>NC_090445.1:925849922-926152952 GCF_031143425.1 Pleurodeles waltl | reverse complement strand
AGAACTGTCATAGAATTGTTTGCCTACTCTTTAGATCCTTCATGATGTCCGATATGTACTACATATTAAGGGTAGAATTGTAGGGTAAATATCTATCTTTCAAAGTCCACCGATTTTACACAAGGGAGATTGAGCGCTAATAATACTGTAATATTTGGAAACATTTCCGAACAGTTTAATGAAAAAGAGTACGCCAAGCAAGTTGTATTATCTCTTCTAACTCTTTTTTCTACTGTCTTCTTTTTATTTGGAAATATGCAGAATTACTAATGGGATTGAGATCATCCATTTGGACTTTACTATTGTATCAGAAATAGGATTATTATTTGAGAGTGGGTTACTCGAACAAAATTAACAAACGTAAACCTGTTTTGTCTCAATAAAGTTCTAAGCGATCTGAATTCAAACCCCGGTTCCACAGAAAAATGTTTGCTAAGTTTATGTAGTAACAAAACATTTTAAAATTACTAATAAAAAGCAAAATGAAATTCGCTAAATATATCTTCTTAAAATCAAGAATAATTACATAAATAAAAAAGACACCAAAATGATAAAAATCATACTGGGTAACAGGAGATACAAATGTTTATATTTATAAATCCAAGAAAAAGTGAACAGCAATTAAAAGGCGCAGTTTGTGGTTGAACTGAACAGTACCTCGGTGCAATGTGAGGCCAGCCAGGATGGAGCGGAAGGAGGGTAATTCAAGAGGGAGACTCTGATCAAATGTATTGCCTTCTGAATTTGAAGTGTTTATAAGCTTCACGTCTTCCAGTTGGGCAAGGTAGGAAAACGAAACGGAGAGGATCCCTTAAATGTGGATATGTCATAATTGAGTTTTGTAGCCACTGAGGTCACTTCACCACTACGACAGCTTTATCACAAAATCGGCGCAAACTTAGAAAATACAATGGTATTTTGCAAGTTTGCGCCGATTTTGCGTCAAAAAACTACGCAAATGTGGCGCTAAAAAAGTATAAATATATATATATAAATATGGGCCTAGATTCTTACTTCTAATGTTATACTGCAAATCTTTACCTCACCATTGCTTTATGATTAGTTGGCAGGAGGCATCATGTATCATTTACAGGGATGTTTTAATAATCAAATTTTAAGTACAATGTATAAAACCATTTGGAAACACCGGTGAATGCAAAATAGAAACACAATCTTACTATTTGTCCTTTGCTCATTTTATTTTTTAAAATATGTCTATTGAGAAACTTGTTTTTGCTTGTGGAGTAGGGATATTATTTATTTGTCAGTTCGGATCAAGGGAGATCAGGCAACAGTATTAAAAGAAATATTGTGTATCACCAAAAAATGATTATCATAAAACACAAATAGATATTTCATCAAGTATCCTTCCTCTAAAACGCCAAGCCAGCTCTAAGAATTTGGAAATTGTGAATACCACAGAGGAGATGTATCAGGTTTGCAAATCCTTGTCAGAACCCCATTCAGAGGGGCACAGGACATGCATGGATTACTGGGCCCAACTGTGGTGGTTGAGGCCTTTTCCTAAAGATGTCCTATAACCCAACCTCCTATTGATCCTGCTCACCTTGGGCTAAGTTTCCCTTATATACTTGATTCTGAGTGGTAGCTGTGATCGAGCAGGCAAGGCTCCCTCAGGGGGAGAGGGAGGTTGATTCAGGTCTGTAAACACAACTCATAACTCAAAGTGCAAACAGTACGAACAATAAACCAATTTCCAGCCAAATACTTGCTTTTTAATAAAATGTGTGTTTTATTTCTAACTCTACACATACAATGAACTATGATATTCAGAAGCAACAACACAATCTCTTTAAGGTAGGAGCTATAGTGGTTGTCAGTTGAATCCATGTCCTACCATCCTTCGTGTGACATGTTCAGAGTTATTCCCATTCACTGGTGGCAGCATAAGGGAATGCAAACTATTAGGCCATACTCAAGAGTTGCCTTTTTTACTCTCTTAGCGATTCAATCAAAAGTGTCTATCGTGCCACAGCACCATTAGCAGCAAGTCCCTCGAGGCTCAACTGGCAAAGTTCACACCTTACCCGCTCTTGCAACAAGAAGAGTTCAGCAATGCAGCAGGAGCCTTCTTTAGGCACCTGCGAGTCCTGCTCAGTTCAGAGATATCAGGATGTTCTCAGCCCAAGAGGCAGCATCAGGTGGTGCAAGCTCTCTCTCTTCGGTGGTGCTGCCAGAGGTCTTTTAGTTGTCAGAGCAGCTCCATGCTCATAAAGGTGCTGTAAGTTGACTTTGCTCAACAGGGGCTGGAAGATCCTTTCTTTAGCTGTTTACTGGATCCAATGAGGATGCAACAGCATCTGCAGTGAGTTGGGTGTGGTTCCCCTGTATTGCTGGTCCAACTCATAAGTGATAGCCTCAGCCTCTCCTTCAGGTGACAACCCTAGTCCTTTGGCAATGTTGGTACTGGCAGCCCCTCCAGGCATAGGGGGTTGCTGCACTATGTGGTGATACAGGCCCGGCTTTTCCTCCCTCCACGGCCTGACCCAGACAGTCACAAATGGCAATCATTTTGAGATTAATAATGTAGTTGAGTAGTATTCCCTCTTCTAGAGAAGCTGGCTGCAGAATACACACTCATTTATAGTCTTCCAGAAGGGTATCTGTTGCCAAACTTCAAAGGAAACATGCAAAGGGGCAGGTGTATCAATAATTTGCGGTACTTCAAAGTCATGTAACATGGTGCAAGCTAGAGCAAAGACATGATTAGGTCCGTACTTTACAGTGCAAAACTTTTTTTACACTGGGAAGTTACCCGCAAGCTAAAGCAAATAGCTTGTTGTGCTCTTTGCACTTCTATAAGTCAAGGGGACACCCTGTTGGTGGTACTTAGGTTTTCCCAAGCCACCGCATATGGTTTTAATGCAAAGCCAGATATACTTAGATTGTCAGAGCTGGCTTTGCCTCAACAAATAATTACTTCATGAAACAAGTATTAAGTAGGAAAAACGTTTACATTTTTTCAAATATTTCAATCATTCGAAGTGCATTGCTCTGAACAGTACATATTCACAGGGAAAATGTTAGATACATTTTCTTCTACTCATAGTACTGTGCATTGGAATGGTACCCTTTGAGTATGAAACATGCTAGACAACAAACACACTCAGACACACACACATTTACACATTTACACACACATTTACACTACATTGCAGCAGTGTGCATGCCTAAGCAACCTGTTTGTTCTGTTACTTTGATTGCTGCAATGTGTCATAGTTTAGTAAATTTGCCCCGAGACGTCAAAGGAAAGTGGAGATTACGATTAAAGGTTTGATCCAGGCAGAGAATTTGTCACAACTTCTCTGTCTCCCATGCTCGACAGAAAAAACATTGAGGAATTCTGGTCTGGGAATACCACCAGCTTTGAAAGTAGCCATATTAGATGTGTATGGCTGCGATAGTAACACAGGGAACTGTTCAAGAAATGAGACCCAATTTATTAGTAAGTATGGGCTAAAAACATAATGGTAAATTGGGACTGAAAATCAAATTATTGTACTCAATTCAAGTGAGCCCAAAGAAACAAAATGCATCCTCTATAAAGTGTATGAAACATAGCAGCAGTTTATTTTTTATGCGACATACACCAGACAGTAGCATTATTTTGATGAGAATATGCCCATTTTAAAAGAATATGTTTGAATTACAATGGATGTTACTCTGTTCCACATTGATTTCAATTGTATTCCTAGGGATAGTTACCTGTTTTGGTCTTATTTTGCCTTTGTTCATTGGACAGTAGTGGTTATGTTCTTAACGGGAACGTGGTTGCCGATTTTCGATATTGAGTAGAATCCTGAATGCCCGGAATACGTGGACATATGTTACAATGAACATTGCCCTAATATTATTGGGCAATATCTTCACTAAGATATTTTAATTTGTTGTTTCAGTGTATTATATGCTCTTGATAAGTTTAGTACATTTTTAGCATCCTGACGTTTTACACACCAAATGGAGCACATTTTCAGTTTTAAGTCATATGCAAACAAGTCGAGCAAATCGGTGAGGTGCACAAGCTGGACGTTGGACTAAAAACGTGATAATTCTTCGAAGCTGAAGGTAAATATATAGGCCTTTCGTTCAAACGTCGCAAAGAGAGCTACTTGGATTGCATCTAATCTCTATATAATCTAATCAATGAATTACAGTCTAGGCATAATACTACTCTTGCTAGTAATTGATGTCCTTATTCTAAGAGCCAGGTAGAAATTCAGCGGCCAATTTATAAGCTTTTGGCACCGGGCAGTGGCAAACCTTCTTGCTGTGCTGTGCTGTGCTGCCCTGCCTCAAAGGAAAAGGGTAGGAATGCGCCATATCAGTTTCCCCTTAGCTGGCACACGATCGGCTGCCATGTGCCAACACAGACATCCTTTTAACATGCATGATTATAGAATGTTACTGCAAACCGCAGAACTAGTAGAGATAAGCATTTATATGTATTTATTTTTGCTGAGCATTTTAAGTAGTGGAATGTGAAGCTACATATTTTCGAGTGGAGAGTTTTAGACCTTGAGATCCTTACATGATAACATATGGCATTTGAAGCTCTGCAGGCTGATTGATGCACCAGTGATAAATGCTTATTTGTAGATCTGCTCAGTAGTCGAGTCAAAGTCTGCAAAGAAGAGGAGGACTGTAACATTTCAGCTTTCTTCTGAGAGAGAAATCTGGAGAACATTTTTAGAAAGATCTTTTAGCTTTCAACTAGAGTTTATAGAAAACATGGCTAGATTTAAGAGGTTGTCTTTCAACATAATTTCAGACAGAATTGAAAATATCCACAAGGATCCTTCACCAGAATTTCCCCAGAATGTTTGTCAGTACATAATTGATTAGACCTTACCAGAAGCAGACTGGTGTGAGTTATAAACCAAAACAGATAGGCTAAGTGTTAGCTAAATTAATTATGAAAGAGACTTAAAATAGGTCACAAAAATCTATTATTGTAGGTGTGGATCATGATTATTTATTTCATCCCTGAAAGGGACAAAAGGAGACCCTGAGAGTTCAGGTGTTGAATGAGTCAGGGTGAGAGAAAGCCCCAACTGTCACTTAGTTCCTGACACAAAGTGGCAGATTTGAGACCCGCCCATCGCCTCCTTATGCCACATTAGCGTAATTTTTTTACTCTAATGTGGCCCAAGGCCAAAATCTCCACACCAAATTTACAAAGTGACGCAATGCATGCATGTCTATTGGGGGGGCAAAAAAAATGGCACAAAAAATGTACAAGATTTCTTTGCTTCATTTATTTTGGCACTTTTAACGCCTGCTCAGAGCAAGGCTATGGCAGAAACACATTGGAGGGGAAGCTTTCTTCCTGAGTAAAAATAATTAGCAGTAACACAAAGTTGTCTGGGTATTAATTGATGTCTTGGCCCCTGGCCACCGGAACCCTGCCTGGATTACCATGTTGCAGCCTCTGTGTTGTTATATATATATATATATATATGTATATATATATATACATATATTTATATATATGTGTATATATACACACAAAAAAGCAGAGACAACTCTGGGTAGTTCACAAGTTTAGGTGGAGAGCAGCTCCAGTAAGGAGCACCCTGCAACACCAGCAACACTGTAGAGTTGCTCACCTCAAATGTCTGTTTACCTAGCAAAGTTTTTAAACATAGGATCAGCACAGTGATATCCACGCCGAGCTAGATAGGGACAAAGTCTATTGCCATTTGTACGGTAAAATCTTTAAGCATAGGATTGACATAGTGCCATCCTCGCCGCTATAAAATGACAAAAGTAATTTACCACTCCAGGTACAGTATTACAGCTTTGGACTGGTAAAATATATATATATATATATATATATGTATATATATATATATATAATATATAGATAGATAGATAGATAGATATATATTTACCTGTAAAACCTTTACATCGAATATATGTCTTTACGATTCACTCCTTTACAATGAAATCTGTTGTAATGGCATGTGTAATAAATACTTTTTCATTGTAAAGCCATGCGTGGTAATGGCATATGTGATAACGTTGCATGCTTGGTTAAGCCTACATGGTAATGGCATGTGGGGTTCAGTCTTTGTTGTAGTTGGAAAGTGGATTATTGTTAAGGACATGTAAGTACCTACACTTAGCAACAGGCCGCTAACCTCCACTTAGGTCCAGTTAGGTCTCAATAAATTAAACCCAGCTCAACCTTTGATAGCTTGGCAACGAGCAAATAGGCTTTACTTAGGAGACAAATATGTAAAGCACTTAACAATCACAAAACAGTAAATAAGTAAAACACAAAACACAATAAAAACCTAACACTAATTTATAAAAATAGATTATATTTTTACCTTTAAAATGACACCAAAATGATTAAAATCGGTAGGGGAAACCGGAGATATGAATTCTGAAAGAATTATTGTTTTCTAGCACATAGAAGCAACTAGCGCTCAAAGGTTTAAAAAAGGTCACACTGGGTAGGGACAGAGTCAAGAGTTCAGGCCACCCACACGGTATACTGTTACACTTACTTTCAGAAGTGTTTCTTGATTCAGGAAAGTGGTCAACAGCACCAGCCAAGGGTTCAGAGGCTCTGTTTGCCTCTTGGGGTCTGGGACTACAACTCCCACAATGCAGCTCTTCAACTATGGAGTTGCTCCAAACGTCTCCAAACTTCAGGATCTTCTTTCAGAGGTAATTTTTGGGCCCTTGAAGTATCCACAACATGATCCAAGGTTCTAGAAGCTCTGAGTTGCTCCTTGGGATTTGGGACTACAATTCCCAGGATGCAACTGGTCAGAATTCTCAAATGGCCACTTGACACTGGTCAGCTGGGCTCTACTTGCAGGACTTGATGCAGGGGACTCCGATGTACCTGTAGCAAACAGGGAATCCCTTACTGAAGCAGTAGAAGACAGGTAAAGTCTCTTTAGTGTTGACGCCCAAGTGAGCAGCTGGTGCAGTCCTTCAGAGTGCAATGTCCAGGTGCAGGTCAGGCGTCCAGCAGAGCAGTCCTTATTCTTCTTTGTGTTGTTCCTTTTAGGGATCTTAGGTGTGGGTGCAGCTCTGCCATACTTATCCTTGCTCCTGGGTGGAAAGCAGGAGGGGTCCTGGTTGTCCAATCAAAGGCGGGCTCCTGCCCCCTTTGATGACCACTTCCTGGGAAGTGTGGTAAAAATCAATCCCAGGGAGCAACATTCTTCAAAAATCGAACATGACTGAAAGTGATTTTTGGAGGTTAGATGTGGCTGAGCCCCTCCCCTGGTGTGGCTAAAAATCCTAAACTCACCCCTCTCCTAATCTAATTAAGAGGGCACCTAATTGTCAGGGGTTGCAGAAAGTGAGGGAGGGCCTGGGCTGTCCACATTTCCTTCCCTGCCTTTGAAGACCAGTTTAGATGCTCTCACCCCATCTGGTTTCACCACCTGATGAGGTAGATCTCCTCCCCCAAGCAACTCCTTTGTGTTCAGCCCAGGCCACTTCACACCCCATCAAGGCAGCCTGGCCAGGCTTCCAGAGGCCGGCCAATCAGAGTAGGGCACTACAGAGCTGAAGTTGGCAACTTTCAGGTAGAGTTTTAAAACACTTTACCTGAACTAGTTATATTAAATCAGACAAATGTGGCTGTTTTATCCCACCATGGCTTATAAAACAATTTATATAAGGTCCCTTCTTACAGTTACATGGCACCCAGCCCTAGGGGCACTTATGGCACACCTTAAGGGTGAGTTGCATGTAAAACTAATGTAGTTTAAGACTTTTGAAGTACTTTTAATTCCAAAGTCAAATGTACATATAACTTTAGTTTAAAAGCAGCCAGCAAGGCAGGCTTGCCTTTAAAATGACGCTGGGTACCTCAGCAGTGCACCTATGGGGGCATTACCTATGCTGGGGTCCCTAAACCTACATGCCCTACCATATACTAGGGACTTATAGGTAGGTTGACATAGCTAATTATAATTAGCCTAATTTGCATACTCATTTTACACAGAGCACAGGTCCTGGGAGTGGTTAGCAGTTGGCAGGGCACCAATAGAATCAGGAAAACACCAGCAAAAAGGGATGAATGAGGGAAAAAGATTAGGGGGCCTCTGCAACCAGTCCTGTTCTCTCACAGTTGTAAAGGCTGCTTCCTCTACAGCTACAAAACGAACCCTGTTAGCAATGGGGTCTCTAGTTGGCAGAGGTATCCATCCTTATCCAAGTAGGGACCACAATCCTAGTCAGGGTAAATCACACACAATCCAAATTATCCTGTGCCCACCCTCTGGTAGCTTGGCACTGAGCAGTCAAGCGTAACATAGAAGGCAATGAGTAAAGTATTTGTACAAGAAATCATGCAATAACACAGTGAGAACACCACAAAGGGAAACCACACAGGTTTACAAAAATAGTTTTTTTTTATCTGATTAAATTTAGGTCCAAGCGATCAAGATTTGATAATCACAAGCTGAATTATCACTGTTGCCCTGATAAGAAGAGCCTTAAATCTTTAGAAATCAACAAATATCTCTTGCAAGAACAAAATACCTAGTATGCCTCAAAATTACATGCACGAAGACCGTAGAGGAGGAGATGTATGGAAAAAGAAAGGTGTGCGTCAGATGTCAGGGGGCGCACAGACAATGCATTGATTCCATTTCCACGCGGCAAGTGCTTTGCGTTGAATTCCGGCGTGCAGGCTTGAATCATCTTTGCGATGCGGGAGCTTTTGATGCACAGGGACGATATATTGAAATCCTGGGTGTAAGGGACGAAGTCAAAAGTGCTATGTCGATCCAGTGGGCGATGCGTTGGAGTTTCTGTCACACGGCAGGCACTGTTTCGATCTCTCCTGCAGGAAGTTGGACTGCGTCATTTCGGCTTTGCAATGCTTCGATCCAGTGGGCTGTGTGTACATCGAACTTCCAGTTGCAATGCCGGTGCTGTGTTGATCTCCACTCGAGGATCCTGGCTGCATTGTTCTTGTTCAGCAATGCAGTTATTCTTTCACCACTGGGCACACTCTGCATGGATTCCGGCAGGCGATGCGTTGATTGTTGCCTCAGAAGGAGTTTCCTTGCAGAGAGGAAGTCTTTTTGGCCCTGAGACTTCAGGAAGAGGAGGCAGGCTCAATTCAAGCCCTCGGAGAGCACTTCTCAGCAGAGCCAGAGGCCAGCAAGGCAGGAGGGCAATAACAAGGCAGCAGTCTTTCACAGCAAAGCAGTCAAGGTGAGTCCTTTGGGCAGCCAGGCAGCTCCTCATGGTAGGTTGCAGGATCTGGTTTAGAGTGTCTGTCCCAGGAAGTGTCTGAGGTGGTAGAGTCAGGGACCCAGGTTATATACCCAAAAGCGCCATTGAAGAGGGGGATACTTTAAAGAGTGGTTTTGAAGTGCACAGTGGCCCCTTTCAGTACAACCCTGTCTGCCAGGGTCCCAGGAGGGGGTTTGGCAGTCCATTGTGTGAGGGCAGGCCTCTGTCCTTTGAAATGTGTGAGGCCCTCCACCCTTCCAGGCCATGAAGACCCCTTCAGTATGCAGATGTCTGCAGGTGTGACTGAGCATCCTGTGTTTGTGGTTGTCTGGTTGAAATGCACAAGGGAGCTGTCAACCAGACCAGCCCAGATGTGGAAAGGAGACAGGCTGTAAGGCACAGAAGGAGTTTAAATGCAGAAACATGTTCACTTTCTAAAAGTAGCATTTCTAAAATAGTAATATAAAATCCAACGTCACCAATTAGCAGGATTTTGTGTTACCATACTGGCCATACTAAATATGACCTGTTTACCCCTTCCTGATCAGAATCTACCACTCAAGCAGTATATGAGGGTGTCCTAATGTTAGTCTATGAAAGGAGCAGGCCTCACAGCAGTGGAAAATGAATTTAGCAGTTTTCCATACCAGGACATATAAAACCAACAGAGATATGTCCTGCCTTTTACCTACACAGCACCCTGCCCTCTGGGTTACCTACGGCCTACCTTAGGGGTGACATATGTAGAAAAAGGGGGAGTTTAAGTTTTGGCAAGTACTTTTAAATGCCATGTCGAAGTGGCAGTGAAACTGAACACCCAGGCTTAGCAATGACAGGCGTGAGACATGGTTACAGGGCTACTTCTGTGGGTGGCACAACCAGTGTTGCAGGCCCACTAGTAGCATTCAATATAAAGGCCTTGGGCACATGTTGTACACTTTACAAGGGACTTACAAGTAGATCAAATATGCCAATTGGGTATGAACTAATGTTACCATGTTTTAAGGGAGAGAGCATATGCACTTTAGCACTGGTTAGCAGTGGTAAAGCATACAGAGTCCTAAAACCAGCATAAACAACGTCAACAAAGTAGAGTGAGGCAGGTAAAACATTGGGTTGGCTACCTTATGGCTGTCAGGTTCAACAAATCCCCTCATTTTGTTCTTTTCTAAATTAAATGTTTTTTTAGGTTTTACCTGTTTGAGTCAATCAAGATGACAGCGCTCTGAACATGCTGTGGGCTGCAGTGGAACCCAAGGGAATCAACAGACAGGCTGCTCAATTTCAAGTACTAAAGAAGATATTTGAGAACTTACTTAAAATGTGGCCTAATTTTTCTTTCTGCAGCACTAGCCATCACTTCTATGAAATAATGAACCCCCTCATTTTGTTTCCTTCTGAATCAATTGTTTTAAGTTTTACCAGTTTGATTCAGCCATAGGGAAGGGTGGGGGAGGCTGTTGTAGAAAACAAGGGAATCAACTGACAAGCTGTTCCCATTGGATGTACATGTTTTACTGAGAATGTCAGACCTCATTCTCACACGCTGAGAAAGATAGTATGAATTTACAGAAAATATGCTCTGATATTAGCTTCTGGGGCACCTTCCATCACCTCTATGGGAAAATCATGTGAAAACAGTTGTCTCTCAAACACGATTCATAAAATCCCAGTAGGGTAAAATCACCTTAGAACACACCACAATTCTGAAAATTTGTATGGTACAATCAACAAATGATTTATATTATAGCTAAAAGTTGTTGTCACCCATTATACATTCTCTTTTTTGTGACCCTCAAACATGCCTTACGTTACAATGCATTTCAATGCATTTCAATATGATGTTTTCATTTATAGTGGTCCCAAGATGGCTGGCAGCACTTCCTGGTTAAAGTGCTGGCAGCCAATCAAATATCACCATGAGATCTGTGCTTAGGCTCCTCCCAGCTATACAAACTTTGGTTTACTTTAATTTCTCCTAAACTACTAAAAGTATTTACATGAAATTTAGAAAAAACACAATCTGCAGAACAAAATCTAATTTTCTGCAACGTTTTTTGCAATTCCGTCCAGCAGTTTGGTCTGTAGTCATGTCCAAAACTTCTATGGGAGTTAACATGGGAAACACCCTTTTTCTCGACTCCCACATTACACATCACCCCAAAATTTTACATGCACAACAAGAATCACCAGCAAACATTTTTTTTTAACAACTCTATAGGCAAGTCAAAAAATGCTTATCCTTTGGAAACATGGTAGTTATAGTTAGTACCATGTTTCAACAGAAAAGTTTTTTTTTTTGACTTGCCTATAACTTGGGCTCCCTTTGCTAATCTTTCTGACACTCTAAGAAAAAAAGTGCCTCAGCAATTCTTGTTGCACATGGAACTTTTTGGGGTGGTCAGTCAAGCAGGGGATGAGAAAAAGGGGGAGGGATAAAAAAATGTGTGTTTCCCATGTTAATTCCAATGTTAATTCCCTTAGGACCTTTGAACACGGCTACAGCTCAAACTGCTAGACAGAGCTACACCAAATTTGGTAGGAAGCTAGATATCTATCAGTACACTGATTACACTTTCGCTTATTTGGTGTAAATCTGTCCAATAGTCTTAGAGATATTAAGGGGAAAACAAATATGTATATCGAGGGCTGTAGGTCCTTTGCGATGATTTTGCAAAAATTAACATGCTCGTACAGGGAAATACACAGCTCTGATTGGCTGCCAACACTCCAAACCTGGAAGTGTTGGCGTCCATGTTGGTACTAAAATTCAAATGAGTTTCACAATGAAATGAAAAAAAAAGACAAGGGGGCAGAGTTGAGTCACTCTGACCCCTTAGTTCAGATGTCGGGTCTCAAAGGTCCCCCTGAGCAAAAAAACATATCTTTTTGAAACATTTTCTTGCAAATTTCAGATGACATCACAAATTTGTGAAACATTTAAAGAGTGGACTCCTGTGATTCATTTTACAAGACCCCGGGTGGGCCAGGTCCTGCGGAATTTACATTTTCTATGCAGGCGGCCTCATACCCACCCCCCAACCCCAGGGACCACCACCTCCTCGGGACACTTCATAAAAATAATGTGGGGGCTGTGCGGCCCCCCACCTCCCTGGGACTTTTAACTTAAGAAACATGGAGTGGTGCCAGCCCCATTGTAGCCCCAGGGACTGTCAACATTCCGGGGCACTAATTATAGGAATGCGGGTCGCAGCCTGCCCATCACAGCCCCTGGGACCACCACCTCCCCAGGGCACTAATTCTGTAGCACGTGCTACCCCAGGGACTGCCACCTCACCAGGGAACTAATTATAAATAATGCGGGGGCACCTGCTCCCTCGTAGCCCCGGGGACTGCCACGTCCCCTGGTACCACCACGTCCAGTATCTAATTGTAAAACAAATAGGGGGTCAGTTGTGGACACCCAGGTCCCGGGGACCACCACCTTCCCAGAGGTATTACATTTGAGGAAGGCTGCACGGTCCCCCCTTGTGGAACCACTGATGGCCCTGGGGACCACCACTTCCCAGGACCAACTCCTGCTATGTCCGGAGCTGTCCACCCCCAGAACATAGCTGTTTTCTGTAACTCAGAGGGAGCTGACAGCTCCCACCAAGTTACAGCAAACACTCCACTCACTGTAAGGGAGAGCTGACAAACAGCTCTCCGTCACTGTGAGTGGAGGTTTCCTTTATTTCCCTGCCCACGGAGTTGCAGGCCAGGAAACAGAGGAAATATTACCTTGGCAGCTCCCTCTCTGTAACAGCATTGCCAGCTCCCAAAGGTGGTGTGGAGCCAGCTGGGATCTCATGGGCCTTCAGGCTCCCTCCGAAATCCCCAATTTTGTGACTGAGTGTCCAGGGATGGTGTCCTGGGGCTGGGATCAGCCTTGGGGAGAGATGCAGCGCAGCCCCCCTCGCCAAAGAAATAATAATTAGACCTGGCCCTGGGGGATGGGGTCCCTGTGGCCAAGATAGGCTCTGAGGAGGGGGGCTGCGCCATCCCCCTTCCCCACAAAAATAATAATTAGGCCATGATCCTGAGGATGGGGTCCCTGGGGCTGAAATCAGCCTCGGAAATGGGAGCTGCATGGCCCAATCCCCCAAAAATAATTAAATATTTAGGGCGATTCCCAGGGTATGGGGTTACCAGGGCTAAGATTGGCCCTGGGGAGGGGGACTGTGCAGGCCCTCTCACCAAAAGAAAAAAAATGTAGGTCCTGCACAGGGGACTGGGATCCCCCAGGCCTAATTAGGCCTGGGAAGGGGGTTGCACCTGAGGAGGGAGGTTGGATGGTTATAGTGGTTGGTCTAGGGAGGTAGTTGTGTGGTTATAGGGCTTGGATGCAAGGCATTGCCGCAGGCAAAGCCCGATGGCCAAACCCGCTGCACATGGCCTAAGGGTTAGGTGGGTATAGGGGTTGACCACAGGGCCTGGCCATAGTGATGTCATTGGAGGTATCAAAAGTGATGCCATCAGTAATGTCACTGACCAGTCATTAGTGATGTAATATGTGAGGTCATAAGCTGAGCATTATATTTATACTTAATAAGTTATACTTAGCTCAGGTTACTATAACTGCTTAATTTGTATGGTTTTGTACGTGTGAAATGTGAGCCTAATTTTAACACTCCTGTGACCTTTGATTTTTTCATTGAAAAAAATATATATACATATATACATATATATATATATATATATATATATATATATATATATATATATATATATATATATATATATATATATAAATATATATATATATATATATATATATACATACATACATATATATTCACACACACAGGCACACACAGACACATATTAACCCCTTCTCTACTAGACCTTTTCACTCATGTGCTAAGCCACTTTTTGTGTATTTGGCGTTGTTCACGCTTAGGTACCCATAATTGTTAGTATACATAAGGTATCCACACAAAGTTGTATACTTGTTTTCCAACATCCTTGGGATTCTAAAGGTGCCCAGAGTTTCTGGAGTCCCCTAGAGGGGACTGAGAAATTAACCAAAATACAGATACATTGTGTTTTTCGGTGGAAAAATGGGGAAAAAAATTGTTGCAGAAGAAATCTGTTTTGTTCAATGCAAATGGCATTGATGAATGGTTTCTAGTGCTAAAATCACCACATTGCCAGCTTTCAGAAACAGGGAGCCTAGAACCAGAAAAACACATTTTGCAACACAGATTTGCATTTTGCTGGGACATAGCCCATTTTTCCTATTTTTGTGCTTTCAACCTCCTTCCAGTTGGTGACAGAAATGGGAGTGAAACCATTGGTGGATCCTAGAAAGCTATGCACTTCTGATAGGTAAATACAATCTTATATTCAGCAAGGGGTTATTTCTGTAGATCCTTCAAGGTTTTTCTATAGAAAGTAACAGTTGAAATAAAAAAATATTGAAATTAAATTAAAAAAAAACTGGCACTTCTGTCTATGTTTTCATCTGTAACATTTTCCAGAAACGGCAGATGTTTTAAAGCAATATGCCCTTACGTCTGCTGGGCCATTCTGGTTGAGGAGATATGTAATACTTGTGGGTTCACAAAGAACCCGAGGTACCCAAAGCCAATAAATGAGCTACACCTTGCAATGTTTTTTCTTTGTGCACTGGGTATGCGGCAATTCATTTGGTAAAATATAGAGAGCGAAAAATAGGTATTAACAACCTATTTTTTTCTGAAATAAGCAGAAGATATGGAGTTTAGAAGCAGTGGTTATTTGCACATGCCTGAATTTGTGGGTACCATGCTAGCATGTGAAATAGAGGGCATTTCTTAAATTGACTTCTTTTTTACACACATTTAAAAGGCAAAAATCCAGAGAAAAGCAATTGGTTATAACACTTGTTCTTCTAATCTGTGTTCTCCCAAGTCTCCGAATAAAAATGGCACCTCACTTGTTGGGTGGACCTAAAGCCTGCAACAGGAAATGCCCCAACACACAACTTGGACACATCACATTTTTCCACTGAAAAACTGACTGTTTTTTAGCTGTGGTTTTGGGGCCCCAGCTCAGATGGTACCAAAGGAAACCTAGCAACCTTTACATTTTTGAAAACTAGACACCTAAGGAAAACCAGGGTGGGGTGACTTATGTTATTTTTTTGACATTTTTGTATCCAGAATCACTTGTAAACCACAAACTTTATCTAAAAAATGCAATTTTCTAACATTTCTGTGATGCAAAGTTCTGGAATCTGAGGCGATCCACAAACCTCCTTCCACCCAGCATTCCCCTGAGTCTCCTGATAAAAATGATGTCTCACTTGCGTGGTAGGTCTAGTGCCTGCAACATGAAATGCCACAAAACCTGACGTGGACACATCACATTTTTCCACTGAAAGCTGACTGTTTTTTACAATGTGCCTAGCTGTGGATGTGAGCCTAGCTCAGCTGGCACCTAGGGAAACATAGCAAACCTCTACATTTTTTAAAACTAAACACCTAGGGGAATGATGGATGGGGTGACTTGTGTGGCTCTTACCACAAAATTTCCAACCAAGAATCCCTTGCAAACCTCAAAATCTATCTAGAGAAACACATATTAGTCACATTTCTGCGATGCAAAGTTCTGGAATCACACTTCCTTCTACGCAGCACTGCCCCAAGTCTCCTGATTCAAATGGTACCTCACTTGTGTGGGTAGGCCTAGTGCCCACAACAGGAAACATCTCAAAATGCAATGTGAACACATCACATTTTTCAACTGAAAGTTGACTGTATTTTTGCAATGTGCCTACCTGTGGATTATGGGCCCTACCTCACCCGGCACCTAAGGAAACCTTGAAAACCTGTACAATTTTGCAAACTAGACACCTAGGGGAATACAGAATGGATTGACTTCTGTGGCTCTTATGAGATTTCTCTACCCAGAATCCCTTGCAAACCTCAGGTTTTGTCTAAAGAACATATTTTTCCCAGATTTCTCTAATGGAAAGTTCTGGAATCTGAGGAGATCCACAAACATCCTTCCAGCCAGCATTTCCCTGAGTCTCCTGATGAAAATGGTACCTCATTTGTCTGTGTGGGTAGGCCTAGTGCCCATGACAGGAAACACCCCATAAGCCAACATGAACACATCATATTTTTCCACTGAAAATTGAGTGTTTTTTTGCAATGTGCCAAGCAGTAGATTTTGGGCCCTAGCTCAGCCGGCATTTAGGGTAACCTAGCAAACCTATACATTTCTGAAAATTATACATCTAGGGAAATCAGGATGAGTGACTTGTGTGGCTGTTGCCACATTTATCTAACCAGAATCCCATTCAAGCCTCAACATTTGCGTAAAAACCATATTTTCCTCACATTTCTGTGATGCAATGTTCTGGAATCGGAGGGGAGCCACACACGTTTAGCCCAACATTCCCCAAAGTTTCCCCAAATAAATAGTACCTCATTGGGGTGGGTAGGCTAGGGAATGCAATAGGAAAAGTCCCAAAACCTAACATGGACACATCACAGTTTTCCACTGAAAACTGACTGTTTTTTTGCAATGTGCCTAGCTGTGGATAGTGAGCCCTAGCAGGCAACTAAGGAAACCAAGCAAACCTCTACATTTTTTAAAACTAAACATCTAGGGGAATCATGTATGGGGTGACTTGTGTGGCCCTTACCACATTTTCTACCCACAATCCCTTGCAAACCTCAAAATCTATCTAGAGAAACACATATATGTCACATTTCTGTGATGCAAAGTTCAGGAATCTGAGGGGGACCCACAAACATCCTTCCACACAGCATTGCCCCAAGTCTCCTGATACAAATGGTACCTCACTTGTGTGGGTAGGCCTACTGCCCACAGCCGGAAACGTCTCAAAATGCAACATGAACATATCACATTTTTCCACTATAAACTGTCAGTGTTTCTGCAATTTGCCTAGCTGTGGATTTTTGACTCTAGTTCAGCCAGCACCTAGGGAAACCAAGCAAACGTGTACATGTTTTAAAATAAGGCACTATGGGGGACTCATTATGGGATGACTTGTGTGGCTCATACCACAGTTGTCTTCCCAGAATCCCATGCAAAGCTCACAGTTTGCCAACAAAACACATTTTCCTCATATTTCTGTGATGCAAAGTTTTGGAATCTGAGGAAACCCCCATTCCTCCAAGATTTCAATAAAAATGGTTCCTCACTTGTGTGGGTAGGCCTAGTAACTGTGACAGGAAACATACCAAAAAGTAACGTGGACACATCACATTTTTTCAGTGCAATGTGCCTACCTGCGGATTCTGGGCCCTACCTCATCGGAAAATGATGCAAACCTGTACATTTTTGAAAACTAGACACCTAGGGGAATACAGAATGGGTTGACGTGGGAGGCTCTTATTACATGTTTCAACCCAGAATCTCTTTCAAACCTCAGGTTTTCTCTAAAAAACATATTTTCCCCAGATTTCTGTGATGCAAAGTTCTGGAATCTGAGGGGATCCACAAACTTCCTTACCACCCAGCCTTTCCCTGAGTCTCCTGGAACAAATAGTACCTCACTTGTGTGAGTAGACCTGGTGCCCACGACAGGAAACATCTCAAAATGCAACTTGAACACATCACATTTTTCCAATGAGAACTGACTGTTTTTTTCCAATGTGCCTAACTGTGGAATTTGGGCCCTAGCTCAGCCAGCACATAGGGAAACCTAGCAAAACTGTATATTTTGTAAAACTTGACACCTAGGGGAATCCAGAATGGGGTGACTTTTGTGGCTCCTGCTACAGTTGTCTTCCCAGATTCCCTTGTAAAACCTCAAAATGTATCAACAAATAAATGTTCCCCACATTTCTGAGATGGAATGTTCTGGAATCTGATAGGAGCCACAAACTTCCTACCACTCAGCATTCCCCTTGATCTCCCAATAGAAATAATACCTCACTTGTGTGGGTGGGCCAAGTGCCTGCGACAGGGAAGGGACAAAAATGTATAGAGATTGAGAGGAAACAAAGACTATTCATGAGCAGAGTTTTTTAAAATAAGTGCTTAGGTTGACTCTGCTTTGGGCACTGTTGGACCCGGCCCTTTTTGCAGGGTCATCCCCAAACTGTTTGCTTCTTTCCTCCTATATTTTTCTGACCAGTTTTTGTTGGCTTTACTTAACCACTGCTAACCATTGCAAAAGTGTATATGCTCTCTGTGTAAATTGTGTTGTTGATTGTTTTATCCATGATTGACATTTTATTTACTAGTAAGTACCTAGCAAGTGCACTAGAGTTGCCCAGAACCTGAAAATTAAATGCTACTAGTGGTCCTGCAGCACTGATTGTGCTGCCCACATGAGTAGCTTTGTAAAAATAGCTCAGACCTTCCACTGCAGTGTCTGTGTGTGCAGTTTTAAATCACCAATTCGACCTGGCTAGTGTACCCAATTGCCAAGCCCAAACCTTCCCTTTTTATTCATGCAAGGCACCCCTAATGTAGGCCCTAGGTAGCCCATGTGCAGGGTGCAGTGTATGTTAAAGGTGGCAGATGCACTGATGTGTTTTACATGTCCTAACAGTGAAATACTGCCAAATTCGGTTTTCCCTGCAGCAGGGCCTATCTCTCTCATAGATTAACATGGGGGCTGGCTTTAAATATTATTAAATTGGAGATTCCCTTTAAGAGCAGATAGAAATATGGAGTGCAGGGTCTCTGAACTCACAATTTAAAAATACATATTTTACTGATGCTGGTTTTGAGAGTGTGTGTTTGAAAATGCCACTTTTAGAAAGCATTTTCTTGCATGAACCCTTCTGTGTCTCTGCCTGTTTGTGGATTCCCTGTCTGGGTCAGTTTGACAGTTGGGCTGTTTGCACCTGTTTCTAGACAGTGACACAAAGGCAGCTGGGGTGTAGCCTACATATCCTGATGAGCCATCTGTGCTAGGAGGGAGGGGAGGAGTTATCAAACAGCACCTATTCCCATCACAAATCTGCTTACCTTTTATCATTTTTCCCAGTGAGTTTTTCTTCTCATTGCTTTTTCAGTGATTTAAATCGAACATTGTATCCCTGCACGCAAATGATGAATCAGGTATGACTAAAGTAGGAATTAATTTGTCAGTTTTCTGAAAGGCTAAGAGGAGTGTTTTAAATTCTCCAATCTGTGTGATTGAGACACACAGCACCTTCACAAGTATGTTTTGTATTCTAAATTCTGAACCCTCAACTCTCTCTTGTGCTCCTTCACAAATCACAGAATATTGCTGTTTCCTGCCTGTTGCTGGCTGCTTTGATCCATCATCCATCTGTATATAAAGAATCATGATGCTTATTTAATTGTGCAGAAGATGGTGCTTCCGGTATTACCTGTCTACAATGTATTGTATTTTTCATGTAGTATCATATTCAAATTGTACATCAGTACTGTTATCTCTCACGGTCCATTGTAACCATCGGATATATAATGCATATGAGTTTAGAATGCTTGCTTTTGTTGCAGCTTCCAAGTATGAAACTGGTGTTAATGTAATTTGTTATTTTTTTCCTTTGGCTGTGGGTCACTCTATGATTAAGGTGTGCTGCAGGCCTTTGCGTGGTCAATGTCTCTCTCAATGTCAACTCCTATGTCCTGCTAGGAAGGCTGGGATGCATGGTACAACACTGAGCAGGGCAGTGGAGATACTGATGGGCCACCTTGCCCTTTGCGTGACCTTACCCTGAGGACAGTGCAGTTTCTTGCGTTCTTCTACTGGGGGTTGAGGATGGCTGGAGGACGGCATTGGCGTCTCCTTCAATCAGCAGATCTTGTTCCCAGAATTCTCTAAGGAGTATTCATGGGAATATAAAAGGAACTCAATCTGCAACGGTGGCTAGTCTGCTGTTTCTACGGTAGGACCCGAAACAGTTATGGCAACATCATTTTGGTGAGGTAAATTCCAGTTTTTTGGGTATGAAAGTGTTGACTTTCTCTTTCTCCTTATGTTGCAAAACCTCTTTGTTCCTTTTGGTGTGTTTCCTCACTACTGTAAGCTCCAGGATTCCTGTGTTAATCAGACCTGTATTTCCAGCTTTATGTACTTTCTCTTGCTGCCTTTTCTGTATATTGTGGTATTTCCTCTGTCCTACTAAAGCCTCGCTTCCATCCTTGGAGGCTTTTTTCCTCTGTCAGGACTCCTTCAGGAAGGAACTATCTGCTAGGCGTGTTACGTGGTGGCTGCATCATGAGTACTGGAAGGGGTCGCTCTTACCTCTGGGAGACCAAAACCGTCAAAACCTGGGCTCAAAGATCCACCCACAGTCCTGGGTCTCTTGCTAGACGTTCTTCCCCCGAGAGATCCAACAGATCAATGCAGGTGTACAATCACTATTGTAGCAAATCTCTCTTCTGCTGAGGTATATAAGTTATATATGCAATAGGAATAGCTTCTCATTCACTTTTTAAGGTATATGTGAATCCGAATTGACTGGGTACTATTCTAACCAAAAAGTGTTTTATTTCCTGTTAGTAACTGTGTTGTTATAAGCAGGTCTTTTTGCAAGTCTGAGTAGCTGTATATGTTTCAGGAGAAGGAAAGTGTGATCAACTGCCACTTTGTCATCATAATGTGGCAAATATGATCAGCCAGAATTCAGAAATCCCATTAATGATTGTACCTTCCTGATGGAATTAGAAGGCTCAAGCATTTCATGTTTGTGAGATCCGGTGCATGTGCTTTTCCTTAACTGGATAATTCATTTCCTAGGAATGTTACATCCAGAAATAATATTTTGGTCTTCGTGAAATTCGATGTATAGCCTGCTTCAGCTAGCACAGCAATTGTGCTGTCTATGGGTTTTAGTTGCTCTACCAAATCAACATCTATTAGGTATATGTCAACAGCATAGGAACTACGCTCCAGTCACACTGCAGTAATTCGATTATTCTTGCAGTACTGTACTGCACTCTAGCGCTAATTGTATAACCATGGGAAAGTTGTGTAAAACCACATTGAACTCCTCCTAATGCAAATTAGGTTAAATATTATGATTCAGGCATTGAACTTTGTGAAAAAAAACAGTTGTTAGTTCTAAAGTGAATATATATTTTTTGACTGCCGGCTACATCTTTAATCCAGTGCTGCGTACATTCTGTACTATGTATGTTTTGACTGTATGTTCAAATTGTAATACTTCAGTACGATTCTCCAAGACTTATCTGCCTATAAGATTGGGTAAACTGAGGTGTCCATTGTTGACAGGTATGTTTTTGAACTTGGTTCAGCTCTCACAGGAATAACATTCGATGTTGGACCTTTATCTCACCCCTCCTGATTTTTATATAATGCAGGAGCCGATTGTCATGCTCATTTTGTGGCATACTGGCCCTTAAGTGGCTGGGGATCTAACAAACAAAATGCTTCCCACATACCTTCCCCATATAATCTTGCAGCATTTATAATGTGTGAGATCCAGCCTTCTTCTGTTAATGTAAGGCTATCAGAATCAGCCAAGTGAGTCCAGAAAACATTGTGATTATTCAGTCAATATGTTTTTCATTCTGTATTTTAACTTTATAAATTAAAGCTGATCCATTTAGGCGTTTATCACGTGTTTCTACTGGTACATAGTCACTAGTCTCCCCGGTGATCAGGCACAGTTTGAGCTTCTGGAGGTCATTTGCTATTTTTGCCGCGTTGTCTAGTACAGTCATTGCCCATGTTTTATCCTCAGTAGATCTCTCATTCCTAAGGCTTCTTGTTTCCTTTCTTCAGCTACCCTTTTCTTCTGAAAAGGTTACTTTGAGGGTTCAGATCCTCAACTGCCCCCTCTTTCCTGTTGATATGCTAAACCCTTGTTAGGTCCTGAGGAAGAAAGGAAACCTTTCCTTGATTCTAAATCAGCAAAATGCTGTGGAGAATGAAAATAGCTCCCATTGGAGAATTGCCTATTTCTTACTTGTTTCACAAGCAATGTCCTCCCTCCTCCTCATCTTTACCATAAGAATATGTATTCTTATGAACTTCACCCAGTACGTTATACTATCCACTCTGGCTCATTTTGATTCTAGCTTACCCTCCTTTGGAAGATTTTCATTCCATTCGGGTACATCCCACATGTATACATAAACTTGAGATATTATTGCTAACACCTCCACCTTTTTTGCATCTTGTGGAGTAGCTGTGTATCTTTGGCTAATAGCCAATAGTGCTGCATTACTTTTAATATTACCAGGGGCGGCTGCTGTTCACTGGCTAAGGGGCTGCGCCCCTAGCCTTTTCTGGCCTCTCTAGTGAAGCATATATTTAATCACATGATGAAAGTAAAACATTTTCTGCACAACATTTCCGAGTGAAAGTTGTGCACTTTCAAAAGCCCCACTGCACAAGCGTGAGTATGTGGCTGAAAGCTGCACAGTAGGGCTGACAGGGCTTGCCCACGCAAAGCCCTTATGTTTTCTCAGAACGCAGTGAGGTCCCTGGCTTATCTCCTCCTCAACCCTGAAGCCCTGATAGTAAACAGCCTGGAGCGTTTTTTGTTCAGCCCGGGTTTCTGAAAACTTCATGCCACTCCCATATTATTATCCACCCTTTCCTATATACTCTAATGGTGGGGTGTGATCAGAAGGCCTTACTAACCACACCTCACTCTAGCATGTTATGTACCAGAGGTCACATTTTATTAAAAGAATGTGGTATTGCGCAAACAAAATCCCCTTTTCCTGCATTACAAGCAGTCTGTGGCAGAGAAATTGAATAAATACAATAAATAACTCCATCCAGGGCTCTCTGTGACCTGAAGACCTCAAGTCATAAATATGCCAAAGACAACCCTGCACACAAGTAAGTTGGAACTCTATCTTTTTTACAGACAATAAGAAAAAATCTGTTCTCTCAGCTCTCCTCTCTCTTCCCTTCACTGCCTCTGTATGTGATTTGGTCTCTTAAAGGCAGTAATGGTTCCAGTAATTTATCATGGCTAGTTATGCATGTTTTATTTCTTCTGCAGACTAATGACGTGATATGTCATATTAAACATGTATTCTGCAGCTCAAATAAACGTGTAGCTTTTATCACTGAAACTGCTGGATACTTGATGGGTGAGGCAATGTGTGTTTGTTTGAATAAGTGTTTGCAGGGCTTGACTGAGTGGCTGAGAAAATGTGGGTGTCTGTATAAGAGTTGTGTGAATGGCAGTGGATGATAATGTGGATGAGTGAATGGGTAGGCGACCAAAGGCAGTGGGTGAGTAGGTGAATGGAAATAAGAGGTAGTGAGGTGCAATTCCGTCTTGTATTTGTGCCCCAACACTGCTTTCAGTTACCAGCCACCACTGAATATTACCAAGAAATATTGTGGCTTCAGTGAATATGTTACATATAATCTTCTTCCCCAAATCTACTGAAAGTGAAGCTTGATGGTATTCCTGTGTCTGTGTCAATACTTCTAGCAATATTGCAGTTGAAAACATGTCTTGATGTAATGTATAAGGTAGCAAATACACTGCCACCTGACTGACACTGGTGCACATTCGGTACCATACCCATCGACAGATACATATTTAAGTTTGAAAGTTCATCCTGTGGAGCAGAAAGGGGAAATACAACTGCTAATTGATATGTCTTTCTTGCCAAACCAATATCATATTGCATCATATTTGTCAGGCAACAGAACATTATGGTATTTATTATCTGTTGATTAATATCTATAACTTGTTTCAGTGTTGGTATTTTCACAGTCCCTGCCAATGGAAATGCTCTAGCCATCAAATGACCCAAAAAAGCTGGGCGAACATCCTCCAGGATTTCAACTTCCTCTAAGGCCTCCAGATTCCCCAGCCATTGTTCACAAACACTCATGAATACAGGCTAATTATATGTCTCTGTTAAATGCTTAAACCCCCGTTGAAGCAGGGGACACCTCTCTCATATCTCTAAAGAGGATTATCGCATACCTCCAGATGTCTCTGGTTAAATTCAATGTGTGTAGTTTGTTAATGTGCCTGGGGCCTTTCAGTGCCCTAAGGGTGTGGCCAGTAGCATGTATCAGTAGAGGAATAGAGTGTGGTTCAGTGGAGTGGAGTGTTGTATAGTTTATGGTTGACGAGAGCAGTCTTGTACAGTAGAGTGTGGGGCACCGAGTCTCATACAGTGTAGTTTCATACAATGGAGTGTCATTAATTGTGAGAGTACTGTGCATGGTATAGTGGTATAGTGGTGAGATATTTAGGGCCTAATTTATGAGGCCCATGGCACAGGACGGGGCAGCAAGTGCCTTGCTGTGCCACCCTGCACCACTGGGAAAGGGCAGAAATGTGCTGCATCTACAATATACAATGCATTTCTGTCCTCTCCACCTGCAATGGTGCACAAATTGCTCCTTACTTCTAACACGGACCCCCTTGCACCATGGTGCAAGGTGTCTGCATTGTGGGGATGATTGTTTTTGTGCAGGAAGGGACACCTTTCTGGACAAAAACAATCACAAGAGGTGTTTTCCACTTTCTATGTGTGCTGCAGAATGGAACACACATAGAAACAAGAAAACATGGGGAGAAATAAAGATATTCCCCCTGTTGTGTCTTTCTTATGTTACCCCTGAGGCGGCATAGGAATGTGTCACATTCACAGACTTGTAAATCTGGGAATGTGTCAGATTCCTTGGGGTTCCATGGTTTTGCGTGGGAACACCCCAAGCAACACCCATAGAATGCTCCTTTAATGCAGTATTATGCATGAAACCGGGCCAAATATAAAAGGCCATAAAAAGAAACACAAGATGGCTTTGCACGGCCTTGCGAATATGGCCTGGCAAACTGCACCATCAAATAAAGTGACACCCTGGTGGCGCAGTGTGCCGCAAGAATACTTGTAAATGAGGCCCTAAATAGTGTCTGGTTATAGAGCTGAAAAGAGTGCATATGGAGATGCAATACAAATAATAATTTAAAGGTGGTGGATAAATTATAAATGAAAGTTATTACTATAACTTTAGTGTTTCTAAAGTTTGTGTAGTTTAAATTTGGTTTGTATAGGGAAAAAGTTCCTAACTATAACAACTAAGCTTTAACCTTTGTTTTTTTCATTAAATGTCAATGTTTTTGTTTTACATATTTAATAAAAATGTGTTTCAAATTGTAGAGTCCAGTATTGTCAAGTAGAGTGTTGTTATGTGGAGTGTTGTGCTAAACAGTGGAAGAGAGTATTGTAAAGTGTATTTCCATAAGTTGGAGTACTATAGAGTGGAATAGCGTGGAGTGTCGTAGAATACATTGTAATAAAATGATGTAGACTGTAGTGGCATGGTGTCTCATATAGTGGAGTCAAGTATTGTAAAGTGGAGCAGCAAGTTGTACAGTGGACTTGCACGTCATAAAATAGAGTAGGCTGTAATAGACAGCCTTAGACTGGAGTAGAGTGAATTAAAATGGAGTAGGGTGAAATAGAGCGGACTACCATCAAGTGGAGTGTCATAGAGTAGAGTGGAAGATTGTGTCATAGAGTGGAGTGCCTTGTCATATAATGGAGTGGTGTGCCAAGTATCATACAGTAATCTAGAGTGGACAGGCACAGATTGGATTCGAGTGTCACAGATTATAGTAGTGTTGCAGAGTGGAGTTGCATAAAGTGAAGTAGAATGTCAGACAGTGGAATGGCATAGCGAAGGATGGTACAGTGGAATAGTGTGGGATAAAGTTTATTAAAGTAGAGTACAGTGGGTAGAGTACACTGGAGTTGGGTAGCATAGAATGGAGGAAAGTGTCAGAGTGGAGTGTCTTGTCAAAGACAATGGTGGCACGGAGAGCACTAGAGTGGAATGGCATAGCAGTACAGTCAAGTAAAGTGTCATAAGCTGGAGTAGCGTGTTGTACAATAGAGTGTAGTGGTGTGTCATACAGTATTGGAAAGTGTTGTAGACTATAGTAGAGGAAATTGGCATATAGTCCAGTGTAGTTGAAGAGTGGAGTGGTGGAAATTACAGAGTGAACAGTATAGTGGAGTGTGGTGTAGTGTATTAGCATACCGTGTTGTAGAGTACAATGACATATAGTGGCGTTGGGTGGCATAGAGTAGAGTACTGTGTCATAGAGTGGAGTAAAGTGGGGTGCAGTGGCATACAAAGAGTTGCGTACAGTCATGTATAGTGATTTAGAATAACATAGAGCAGCATAGAGTGGAGTAGTGTGTTGTTGTAAGAAATGGGGTCTTTGGTTGGCAGTAAGGTTACCCCATGTCCTTGCAGGACCATCACTCTAGTCAGGGTAAGTCACACACAATCCAAATTATCCTGTGCCCCCCCTCTGGTAGCTTGGCACTGACCTGTCAGTCTTAACTTAGAAGGCTATGTGTAAAGTATTTGTGCAATAAATCATGCAATAACACAGTAGACACCACAAAAATACATCACATAGTGATTATAAAAATATATAATATTTATCTGGTAAAATGATGAAGATGCAAAAAGTATATTTTGAAATATAACTATAGCAATGATATAAAGTGTATTTAGGGGGTCATTCTGACCCCGGCGGTCTAAGACCGCCGGGGCCAGGGTCGGCGGGAGCACCGCCGACAGGCCGGCGGTGCCCTGCAGGGCATTCTGACCGCGGCGGTTCAGCCGCGGTCAGAAGAGGCAAACCGGCGGTCTCCCGCCGGTTTACCGCTGCCCTTAGAATCCCCCATGGCGGCGCAGCTTGCTGCGCCGCCATGGGGGATTCTGACACCCCCTACCGCCATCCTGTTCCTGGCGGTTCGCCCGCCAGGAACAGGATGGCGGTAGGGGGTGCCGTGGGGCCCCCGTAAGAGGGCCCCGCAAAGTATTTCAGTGTCTGCTAAGCAGACACTGAAATACGCGACGGGTGCAAACTGCACCCGTCGCACCCCTGCAACTACGCCGGCTCAATTCTGAGCCGGCGTCCTCGTTGCAGGGGCATTTCCTTTGGGCCGGCGGGCGCTCTTTTGGAGAGCGCCCGCCGGCCCAGAGGAAATGTCTAAATGGCCGCCGCGGTCTTTTGACCGCGGTGCGGTCATTCAGCGGCGGTACCTTGGCGGACGGCCTCCGCCGTCCGCCAGGGTCAAAATCAGGCCCTTAGTCTCTTAAAAGCAACAAATGTCTCTTGCAAGCACAAAGTACCTGGTTTGTGTTCCAAATCTCTGTTAGGAACCTCAGAGGAGGAGATGCATAGAAAACAGGGAGGTATGTGTCAATTTATCTGGCCGCACACTGCAATGCGTCATTTATTTTTCAAGCAGGGATAGGCTTTGCGTTGATTTCAGGCACTCTGTCTTGGATCCGCTTTGGGTTTTGGGGTTTTCGGACGCCCCGGGGATGAAGTGTTGAAATTTGGTGCTGACAGGATGAAGACACAGGGGCTGCATCGATCTGTTGGGTGGAAATTTCTACTGCACGGCAGGCGCTGTGTTGATTCCTCTCAGGAAGTTAAGATGCGTCATTCCGGCTCAGCTGTGCATCGATCCAGTGGGCAGTGCGTTGAATTTCCTGTCACTATGCCAGCACTACATTGATCTCCATGTGAAGTCGGGCTCCATCGTTCCAGTTCGACGTACGGTGAATTTTTCACCACAATGTAGGCTGTGTGACATTTCTGGCAGGCTGTGCATCGATTTTTGCCGCACAGGGAGTTTTTCTTACAGGAATGAAGTCTTTTTGATCCTGAGACTTCAAGGAACAGGAGGCAAGCTCTATCCAAGCCCTTGGAAAGCACTTCTCTGCACAGCCAGAGAGCAGCAAGGCAGCAGGCCAACAGCAAGGCAGCAGTCATTCTCAGAAAGCAGTCAGGTGAGTCCTTTGGGCAGCTAGGCAGCTCTTCTTGGCAGGTTACAGGTTCTGGTTCTGGTTCAGGTTCTCTTCTCCAGGAAGTGTCTGAGTTGGTAGGGACAGAGGCCATGTTTAAATACCCAAATGTGCCTTTTAAGTGGGGGAGACTTCAAAGAGTGGCTTAGAAGTGCACAAAGTCCCCTTTCAGTTCAATCCTGCCTGCCAGGGTCCCAGTAGTGGGTGTGGCAGTCCTTTGTGTGAGGGCAGGCTACTGTCCTTTGACATGTAAGTGTCAGGCCCTCCACCCTCCCAGCCCAGGAAGACCCATTCAGTATGAAGATGTATGCAAGTGAGGCTGAGCATACTGTGTTTGGGGTTTGTCTGAGTGAACACACAAGGGAGCTGTTAACTGAACCTAGTCAGACATGGATTGTAAAAGTGGCATTTCTAAAATAGTAATATTAAATCCATCTTCACCAGTCACTAGGATCTTGTATTATCATTCTGTCCATACTAAATATGACCTTCCTACTCCTTTCAGATCATCAGCTACCACTCAAACGGTATATGAGGGTAGCCCTAATGTTAGCCTATGAACGGAGCAGGCCTCACAGCAGTACAAAAACAAACTTTAGGAGTTTTACACTACCAGGACATGTAAACTACACAGGTACATGTCCTGCCTTTTTTCTACACAGACCCTGCCGTGTGGGTTACCTAGGGCCTACCTTAGGGGTGACTTATATGTAGAAAAAGGGGAGTTTTAGGCTTGGCAAGTACCTTTAAATGCCAAGTCGAATTGGCAGTGAAACTGCACACACAAGCCCTGCAATGGCAGGCCTGGGACATGGTTAAAGGGCTACTTAAGTGGGTGGCACAATCAGTGCTGTAGGCCCACTAGTAGCATTTAGTCTACAGGCCCTAGGCACATATAGTGCACTTTACTAGGATCTGATAAGTAAATTAAATGATGCAGTTGGGTATGCTCTAATGTTACCATGTTTAAAGGGAGAGAGCATATGCACTTTAGCACTGTTAGCAGTGGTAAAGTGCGCAGTGTCCTAAAACCAGAAAAAAACAGTGTCCAAAAAGTGGAGGGAGGCAGGCAAAAAGTTAGGGGTGACCACCCTAAGGCTGTCAGGTCCAACAGTTGTGCAGTGATATATTGTAATGTGTTGCACAGTGGAGGGTAGGGATATAGACTGGAGTGACGTGTCTGTTGGGAACTGTAGTGCTTTCCTCTTAGCTAGTTTCTAAGCACTAACACAACACACCAGAAATGCACTTCTGAGGTCAAAGAAGACTTTTATTGTTGTTAATTCTTCCCCAACCCCAATTTTTATGTATGACGAATTAGTAGCTTTCAAGTCCGCGTTAATCAAACAAAATATATCAGTTTGCAATATACACAGCAGGTTATATTTATAAGATATTGAATGCAAAGCAAAACAAATACTTCACCGTGTGGGAAACTATCTACAGCTTCATCTTTCTAAGGTCTGCAAGCTGATGACCCCTGTCAGCCGCGAGAAAGAGATTCATCTACCCAGACGGGATTGCTGGCAGCTGGCGCCAAGCTCCAGCACGAGGTCCGGCAGATTCGAATCTGACTCTCTGCAGCCTGTTACATTCGTTACAAAGGTGTGCCCCCTCCTCTCAGACCTGGGAAACTGAGCAAGCCTTTTGGAGACTGGCCAGGTCTCCAAGACTACTCCTGTTCCCAAGCTCAAGCAGAGAGAACAACACCATGTACTCTCTCTTATCATGTCTAGTCTACTGTGAGAAAAACATCTTGGTTCTCTGGTGCAAAAACACAGCTTGGAAAAATACAGCTTGGATTCTCAACTGCAATGTCTAACTCCACGTTAAAGGCAATAGGCAGCTAACCTAGATATCAAATGCAATGTCATGTTAAAGGCAATAGGCAGCTAACCTAAATATCAAATGCAATGTCTAGTGTCATGTCAAAGCCAATAGGCATCTAAGCTGAATACAAAATGCAATGGCTTATATCATGTCAAAGCCCATAGGCAGCTGAGCTGAATACAAAATGCAATGTATAATATCATGTCAAAGCCAATAGGCAGCGGAGCTGAATATAAAATGCAATGTATAATATCATGTCAAAGCCAATAGGCAGTTAAGCTGAATACAAAATGCAATATATAATATCATGTCAAAGCCAATAGGCAGAATATCTAATAGCATGTCAAAGTCAATAGGCAGCTAAACTGAATACATCATGTCAAAGCCAATAGGAATGCAATGTCAAAGCCAATAGGCGGCTAGACTGGATACAGCATGTCAAAGCCAATAGGCAGAATACAGAATGTAATGGCTAATGCAATGTCAAAGCCCATAGGCGGCTCAACTGAATACAGAAAGTAATGGCTAATGCAATGTCAAAGCCCATAGGCGGCTCAACCTAACAAAACATACCATGTGCTACTGGTGAACATTGAGCAACTAATATGCGCAGTGGTGAAACAAAAAGTCATTGGTCAAAACAAACTCCATCAAATGGCAGTACATTCCGCCCTTTGACCAATGAATTTTTGTTTCACATATCTCCTGTTTCAAACAAAAACAAAAAAAAAACATCAGCACAAAAAAAAACATTATCAGCAAGTCACATTTGAATGATCAAAACAATCCCTGTAAAGCAATAGAAGTGAATTAACACATTGATTTCATAACCTTTCACATCAGATACATCTATACAGAAAAGACTGGGCAATTTGTATACTCTGAGTGAGTCTCTAATTCAACAGTGTTAGCAATTTGATGTGGCATGAGTTCTGCTCATGTAAAGGGGCACGGTCCACCTGAAAGGTTTGCTGGAAGATAAGCAAAAGTCAGAGTTCCATACGAGAGGGAAAAAAAAAAAAACACAGCTTAGTTCCAGTGGAAGAATGCAATCAAACAAGTTGAACTTGAACTGAAGGCGCAGTTTGCGCAAAATGGATCCATGGTGCTGGCACTTTACTCAGCCAGGTTCAGGTTGGGGATTCGGTCCCTTCCCCGACCCCACATGCACACACTGGAAAGGGGACCACACAGCACACTCAGGGACAGTGGCGAAACGTGGTAGGATCTGCAAAAGAAACAAGTATGACTTTTCTTGCAAATAACATTTTTCATTTAAACTGCACCCTTCCTCTTTCTTTCCCTGTTTTATAATCAGCAGGACGTTTTTGGGGCCCTTTGTTATATTTTCTGCAGGTTCTGGAGGGTCACTTGGGGCTTCAGCCCACACACCAGCACTGAGGTTTTTATCTGCTGCACCACAGCTTCCCTTTTCTTGCACTGTCAGAAGGGCTGGGGCAGACTCATTCTTTACCAAACCTCCATTCACTGCATTTTTGTCAAGTTGGGCCATTCTGTCTCCAATTTGTATGAATGAATCAGATTCTTTTCTAGGTATCAGCATAATTTCGATTTTTCCTTGGTAATTTGCAGCAATCACTTTCCCTAAAACCTGATCAATTTGCCATTTCTGATCTGGTAACTTTCCTCTCCCCAACTGCTCTGTGACTGCTTGCATGACAGATTGCTTTTGTGCGTGCTGCACAGTTTTTATCAAATCTAGGGGAATGTGCATCTCTCTCATCTCTGCCCACCTGTAAGTGGCTTTTTCTCTCAGCTGTTCACATTTCTGGGGCACCCACTTAGCCATCCCCACTAAGGCAGAATTCTGGGTGTACACTTCTCTCTCTGAATTTTTCTCATTAACATCTGCAAGGTAATTGAACCAGTTAGGTGCTAAAACATTAGCAATGAACCAAAAATCAGCGTAAAAATGACACATCTCACGTAGCTCTTGCTTTAAAATCTGACACACATTATACAACGCTGTTCCTTCTACTGTGCCAGAAAACAACATTTCAGTCAATGAATCATTAGTAAAACAAACATGCTTTTTATCTTCAGTGGACACGAATTCAAATGGTGCACACAATTTCACCGGTAATTCTTTTACCTGTGGTACTCTAGCCCTGTCTTGCAAGTACCAGATCCATTGTATGATTCTAGCTAGGGGCACTATTTTCTTTCCTTGTTCTTGAGTTACATGTACATAAGTATTTCCTTCTTGCACTGCGCAAAAACCTAAAGTCTGCATTATTTCATTTGCCAAATCACAAGCGCGCAACTGCATATTATTTTTCACAGTGACCATATACAAAAGTGTTAGGATTTCTCTCAAATGAGGGATATTCTTTTTCCAAAAATCAAACAAGCTAATGCAACTCGTTGTCTCTTTCTCTAAAATCTTTCGTTTTACTTGTGCATTTTGCAACGGTAACTCGTAAATCACATTCTGAGCTCTCTCGTCCGTGTTATCAGTTAAGGAATGCATTTTGGCTGCCAAAAACCCTGGCTCACACGAAAACTCAGTGCAGCTCGGAGCTGTCTTAACCCCCTCATTACTGGAATGGGACAAGAAAGATTCTTCATTTTTATAACTTTCAGCATTATTTTGAATTATTGTATCCTGGCTAATTTGCTCACGTAAATTCCTATTTTCATGTTCCAACTTCCTACATTTCTCCTGCATTTCTCTGTAAGCAGATAAAGGTATCCAGACCTTTCTGTCATCATTACTTCCAAAACACACGTTTTCTACATATGTACAACAGAAATTATTTCTCAAAGCATTATCAGGCATTTTAGCTACACATGCATTTTCTTCTGTAATTCCCCAAACAGAAAACAATTCACAGTTTTTCTTAGCACCATCAGGCAGTTTATCAACACATGCATTCTCAGACATGGTCTGCCGTGCTACTGTGATTCTCCAAACAAAAAACAACTCACAGTTTTTCTTAGCACCATCAGGCAGTTTATCAACACATGCATTCTCAGACATGGTCTGCCGTGCTACTGTGATTCTCCAAAAAAAACAATTTCTGTAATTCTCCAAACAACAAAAACAATTACACTTTTAAAGTGTGCACTTAGAAATCTACCAACTCGTCAACACCCTCTTAATCACCTCTTAATGACCGACACCCCACTTCTGGTACCAATTGTAGTGCTTTCCTCTTAGCTAGTTTCTAAGCACTAACACAACACACCAGAAATGCACTTCTGAGGTCAAAGAAGACTTTTATTGTTGTTAATTCTTCCCCAACCCCAATTTTTATGTATGACGAATTAGTAGCTTTCAAGTCCGCGTTAATCAAACAAAATATATCAGTTTGCAATATACACAGCAGCTTATATTTATAAGATATTGAATGCAAAGCAAAACAAATACTTCACCGTGTGGGAAACTATCTACAGCTTCATCTTTCTAAGGTCTGCAAGCTGATGACCCCTGTCAGCCGCGAGAAAGAGATTCATCTACCCACACGGGATTGCTGGCAGCTGGCGCCAAGCTCCAGCACGAGGTCCGGCAGATTCGAATCTGACTCTCTGCAGCCTGTTACATTCGTTACAAAGGTGTGCCCCCTCCTCTCAGACCTGGGAAACTGAGCAAGCCTTTTGGAGACTGGCCAGGTCTCCAAGACTACTCCTGTTCCCAAGCTCAAGCAGAGAGAACAACACCATGTACTCTCTCTTATCATGTCTAGTCTACTGTGAGAAAAACATCTTGGTTCTCTGGTGCAAAAACACAGCTTGGAAAAATACAGCTTGGATTCTCAACTGCAATGTCTAACTCCACGTTAAAGGCAATAGGCAGCTAACCTAGATATCAAATGCAATGTCATGTTAAAGGCAATAGGCAGCTAACCTAAATATCAAATGCAATGTCTAGTGTCATGTCAAAGCCAATAGGCATCTAAGCTGAATACAAAATGCAATGGCTTATATCATGTCAAAGCCCATAGGCAGCTGAGCTGAATACAAAATGCAATGTATAATATCATGTCAAAGCCAATAGGCAGCGGAGCTGAATATAAAATTCAATGTATAATATCATGTCAAAGCCAATAGGCAGTTAAGCTGAATACAAAATGCAATATATAATATCATGTCAAAGCCAATAGGCAGAATATCTAATAGCATGTCAAAGTCAATAGGCAGCTAAACTGAATACATCATGTCAAAGCCAATAGGAATGCAATGTCAAAGCCAATAGGCGGCTAGACTGGATACAGCATGTCAAAGCCAATAGGCAGAATACAGAATGTAATGGCTAATGCAATGTCAAAGCCCATAGGCGGCTAAACTGAACAAAACATACCATGTGCTACTGGTGAACATTGAGCAACTAATATGCGCAGTGGTGAAACAAAAAGTCATTGGTCAAAACAAACTCCATCAAATGGCAGTACATTCCGCCCTTTGACCAATGAATTTTTGTTTCACATATCTCCTGTTTCAAACAAAAAAAAAAAAAAACATCAGCACAAAAAAAAACATTATCAGCAAGTCACATTTGAATGATCAAAACAATCCCTGTAAAGCAATAGAAGTGAATTAACACATTGATTTCATAACCTTTCACATCAGATACATCTATACAGAAAAGACTGGGCAATTTTTATACTCTGAGTGAGTCTCTAATTCAACAGTGTTAGCAATTTGATGTGGCATGAGTTCTGCTCATGTAAAGGGGCACGGTCCACCTGAAAGGTTTGCTGGAAGATAAGCAAAAGTCAGAGTTCCATACGAGAGGGAAAAAAAAAAAAACACAGCTTAGTTCCAGTGGAAGAATGCAATCAAACAAGTTGAACTTGAACTGAAGGCGCAGTTTGCGCAAAATGGATCCATGGTGCTGGCACTTTACTCAGCCAGGTTCAGGTTGGGGATTCGGTCCCTTCCCCGACCCCACATGCACACACTGGAAAGGGGACCACACAGCACACTCAGGGACAGTGGCGAAACGTGGTAGGATCTGCAAAAGAAACAAGTATGACTTTTCTTGCAAATAACATTTTTCATTTAAACTGCACCCTTCCTCTTTCTTTCCCTGTTTTATAATCAGCAGGACGTTTTTGGGGCCCTTTGTTATATTTTCTGCAGGTTCTGGAGGGTCACTTGGGGCTTCAGCCCACACACCAGCACTGAGGTTTTTATCTGCTGCACCACAGCTTCCCTTTTCTTGCACTGTCAGAAGGGCTGGGGCAGACTCATTCTTTACCAAACCTCCATTCACTGCATTTTTGTCAAGTTGGGCCATTCTGTCTCCAATTTGTATGAATGAATCAGATTCTTTTCTAGGTATCAGCATAATTTCGATTTTTCCTTGGTAATTTGCAGCAATCACTTTCCCTAAAACCTGATCAATTTGCCATTTCTGATCTGGTAACTTTCCTCTCCCCAACTGCTCTGTGACTGCTTGCATGACAGATTGCTTTTGTGCGTGCTGCACAGTTTTTATCAAATCTAGGGGAATGTGCATCTCTCTCATCTCTGCCCACCTGTAAGTGGCTTTTTCTCTCAGCTGTTCACATTTCTGGGGCACCCACTTAGCCATCCCCACTAAGGCAGAATTCTGGGTGTACACTTCTCTCTCTGAATTTTTCTCATTAACATCTGCAAGGTAATTGAACCAGTTAGGTGCTAAAACATTAGCAATGAACCAAAAATCAGCGTAAAAATGACACATCTCACGTAGCTCTTGCTTTAAAATCTGACACACATTATACAACGCTGTTCCTTCTACTGTGCCAGAAAACAACATTTCAGTCAATGAATCATTAGTAAAACAAACATGCTTTTTATCTTCAGTGGACACGAATTCAAATGGTGCACACAATTTCACCGGTAATTCTTTTACCTGTGGTACTCTAGCCCTGTCTTGCAAGTACCAGATCCATTGTATGATTCTAGCTAGGGGCACTATTTTCTTTCCTTGTTCTTGAGTTACATGTACATAAGTATTTCCTTCTTGCACTGCGCAAAAACCTAAAGTCTGCATTATTTCATTTGCCAAATCACAAGCGCGCAACTGCATATTATTTTTCACAGTGACCATATACAAAAGTGTTAGGATTTCTCTCAAATGAGGGATATTCTTTTTCCAAAAATCAAACAAGCTAATGCAACTCGGTGTCTCTTTCTCTAAAATCTTTCGTTTTACTTGTGCATTTTGCAACGGTAACTCGTAAATCACATTCTGAGCTCTCTCGTCCGTGTTATCAGTTAAGGAATGCATTTTGGCTGCCAAAAACCCTGGCTCACACGAAAACTCAGTGCAGCTCGGAGCTGTCTTAACCCCCTCATTACTGGAATGGGACAAGAAAGATTCTTCATTTTTATAACTTTCAGCATTATTTTGAATTATTGTATCCTGGCTAATTTGCTCACGTAAATTCCTATTTTCATGTTCCAACTTCCTACATTTCTCCTGCATTTCTCTGTAAGCAGATAAAGGTATCCAGACCTTTCTGTCATCATTACTTCCAAAACACACGTTTTCTACATATGTACAACAGAAATTATTTCTCAAAGCATTATCAGGCATTTTAGCTACACATGCATTTTCTTCTGTAATTCCCCAAACAGAAAACAATTCACAGTTTTTCTTAGCACCATCAGGCAGTTTATCAACACATGCATTCTCAGACATGGTCTGCCGTGCTACTGTGATTCTCCAAACAAAAAACAACTCACAGTTTTTCTTAGCACCATCAGGCAGTTTATCAACACATGCATTCTCAGACATGGTCTGCCGTGCTACTGTGATTCTCCAAAAAAAACAATTTCTGTAATTCTCCAAACAACAAAAACAATTACACTTTTAAAGTGTGCACTTAGAAATCTACCAACTCGTCAACACCCTCTTAATCACCTCTTAATGACCGACACCCCACTTCTGGTACCAATTGTAGTGCTTTCCTCTTAGCTAGTTTCTAAGCACTAACACAACACACCAGAAATGCACTTCTGAGGTCAAAGAAGACTTTTATTGTTGTTAATTCTTCCCCAACCCCAATTTTTATGTATGACGAATTAGTAGCTTTCAAGTCCGCGTTAATCAAACAAAATATATCAGTTTGCAATATACACAGCAGCTTATATTTATAAGATATTGAATGCAAAGCAAAACAAATACTTCACCGTGTGGGAAACTATCTACAGCTTCATCTTTCTAAGGTCTGCAAGCTGATGACCCCTGTCAGCCGCGAGAAAGAGATTCATCTACCCACACGGGATTGCTGGCAGCTGGCGCCAAGCTCCAGCACGAGGTCCGGCAGATTCGAATCTGACTCTCTGCAGCCTGTTACATTCGTTACAAAGGTGTGCCCCCTCCTCTCAGACCTGGGAAACTGAGCAAGCCTTTTGGAGACTGGCCAGGTCTCCAAGACTACTCCTGTTCCCAAGCTCAAGCAGAGAGAACAACACCATGTACTCTCTCTTATCATGTCTAGTCTACTGTGAGAAAAACATCTTGGTTCTCTGGTGCAAAAACACAGCTTGGAAAAATACAGCTTGGATTCTCAACTGCAATGTCTAACTCCACGTTAAAGGCAATAGGCAGCTAACCTAGATATCAAATGCAATGTCATGTTAAAGGCAATAGGCAGCTAACCTAAATATCAAATGCAATGTCTAGTGTCATGTCAAAGCCAATAGGCATCTAAGCTGAATACAAAATGCAATGGCTTATATCATGTCAAAGCCCATAGGCAGCTGAGCTGAATACAAAATGCAATGTATAATATCATGTCAAAGCCAATAGGCAGCGGAGCTGAATATAAAATGCAATGTATAATATCATGTCAAAGCCAATAGGCAGTTAAGCTGAATACAAAATGCAATATATAATATCATGTCAAAGCCAATAGGCAGAATATCTAATAGCATGTCAAAGTCAATAGGCAGCTAAACTGAATACATTATGTCAAAGCCAATAGGAATGCAATGTCAAAGCCAATAGGCGGCTAGACTGGATACAGCATGTCAAAGCCAATAGGCAGAATACAGAATGTAATGGCTAATGCAATGTCAAAGCCCATAGGCGGCTCAACTGAATACAGAAAGTAATGGCTAATGCAATGTCAAAGCCCATAGGCGGCTAATCTGAACAAAACATACCATGTGCTACTGGTGAACATTGAGCAACTAATATGCGCAGTGGTGAAACACAAAGTCATTGGTCAAAACAAACTCCATCAAATGGCAGTACAGGAACCCAACCATGGGAGCAAGCATTCAAAAGTGACAAGGGGCCAGAGATTTGCAAGAGCCCGAAAGTATCCACATTGGAGACATCTCAGGCCATCCACAAAACTTCTTTTAAGATTGTTCATTCGTTCATTAACTACTTTCTCCGATGCAAGTTTAGAAAATGGCGCATGCCGATCTTACTAAAAGGAAGGTTAGCGGTCCAGCTCTGGGCACGAGCTGCATGCATAGTCCTCTCTGCGTGTGGTCAGATGGAAGGACGCTGCACTTCAACTGGAAATTCAAGACATCAATAGTGTCTCTCCTCAGTGCTTCATTCTTCAAAGTTTTTCCCAATCATGAAACTCAAGAAATCAGCGTAACGGCTAGAACAGTACAAGGAGTGTAGTGTCTCTGCGTCACTCATGTGTATAATAATTTTGTATGGACATTTCTCTTCAGTGCTTCTCAGTATTCCAAAAGGCTAAGTAGTGTCTAAAGGGATTGGTGTCTCAAGTTTACTTCAGCAAAAGGAAAGTTGCTTCTAGAACTATTTAGGTAAGTCATTTCTCTCTATTGGGTTTGTCAAGGAAAACTAGATTTCTGGTTGCAGCAAATCAAAAACAGAAGATAAAATGCTCATGCTTTCTGTAGTAGTTCTGTCAAATAACATTGACTATCCATTTCAAATTATTATGCAAATGTATATATAGTTGAGAAGTCTAGAAATATAAATTCATATTGTGTTTATTGTTATATTGTATCCACAGATAACTGTCACCAACGCATCCAGAAAGAAAAGACGAATTGGGAGTAAGCACAGAAGAGAAGCAAGGCACTCTCTCCTCCTCACTGTTATTTCATAACAGCAGAGATTATTACTGTTGGTGTGGATATTGGGGGAGTGGCACTGAGTCTAGCTTCTGCTTGAGGGGAACTCAGCTAAAAAAAAGAGTAACGTTCTGACAGTGTCCAAGACTGGCATACAGTGTAGTAGAGTGTTGTAGAGTGGAGTTGTACAGAGTACAGTAGCGTGTCAAACAGTGGAGCTGGGTAGAGAGGGTTCTTGTACAGTTGTGTAGAGTGAGGTAAAGTCTTGTACAGTTGAGTAGAGTTAAGTGGAATGGTGTAACATAGTGTGGAGTAAAGTATAATAGAGCATATTGGCATGTCGTAGAGTAGAGCGGCATGAAGTGGAGTGTACTGGCATAGATTGGAGTATAGAGTTGAACAGTGGAGTGTATCATGATAGTGTTGAGTAGTGTGTTGTACAGCGCCATAGAGTGTAGTAGATTTTTCTAGAGTGGAGTTACATAAAGTGGAAGAGAGTGACATACACTGTATTGGCATAGAGCGTAATACCATGCAGTAGAATAGCGTACAATGGAATACCATACATTGGAGTATAGAAGAGTGGAGTGGCATTTAGTGCAATAGCTTTAAGTAGAGTGGTGTACAGTGTAGTGGTCTGGAGTAGTATATAGCAGATTAGCATAGAGTGGAGTGGTGTACATGAAAGCAGCGTAGCGTAGAGTTGAGTAAACTGTTATAAATTGGAGTGTCATGTCACATAGAGGGGTGAAACGCTGTGTCATACAATGTTGGAAACTGTTATGGAGTGCAGGAGAGTGCTGCACAATCGGGTATACAGACATAGGGGGTCATTCTGACCTCGGCGGTAAAAGGCCCTTACCGCCGGTCAGAAGTCCGCCATTCTACCGGCGCGGCCGCGGTAAACCGCCACGGTCATTCTGACCACCAACTGTGAAACCGCCAAAAATCCGACATCCAAGGAAGGCCGCCACATCAGCGGGCCGCGGAAAACTGGAGATGACCAAACATCCACCGTCACGCCAACACAAACACGCCCATGCCATTCTGACCCACGAATCCACGCGGCGGTCTTTCAACCAAGGTATTCCATTGGCGGTACACACCGCCGCGGTCAAAATACACACCCAGCTCCAAAACACTGCCACATTGGACATTTTGAAATACGCACACCTGAGACACATACAAACAACACACCCACACATCCAATCAACTATAAAACACACACCCACATCACCCACAAACCCCCACTAGTTGGAAATCGGAGCGAAGGCGAGAGCGAGAGAGATAGAGATAGAGAGAGCGAGCACAGCAATAGAAAACCCCAACACACACAGGAACCCAACTTCATCACCCACACCACATCTATGCACACATCACCACATATCACCACGCACATCACCACAAACACCACCCCACACCTCATCCACACCAACCCATGGTACCCCAAAGACGCCCAAGGTTTTCGGACCAAGAACTCCGGGTCATGGTGGAGGAAATCATGAGGGTTGAGCCCCAGCTCTTCGGCACACAGGTGCAGCACACCACCATAGCAAGGAAGGCTGAGCTATGGCAAAGGATCGTAGACAGGGTCAACGCTGTGGGACAGCATCCCAGAAATCGGGAAGATATCAGAAAGCGATGGAACGACCTACGGGGGAAGGTGCGCTCGATGATCTCCAGGCACAACATCGCTGTGCAGAAGACTGGCGGCGGACCCCCACCCACTCCACCCCAATTCACAGCATGGGAGCAAGAGGTGGTAAACATCCTGCATCCTGATGGCCTCGCTGGAGTACATGGAGGAATGGACTCTGGTAAGTCGAATCTCCACTACTTCACCCCCCCCAACCACCAGCATGCCAACCCCCCCCCCTCACCCCCAATCTCAACCCCTCAGCACACAACCTCCCTGCCAATGTCTCAGCAGCACAACCCACCCTAAACAACACCAACCCCTGAATGCCAACACAAACCATAGACAGCCACCACCAAAGCATGACCAGTGCACATACCCATACACCCCCCCCAAACCCTCACAACACCTCCCACAAGGGAATGCCAGCACTGGGGGACAAGGGCACTCAAAATGCACGCCATGGCACACACAGAAACAATAACCATACTCCTTTACCCCTGCAGGGCCCGAACGCCAACACACCGCCACGGAGGGTCCAGATTTGTCCATCCCACCCCCAGAACAGGCCCCCAGCGAGGACAGCAGCCTGTCGACCTAGAACCTGACGACCAGCCCGGACCATCGGGGACCTCTGGACTGTCGGTTCCCCACACACAGACACAGGCCACAGCAGACCCAAACCCCTCTGGGAACACCAGCACAGCTCCCACCCAGCGGGCCCATGCCTCTGTCTCGCGGACGCGTCAATAAGCGGTGTGTCCGCCACTACAGGGCACCCAGGCTGACCCAGCACCCCAACAACAACAGGGACCTGGGGGCAGTGGTAGTGGGCACACCGTCCAGGGGACAGAGGCCCGGGGAAACAGGGCAACTGGGAGGGCTGCTGTGCGACGGGGGGGAGGACAGGCCCAGGGAACCGACTCTCCAAGAGGCCCTCACCACCATCATGGGAGCATATCATCACTCCCAGGAGACGATGGCGACGGTACTGGCCAGGTTCACCGAGATCCAGGCACAGCAGGAGGAACGGTACATGGGGTTCAGCAATGAACTCCGGAACATCGCTACCGCTATGGGGACCATAGTCCAGGCCCTCAACCGGATAGAAACCACATTGCGGGACCATGTGGCACCGCAAAGGGCCCCTGTCACTAGCCAGGAACAGCCTACCACCTCCGCCGGCGCTAGTGGTCAGGAGGCCCCCACAGAACGACGGGCCACCAGAACCCCACCTGCTGCTGAAGAACAACCACCCCGCAAGAGGAACCTGAGATCTCAAAGGAAGACAGAGTAGGATGCCAAGACCCCCGCCAGCCTAATATCCCCCCGGATGTCATTCCACTGTCCCACAGTGTCACCCTGTCCAACCTTGAACTGCCCCTGCTCCATCCTTCCACAGGCATATGGACAATGCACCTGTGCGACAGAGAACTGGACTCTGCCATGGACATAACTCCACCCTCACCCATCACCGTTTTAATATCATGTACCAATATATAGCACTAAAAATAAATCACTCATTGCACAGAAATCATTCTGGAGTCAGCCTGTATTATTTACAAATGTATAACACATTACTTATCAATAATGTTCTGTAATTTATGTGTGGACAACATACCGATGTCAATAAGCATTAGTCCATGGGCTAACCAAGCAGAAGTCACGCAGTGGGTCATACAGCACTGAAAAGGGAAGGGAAAAGCAAACTTCAGTTTAAAAGAACTGGGGGGAAATACACAAAGTAAAGATGCAGGGGGCATTCAGTAAATGTTAAATGGCGTGGGTGATTCCTACCTGTGTGCTACTGAAAATACTGTTGGATAACTCTGTCCCTGTTGTCTGGGTCGTCCTCTTCGTCTTCCTCCTCGTCACTCTCCGCAGGCTCCACAGCTGCTTCAACACCACCATCTGGACCATCCTCCTGCAGGAAGGGCACCTGACGTCGCAATGCAAGATTGTGAAGCATACAGCAGGCCACGATGATCTGGCACACCTTCTTTGGTGAGTACATCAGGGATCCCCCTGTCATATGCAGGCACCTAAACCTGGCCTTCAGGAGGCCAAAGGTTCTTTCAATGATCCTCCTAGTTCGCCCATGGGCCTCATTGTACCGTTCCTCTGCCCTGGTCCGGGGATTCCTCACTGGGGTCAATAGCCAAGGCAGGTTGGGGTAACCAGAGTCACCAATTAGCCACACACGTTGTCTCTGTAGCTGTTCCATCACATAAGGGATGCTGCTATTTCGCATCACATACGCGTCATGCACTGACCCAGGGAACATGGCATTCACATGGGAGATGTACTGGTCAGCCAAACAGACCACCTGGACGTTCATCGAATGGTAACTTTTCCTGTTTCTGTACACCTGCTCATCGTCTTTTGGGGGTACTAAAGCCACATGGGTCCCATCAATGGCACCAGTTATGATGGGGATATGTCCAAGGGCATAAAAATCACCCTTCACAGTGGCCAAATCAACCTCCTCAGGGAATACAATGTAGCGCTGCATGTGTTTCGTCAGGGCAGACAACACTCTAGACAAGATTTTTGAAAACATAGGCTGAGACATTCCAGATGACATGGCCACTGTTGTCTGGAATGAGCCACTTGCCAAAAAATGGAGGACTGACAGAACCTGCACTAGGGGGGGAATTCCTGTGGGTTGGCGGAGGGGGACATCAGGGCTGGCTCCAGCTGGGCACACAGTTCATGTATAGTGGCTCGGTCAAGTCGGTATCATAGTATGATGTGGCGTTCTTCCATTGTCGACAGGTCCACCAGCGGTCGGTACACGTGAGGATTCATCCTTCTCCTCGCAAGTCCCAACGGACGGTGCCTAGGAAGGACAACATGGCGCACAGAGTCAAGCAAATCACAGGTACGTTCACCACTGCATGCATAGCACACGATTATCTATGTATTGAAAGGCGTGTATGTGTGGCAATGCAAGGCCTAGGCCTGTGTGATGCAGTACAAATAATGCCATGTGGGCCCTTGCAATGGCAGCTGCCTGACCTGTGAAGTGGGACAATGGGATGTGAGGTCAATGCGCTGGCGTGGCACACCATGGCGGTAGGCGGTCGAAGACCGCTATACGAAGCCGCATTGGCTAACATTGAGGCCTATGGGTTTCAGGAGCCAATGACGAGGTGCGCCGGCGGTCGCGGTACACACCGCCGCGGTACGTACCGCCGCGGGCGTGACCGCCATTTTCTATCTGCTTAATCACTCGAGACCTGATCATCAACAGGAGAGGACCTATACTGCAAGTGCTGCTGTGACCTCGGTCTGGAAGTGACAATGGCTGCTGCGACTGGGGAAAGGGCCCCTGCCTTCACGTCTGAGGAGTTGGAGAAACTTGTGGATGGGGTCCTCCCCCAGTATGCGTTACTCTACGGTCCTCCAGACCAACAGGTAAGTACACTGGGTGCACATTGAATGGGCTATGCCTTTGTGGAGTGGGGTGGATGCTAAGTTGGTGGGGTGGGGGGCGAATGAGGAGTGCAACGCACGACAGATGAGAGCATGTGCCATATGGCAAGGTTGGGAAGGGGGGGCCAATCGCATCTAACATGCAGAAAAATGAAGATTTTTCCTTCCCACCCTGTACATGTCAAATAGGTCAGCGCCCATCAGAAAGTGGACATTTGGCGTGCCATCGCCAAGGAAGTCCGGGCCCTGGGGGTCCACGTCAGACGGGGCACCCACTGCCGCAAGAGGTGGGAGGACATCCGCCGCGGGACCAGGAAGACCGCCGAGTCACTGCTGGGGATGGCCTCCCAACCTAGGAGGGGTGCCAGTCGTACCCTGACCCCCTTGATGTCCCGGATCCTGGTGGTGGCCTACCCTGATTTGGATGGGTGCTTGAGGACATCACAGCAGACACAAGGGGGTGAGTATCAGCACATTCTGCTATCTCTCTGCGCAGTGGAGGCGTCTGGGTGGGGGAGGAGGGTTGGGGGTGACATTAGGCCAGGGCGCTTTCTGTAGTGTAGTCCTCTCCTTTAGGCATGGCCCTGTGCTCCCGGCCCCCACCTCTGTAGGGTGACAAGTACAGCTATCGATGGTCCAGCATCACACATGTGCGCCTTTGTCGTCTCTAGACCTGTTGTCCTAGTCCGAAGTACTGAGTAGTGTACCCCGAATGCGCGGCTTAGTGCATGAGGCTCCTGTGTCTGTCCTCTCCGCCAACGGTGTTGACATTGCATGCACTCAACCTGGTCTTCGTTTTTCTCCACCCACCCTTCTTCTTCGTCTTCTTGTGCATCTGTGCATTAGCATCATCAGGTGGAGGAGAATTGGCATCGGAGCACGAGGGAGCTGCAAGTCACAAGGCCCCGGTGGGACCAGGAACAGACACCGAGGGCACCAATGATCCGGAGGGCGAGGGGAGCACCACAACGGGGACCAGTGGTGACACCAGCGACAGCGACACGTCCTCGGATGGGAGCTCCCTAGCGGTGGCGGCAACATTCGGGCCCCCCGCCTCTACAGGTACAGCCGCCACCCAGCGCACCAGCCCCGCCCTCCCAGCAGCCCCTCAGCCTACGCTCCGTGCCCGCTCGCCCAGGAAGGCGGGCGTCTCCTTCGCCCCAGGCACCTCAGCCCCTGCCCCTGTTACCCCTGCTGCCCTCAGTGAGGAGGTCATTGACCTCCTGCGGACCATCATTGTTGGGCAGACTACCCTTTTGAATGCCATCCAGGGGGTAGAAAGGGAGGTGCATCGGAGCAATGCCTACCTGGAGGGCATTCATTCGGGTCAGGCTGCCCATCAACGATCGTTCAATGCTCTGCCCTCAGCACTGACGGCAGCCATTGTCCCTGTTTCCAGCCTCCCTCTTCTGACTGCCTCCAGCCTGTCTCTGTCTCCTGTTCCTCAGCCTATCCCATCCACACCATCAGACCAGCCTGCACACACCTCAACACCCAAGGGCAGCTCATCCAGACACAAGCACCACAGAAGCCACAAGCATTCACGCAAGCAACACCCAGATGCAGACATTCCAACAGTCACTACCACCTCTGTGTCCCCCTCCTCCTCGTCTCCCTCCTCCCTCCCTGTGACGTCTACACTCACACCTGCATGCACACCACCATCAGCCAGTGCTTCATCACCAGCACACCCTCCAGTCCAGTCCGCACACGTGCAGTCACCACCCCCACTACCATTTACACGTCTCCTGTGTCCTCTCCCACTGTGTCTGTCAACCCCTCTTCCAAGACACACAAACTCAGGCAGCCACCCACCCAACAGCCATCCACCTCACGACAGCCTCCAGCACAAGCACCTGCACCCAAAGACAGCACACCTGACTCTCCTACAACCACATCCTCTTCCTCCACTTCCATCACCACTTCTCCTACCTTTTACCTTGGTCCTAAGAAAGTTTTCCTTGCTAATCTTGACCTCTTTCCCTCCACTGACCCACCCCCTCCATCTGCAAAGAGTCCCAAGAGCACCTCAGCCACCACCAGCCCAGCTTCGAGTGTCACTGTGGTGCATGGGTTCTGGAGCCCACCCTTTGCCAGCAGTGACACTTCAATCAGCAGCAAGGGGACAGCCAGCCCCCCACCAGGCAAGAAGACCAGGAAGCTAAAGGGCCGTCGTGAGAGGACTGACACGGCTGCCCCCAAGGAGCAAAGTTCGCCAACTTCACCAGCCACAACATCTAGGGGAGGCAAGGGCCCGAGAGCCCCATCTAAGGAGCGAAAGGGCAGCAGGGCGGAAAAGTCAGCCAGCAGGAGCGCGGAGCAGGAGGGGCCCACAAGCCCCATCCCGGGTGTTAGGAAGAACACCAAAGGGCCCAGGACTCCGTCACCGAAGGGTCCAGCAACAGCACGGTCGGAGGGCGACTGAGCAGGGAGTCCAGGCCAGGTCTGGCTCCCTTGACCTACTGGACGAGCACCGCTGAACAGGGCCCCGCCGTGCAGAAGAGCACCGCTGAACAGGGCCCCGCCGTGGAGAGGAGCACCGCTGAACAGGGCCCGCCGTGCAGAAGAGCCCCGCTGAACAGGGCCCCGCCGTGCAGAAGAGCACCGCTGAACAGGGCCCCGCCGTGGAGAGGAGCACCGCTGAACAGGGCCCCGCCGTGCAGAAGAGCACCGCTGAACAGGGCCCCGCGGTGGAGAGGAGCACCGCTGAACAGGGCCCCGCCGTGCAGAAGAGCACCGCTCAACAGGGCCCCGCCGTGGAGAGGAGCACCGCTGAACAGGGCCCCGCCGTGCAGAAGAGCACCGCTGAGCAGGGCCCCGCCGTGGAGAGGAGCACCGCTGAACAGGGCCCCGCCGTGCAGAAGAGCACCGCTGAACAGGGCCCCTGCCGTGCAGAAGAGCACCGCTGAACAGGGCCCCGCTGTGCAGAAGAGCACCGCTGAACAGGTCCCCGCCGTCTCAAGCACTGCTCCGCTGGGCCCCGCCGTCTCATGCACCGCTCCGCTGGGCCCTTCATCTCAAGCACCGCTCCGCTGGGCCCCGCCGTCTCAAGCACTGCTCCGCTGGGCCCTTCATCTCAAGCACCGCTCCGCTGGGCCCTTCATCTCAAGCACCGCTCCGCTGGGCCCTGCCGTCTCATGCACCGCTCCACTGGGCCCTTCATCTCAAGCACCGCTCCGCTGGGCCCTTCATCTCAAGCACCGCTCCGCTGGGCCCCGCCGTCTCATGCACCGCTCCGCTGGGCACTTCATCTCAAGCACCGCTCCGCTGGGCCCCGCCGTCTCAAGCACTGCTCCGCTGGGCCCTTCATCTCAAGCACCGCTCCGCTGGGCCCTTCATCTCAAGCACCGCTCCGCTGGGCCCCGCCGTCTCATGCACCGCTCCGCTGGGCCCTTCATCTCAAGCACCGCTCCGCTGGGCCCCGCCGTCACAAGCACCGCTCCACTGGGCCCCGCCGTCTCATGCACCGCTCCGCTGGGCCCTTCATCTCAAGCACCGCTCCGCTGGGCCCCGCCGTCTCAAGCACCGCTCCGCTGGGCCCTTCATCTCAAGCACCGCTCCGCTGGGCCCTTCATCTCAAGCACCGCTCCGCTGGGCCCCGCCGTCTCATGCACCGCTCCGCTGGGCCCTTCATCTCAAGCACCACTCCGCTGGGACCCGCCGTCTCAAGCACCGCTCCGCTGGTCCCTTCATCTCAAGCACCGCTCCGCTGGGCCCCGCCGTCTCAAGCACCGCTCCGCTGTGCCCCGCCGTCTCAAGCACCGCTCCGCTGGGCCCCGCCGTCTCAAGCACCACTCCGCTGGGCCCTTCATCTCAAGCACCGCTCCGCTGGGCCTCGCCGTCTCAAGCACCGCTCCGCTGGGCCCTTCATCTCAAGCACTGCTCCGCTGGGCCCTTCATCTCAAGCACCGCTCCGCAGGGCCCCGCCGTCTCAAGCACCGCTCTGCTGGGCCCTTCATCTCAAGCACCGCTCCGCTGGGCCCTTCATCTCAGCCGTCTCAAGCACCGCTCCGCTGGGCCCTTCATCTCAAGCACTGCTCCGCTGGGCCCCGCCGTCTCAAGCACTGCTCCGCTGGGCCCCGCCGTCTCAAACACCGCTCCGCTGGGCCCTTCATCTCAAGCACCGCTCCGCTGGGCCCCGCCGTCTCAAGCACCGCTCCGCTGGGCCCTTCATCTCAAGCACCGCTCCGCTGGGCCCTTCATCTCAAGCACCGCTCCGCTGTGCCCCGCCGTCTCAAGCACCACTCCGCTGGGCCCCGCCGTCTCAAGCACCGCTCCGCTGGGCCCCCCCGTCTCAAGCACCGCTCCGCTGGGCCCTTCATCTCAAGCACCTCTCCGCTGGGCCCGGCCGTCTCAAGCACCGCTCCGCTGGGCCCCGCCGTCTCAAGCACTGCTCCGCTGGGCCCTTCATCTAAAGCACCGCTCCGCTGGGCCCCGCCGTCTCAAGCACCGCTCCGCTGGGCCCTTCATCTCAAGCACCGCTCCGCTGGGCCCTTCATCTCAAGCACCGCTCCGCTGGGCCCCGCCGTCTCAAGCACCACTCCGCTGGGCCCTTCATCTCAAGCACCGCTCCGCTGGGCCCCGCCGTCTCAAGCACCGCTCCGCTGGGCCCTTCATCTCAAGCACTGCTCCGCTGGGCCCTTCATCTCAAGCACCGCTCCGCTGGGCCCCGCCGTCTCAAGCACCGCTCTGCTGGGCCCTTCATCTCAAGCACCGCTCCGCTGGGCCCTTCATCTCAGCCGTCTCAAGCACCGCTCCGCTGGGCCCTTCATCTCAAGCACTGCTCCGCTGGGCCCCGCCGTCTCAAGCACCGCTCCGCTGGGCCCCGCCGTCTCAAACACCGCTCCGCTGGGCCCTTCATCTCAAGCACCGCTCCGCTGGGCCCCGCCGTCTCAAGCACCGCTCCGCTGGGCCCTTCATCTCAAGCACCGCTCCGCTGGGCCCTTCATCTCAAGCACCGCTCCGCTGTGCCCCGCCGTCTCAAGCACCACTCCGCTAGGCCCCGCCGTCTCAAGCACCGCTCCGCTGGGCCCCCCCGTCTCAAGCACCGCTCCGCTGGGCCCTTCATCTCAAGCACCGCTCCGCTGGGCCCGGCCGTCTCAAGCACCGCTCCGCTGGGCCCCGCCGTCTCAAGCACTGCTCCGCTGGGCCCTTCATCTAAAGCACCGCTCCGCTGGGCCCCGCCGTCTCAAGCACCGCTCCGCTGGGCCCTTCATCTCAAGCACCGCTCCGCTGGGCCCTTCATCTCAAGCACCGCTCCGCTGGGCCCCGCCGTCTCAAGCACCGCTCCGCTGGGCCCCGCCATCTCAAGCACCGCTCCGCTGGGCCATTCATCTCAAGCACCGCTCCGCTGGGCCCCGCCGTCTCAAGCACCACTCCGCTGGGCCCTTCATCTCAAGCATCGCTCTGCTGGGCCCCGCCGTCTCAAGCACCGCTCGCCTGGGCCCTTCATCTCAAGCACCGCTCCGCTGGGCCCTTCATCTCAAGCACCGCTCCGCTGGGCACCGCCGTCTCAAGCACCGCTCCGCTGGGCCCCGCCGTCTCAAGCACCGCTCCGCTGGGCTCTTCATCTCAAGCACCGCTCCGCTGGGCCCCGCCGTCTCAAGCACCGCTCCGCTGGGCCCCGCCGTCTCAAGCACCGCTCCGCTGGGCCCCGCCGTCTCAAGCACCGCTCCGCTGGGCCGCGCCGTCTCAAGCACCGCTCTGCTGGGCCCCGCCGTCTCAAGCACCGCTCCGCTGGGCCCTTCATCTCAAGCACCGCTCCGCTGGGCCCCGCCGTCTCAAGCACCGCTCCGCTGGGCCCTTCATCTCAAGCACCGCTCCGCTGGGCCCTTCATCTCAAGCACCGCTCCGCTGGGCCCCGCCGTCTCAAGCACCGCTCCGCTGGGCCCTTCATCTCAAGCACCGCTCCGCTGGGCCCTTCATCTCAAGCACCGCTCCGCTGGGCCCCGCCGTCTCAAGCACCTCTCCGCTGGGCCCTTCATCTCAAGCACCGCTCCGCTGGGCTCCGCCGTCTCAAGCACCGCTCCGCTGGGCCCCGCCGTCTCATGCACCGCTCCGCTGGGCCCCGCCGTCTCAAGCACTACTGGCACAATGACAGTGCCGGATCTGTCTCGAGCTACTGTTCACGGTTCACTGTGCCCACCATGCCTCCTCCTTGACCGGTGGAGACTGTTATCCACCTGATGGACTGTGGCTTTGCAATCCCTAGGATGGCCGAGTGGGCAAGCCACCCACTGTAGAGACTTGAGAGACTGTGGCTTTGCACTCCCCAGGATGGCCGAGTGGGCAAGCCACCCACTGTAGAGACTTGAGAGACTGTGGCTTTGCACTCCCCAGGATGGCCGAGTGGGCAAACCACCCACTGTAGAGACTTGAGAGACTGTGGCTTTGCACTCCCCAGGATGGCCGAGTGGGCAAGCCACCCACTGTAGAGACTTGAGAGACTGTGGCTTTGCACTCCCCAGGATGGCACAGTGGGCATGGTGGCCCCTTCGTGGATCTGGCGTTGTGGACTCATGTGGCTGTGGTGCCCCCCCTTCCCTTCCCCCTGAGGTGCCTGTGGTTTTTTCATCAGATGCCCCTGCAGTGTTCTCTCCAAAGGACTCAGGTCTCCTGTGTGGGCTTTGCCCTTGTGTTGATACACTTTGGCCCACGGACACTTGGAATCTCGTTAGATGTGCAGGACTTATTGCCTCGGTTTATCGTATGCACTGGATATTGAATTGGTATTTTTAAATTGTTCTTGCTATTTGACCGTGACTTATCAGTGGTTTTTATTTCCCATAAATTTCGAGTCACAATTTAATTATGTCCTTGCTTTTTTTACGGGGGTTTGGGTGGTTTCACTGTGACTTGTTGCTCTGCATTGGTGTGTACATGGTTTGGGGGGGTGGGTGTATCGCGTATGTGTGTGCACGTAACCTTTCGTCCTCCCCCCTCCCCTGTGTCGTAGGTGCAGTACTCACCGTTGTCGTCTGCGGCGCCGTTCGTACTCGTGGTAGATGAGCAGGTAGACGAGAGCAGGTAGGATGTTTAATTCGGGTTCCATGCTGTCCTCCTTCCTCGTGGAGTGCGTAGAGGTGCGCGTTTTCCCGTTCGTAGTCTGTTTCCGCCGTGTTTTTATCGGCGGTGCTCCCACCCCGGAAAAGGTGGCGGATTGGCCGGTCATAATAGTGTGGGCGGTACATTGTCTGCCGCCTGTCTGTTGGCGGTGACCGTCGCGCTGTTTGTCGGTCCCGCCGTGGCGGTCGTAGTGTTAATGTGGCGGCCTGCGTTGGCGGTTCCCGCCAGGGTCAGAATTCCATTTTTTGGACCGCCGGCCTGTTGGCGGGTTGGCCGCCGCTTTATCACCGACCACCAGGGTTAGAATCACCCCCATAGAGTTGAGTACAAATTTGGACAGTGGAAAGTACAGAGACAGAATGGAGTAGAGTTTAGTCGAGTAGATTAGAATGTAGGAAACATTTGTACAGTAGAGTTTTAGGGGAGTACGCTAAAGATACGTGGAGTTGAGTAGCGCACAGTGGAAGAGCATACAGTCAAATAGTATACATTGGAATTGTGTAGAGTGGAGCAGGAAACAGTGGAATAGTGTGAAGTGGCATTCAGAGGAAAAGCGTAGAGAGAAATGTCGTAGAGTGGAATAGTGTGTAGTTCAGTAGTGTACAGTGGAATGGAGTACAACGGAGTAGCATAGATTCGAGTGGCATACATTAGTAGAGTATAGTGTTGTATAGTGGAGTGGCATAGAGTGTAATAGAATACAGTACAGCAGCATACAGTGGAGTGACATAGAGTGTAGTGGGGTAGAGTGTAATAGTATATACTAGAGTGACTTACAGTGAAGTGGAATAGCATAGAATGGAGTGGGATAGATTGAAATACCATACTGTACAGTGGTAAAGATTGAAGTTGCATGCAGTGTAATATTATACATTGGAGTAATGAAGACGGGAGGTGTGCACAGTGGAGATAGAGCGGAGTGGTGTAGAGTGGAATAGCGTGCAGTGGAGCAGCATACAGCGCAGTGGTGTGCAGTGGAGTGGTGTAGCTGTAGTGGCATAGAGTGGAGTGTGGTAGAGTGCAACAGCATACAGTGGAGTGGAACACAGTGGAGTGGCATCCAATGGAATAGCATCAAATGGAGGGGCATTGCATGGAGTGACATACACTTAAGTAGCATACAGTGTAGGGGTATACAGTGAAATAGCAAACAGCGGTGTGCTCTAGATTGGATTGACATACAGTGCAATATTAGGCAGTGTAATAGCATACAGTAGAATAGCATACAGTGGAGAGGCGTACAGTGGTGTGGTGTAGACTAGAGCGGCATGCAGTGAAGAGGGGTAGAGTGGAACAGCATACAATGGAGTGTCATGAAGTGGAGTGGTTTCTAATGGACTGGCATAGCATACGATGTTGTGGGTTAGAGTAGAATATTATACGTTAGAGTGGCAAAGACTGCAATTGCATACACTGTTATAGGATTCCGTGTAGAATGGCATATAGTGGAATAGTGTGCAGTGGAGTACAGTGGAGTCATGTAGAGAGTAATAACATAGTGGAGTAGCGTTGGTTGGAGTGATGTAGACTGAAGTGGCATAGAGTGGAATGTGGTAGAGTGTAATAGCATAGAGTGGAGAGGATCGAATGCAGTGCCATCCAATGGAATAGCGTAGAAGGAAATGGTGTAGTGTGGAGTGGCATACAGCTGAGTAGCATACAGTGTAGTTACATACAGTTAAGTAGCATACAATAGTGTTCTAGACTGGTTTGATATACAGTGGACTAGGGTACAGTGGCGTTTCGTACAGTGAAATGGCATAGAGTGGAATAGCGTATAGAGGAGTAGCTTACAGTGGAGTGGAGTACATTAGAGTGCAATCCAATAGAATAGCATAAAATGAAGTGGCATAGAGTGGAGTGCCATGCACTGGAGAGGTGTACAGTGGAGTAGCATACAGTGGAATAGCGTAGTGAACTGTTGTGGAGTAGCATACAGTAAAATAGTGTAGAATGGAGTGGCATACAGTGGAATGGCATAGAGTGAAGTGGTGTACAGTGGAGCCCCATACAATGCAGAGGTGTAGAGAGGAGTGGCGCAGAGTGGAATAGTAGAGTGGCATACAGTGGAGTGATGTACACTGAAGTGGCATATAGTGTAATTCCAAATAGTGGAGTGATGTACGGATGTATGGGAAATTTAGAAGCAATGTTGATTATAGTGTACAGAATAATGCAAAATAGTGAATTGCTCTGCCTTGCATTTCCCCAGATTTAAGAATCAGTGAAGAGCCAGGCATGGTAGCCTTGAATTGCTTTGTGAATCTGACGTAAGTATTGTGTTGCTCATGTTACACTATGCGTGATGTCAGGGTACTGCAATACAATAACACAGCTAGGCCTTAATTATATATTGGGCCACGGTATGTCATTGTAACTTTGCGGCATAAAATGGCACATGGCAGTGACAAGCCACTATATAATTTGGTAATGGCTGTTTTTAGAAAATGAAAAGGCAGCTGGTGGAAGGTGGGTCATTAGTTGTGTGTCCTGAAGAAGTAAGGGGCCGCACATGACCATCATTGGGAACCAAACACCACATTGTAGCGATTGACTCTCATGGGATAATGCTGAGAGAACTCCAAGGCTTACTCAAGGGAGGTGGTGTGGACTAGTAATCCCCATTCACGAGCACACAAGCATGGCACTGAATAAATGATTGTCCAGTCTGTTCTTTTTCTTTTGAGAAAGTAAAAGTACATTTATTACACACCCACTACTAAATTTTATGCAACAATTTACAAATATACACAAATTAATGGAATTACTCTTGGATGACATAGTGTAATCATTCTTGTCTCCCCTAAGGGGAAATATAATCCAACAACCCACATGGCAAAACATTTCCTATTATCCCAATGCAATATTTGACTATAAGTTGGAGTAAGAGCACCTAAATCTTGCAATAAAATATATCTACTTTGATAAGAGGTGGAGGTCAGTCTTATTACTCAAATAAACATGAACAAGGAGCATGCAGAGACATGTTGGAATAGTTAAGAGATGAGAATTACTTTTAGATTACTCTCAGATTACTCATGATTAACCTCTGTTAATACCATTTTACTCTCCTATAGGGCACAGTTTCAGAAAGAACAAAAGTTCCCACAAAATTGTGCTTCACATTGCGTTGGAACCCGTCGGGGGGTTATAATTCTTTTGTCGCACCCAACCTAGGGTGGGGAAACAAACTGCGTTAGGGGGGAAGGCTGCGCATGCTCCTGCAGCTCTCCCTGTCCATGGGCACTTGGTTGGTAGCGGCCCCATCTTCCTAGGTCCACCACGAGCTGAGAACTGGGCTCATGGAGACATTGGGCCTTGCAAGGCATTGTAGGCCGAGATACATATGTGATGAGTGTCTCTCTCGTGGTGCCACGAAGAGCCACTTTGCTTTAGTTTATGGAGCCTTGCACCACTTTCTTCTTTGCTTGGTTTGGGGGGTGTCTGGTCCTACCCGGACACTCCCTGCAAGGCTGACTCATTGGAGGGCAGTGGGGAGAGCTCACTCCCCTGCCCTCATGTTGGGCTGTGTCAGGCCCCACCCGAACTCTCCCGTCATGCTGCCTCTTCATTGGAGGGCAGCGCGAGGAGCCCACTGTAGGAGGCTGGCCTGGTTTGTAGTGGGTACTTAAGGTGCTTACACCTTATACCAGGTCCAGTTATCCCTTATTAGTGAAATGTAGGCAGTGTTTTAGCAGCTTACGCTGTCTAGAGGTAGCTATAGCAGAGCAGCTTAGGCTGAACTAGGAGACATGCAAAGCTCCTGCAATACCACTATAGTTACACAGTACTTATACACAATAAAAGACAATACTCAGTGTTACCAAAAATAAAGGTACTTTATTTTAGTGGCACAAGGACAAAAATATGTTAGAGGCAATACTCCTGGAGGTAAGTATTATACACAATATATACACTAGTAACCAAAATCAGGTAAGTAAACCGTCATAGAATGGTGCAAATTGTAGAAGTTACAATACATTGCAATGGGCCTAGGGGCAACACCAACCGTATACTAAAATAGTGGAATGCGAATAACAAATCCTCCCCTAAGCAAGTGTAGTGTGTAGAGGGGCACTGGGAATGTAGGAAAACACCAAAGGTAAGTAAAGTACCCCACCTCAGAGCCCAGGAAAGCAGGAGTAAGGTACAGCAAGTTTCCTCAGGACACACTACAATTCGTGATAAGAGATTTTTCAAGAACCAAGCAAGACTGCAAGCAACAAACAATGGATTCCTGGGCCTGAAGACCTGTGGAGAGAGGGGACCAAGTCCAGAAGTCGAAGAAGAGTCCAGGAAGGACAGGAGCCCCTGCCAACCTAGAAGAAGGTACCAAAGTGCTTTCTCCGGTCAAAAGTACAGAAGAGCACCAAAGAAGATGGATGTGGGTTGCTGCTTGGTGCAGGTGATGTCCCACGTCGAGTTGTTGGAAGCAGGCTATTTGCGTTGCTGGATTCCACCACCAAGCCTTGGTTCAAGCAAGTACGTGATTTGTTTCAAAATGGAGGTGCCTGGACTCAGGAGGGGCCTGGGGGTCTCAACTCAGACTGAGGAGACAGAGGGAGTTCTCAACGCTTCAAAGTGCCCTCAGAAGACCAGACAGCACCCACCGGAGTCCCAGAACACGGAGACAAAGAAGATGCAATGTGCGGTCATCGCAGCACTACAATGGAAGGTCCCACGCCTCCGGAGAACAACTCAGGGAGCTGTGAGTCGCAGGATGGAGTGCTGGGGACCTGGGCTATGCTCTGAATGAAGGATTCTTGGAAGAAGTGCACAGAAGCCAAAGGAGCTGCAGAAGATGCAGGTCACAGGGGTACTGTTACAGCACGGGGAGGCAAGCTCTTACCTCCACCAAATTTGGACAGCTGGACCTTTGGACAGTCTGGGTCACTTAGATCAACCACCTGTGGTCCAGAGAGCACACTCAACATCAGGAGACGTGTCCCAGAGTACCATTTGTCATTGCAGAAGGTTTCCTAGAAAGGCAGTGAAGTGACTCCACGGGAGATTCCTTTGGTTCTTCTGGTGCAGGGTGAAGACAGGCAGTCCTCAGAGCATGCACACCTTGGAAACTGTTCAAAATGCTGGCTGGAGCTGAAGTTGCAGGTCACAGGAGTCGTCTAGAATACTTTTTTGCAGTTACAGCGTTTCCTGGAGCAGTCTGCGGTTGATCAGAAGCTGAAGCAGAGGAGTCCTGGAGGAATCTTGCAAACCGAATATGAGGAAACACCCAGAAGAGAGACCCTAAATAACTAAATAGCTCTGAGAGGGGGATTGGCTACCTACCCAGGTATGCACCTGTCAGAAGGGGTGTCTGACGTCACCTGCTGGCACTGGCCATTCAGAGGTCTCCAGAGGGTCCCCACATCTTGGAATCCAAGATGGCTAATGCAAGGGACCCTCTGGAGGACCTCTGGGCACCACCCTGAGTGGTGATGGACAGGCGAGTGGTCACTCCCCTTTCCTTTGTCCAGGTTCACACCAGGGAAGGGACTGGGGGTCCCTGAATCAGTGTAGACTAGATTATGCAAGGGAGGCACCATTTGTGCCGTTCAAAGCATTTCAAGCGGCTCTGGGAGGCTACCCCTCCCAAGCCTGTAACACCTATTTCCAAACAGAGAGAGTGTAACACCCTCCTTCCAAAGGAAATGCATTGTTCTGCCTTTCTGGGACTGAGCTGCTCAGTCCCCAGGAGGGAGAAACCTGTCTGTGAGGTGGCAGCATCTGGAGCTACTGTGGAAACCTCAGAGAGACGGTTTGGCAGTACTGGGGGTCCATGGTGGAGCCCTCAGGGTCCATGGGATTGGCCCCCAATACCAGATTTGGATTGGGGGGACAATTCCATGATTATAGACACCTCACATTTCCATATTTGGAGTTACCATTGTGAAGCTACATATATGTATTGACATATATGTAGTGCACGCTTATAATGGTGTCCCCGCACTCACTAAGTCCGGGGAATTGGCCCTGGACAACATAGGGGTGCCTTTGCTAGTGCAAGGGTGCCCTCACACACAGTAACTTTGCAACTAGCCTTCAGTAAATGAAGGTTAGACATAGATGTGACTTATAAGTTACCTTAGTGCAGTGAAGATGGCTGTGGAATAGTGTGTGCACTATTTCACTCAGGCTGCAGTGGCAGAACTGAAGAAAGGTTTGTATGAGCTCCTTATGGGTGCAGCCCATTAAGATCTTCTGGAACCCCAATGCCCTGGGTACCTAGGTACCACATGCTACGGACTTATAAGGGGGTCCAGCGTGCCAATCAGAATTGGAATATGGAGTCACTAAACTATAGTGACAAATTTGGTAAGTAGAGAGAGCATAAGCACTGGAGTTCTGGTTAGCAGAACTTCAGTGACACAGTTAAGCATACTGACAACACACGTAGGCCACAAACTATGAGCACTGGGGTCCTGACTAGCAGACAGTAAAAACACACTGATAAACATTGACAAACAGGCCAAAAATGGGGGTAACCATGCTAGAAAGAGGCTATTTTCTCACATCCACTCCCAGGTGCCCTCATGCTGGGGGGTGTCTGGTCCCACCCGGACCCCCTACCCCTATCAGGTGGTAATGTTGGAGAACGGCTCGGGGAGCCCACCACCAGCCACTCACACAGGCTCCCCACATGGCCAGCACGGGAGCTGGCCCTGCACTTGGAGTCTGCCCGTTCCTGCTGGGGCAGACACAAGTGGTTATGGCGGTCAGACGAGTCTCCTGAGGAAGTGCGACGGCATTCGCCTTCCTCTCCTGCCGCATTGAGGGTCTCTCCTCACCTTCCTGGGGAGCACAATGGCGCTACCCACTTTCCTCTTCACAGGCCCTGGGATAGGGTCCGAGGCCTCTCTGGATGGTTTCACGGGGCACAAGAGCGCCCCTGACTTCAACTTCCATGTGGGGGCTCCAGGATGGGGTCAGGGGCCCAATTGGTATTCTCAATGTATTTTCATTGATCTCCTTTTCTTCTGGGCAGCGTTCTCTCCTCTCCCCACCCAGCCTTTTCATCAACTAGTCCTCAGGAGGGGTAAGGAGGCAAGCTTTCCTGGCCCTGGCATGCCACTCGCCGGGCTGGAGTCCTTCAGGGACAGGGTCCTTGCCCAAGGGCTCAGTCAGGGGGTTCTTCCTTCCAGTTGCCCGTGATGCCTGTCTGTAGTCCCAGTGTCCAGCAGTGAAACACAGCCAAGAGAGAAAGCTATCCCCTGTGCAGGACCTTTTAAGTGGGTGTGGAAGTGTCCAGCAGGCTTGCACCTCTGGCCTATCCAGATGTGCTGCATCACTTCCTTGCCCGTATCCCCTTCTTCCTGCAAAGTCTTCTGAGATAGGTCAAACATGGCATCGTCCAGGAGCTAGGACCACATGTGCTCTGAAACTCAGCCCACCCTCCCTGACATTTCTTCCAGAGCCTCTCCGCCCATTTCCTGGCAGGGGCTGACAGCTGACTGATTGATGCAAGGCCCTGCTCGGGCAGCTGGAGAGAGCAGTAATTGACCCTAATCCTGAGCTGAGTAAGAAAAAGATGGCATTCCTGGATGACTCATAAGTTGTACAAATATGCTTTTGTAACCTACTGCATCATTCGTTTCATACAGGTTACAGTGTACATTAGTGTGACTCTAGTCTCTGTGGGTCCTAGTGGACCTGAGTTATGCCCTAGGCCACTCTTCCCCATTTACATTTCATGGAGTGTCCCTACAGTGAAAAGACAGGAACCACACTGACATTGACATTTACTGGAGTGTTCCTTCAGTAAACAGACAATAGTTCCTTCTGTGCCAGGCTAGCCTTTCCTTAGCAAGACAGCACCAGCGATAAATTTGCTCAGTTCATTTTACCATGAGTTTACTGTGGGTGAGTTCCCAACACCCTCACAGTAAAAGGTCAAAAATCAGGTGGTCAAAAAGCAAAAAATCAGGGAGGACCAGATGGTGAGAACCATCCTCTCACAACAGCCATATTATTTTTATTACACTTTGGCTGTATTCTGAACTAGGGCCTTAGCTATAGGTCTTTAGAAGCTTTTATTGTAGTTCCCTACCTGTACCACTTTATGCCAGTCACTGTACTCTGCTGCACTCTACACCACTCCACTCTTTGCCACTACACTATACTCTAGTTCATTTAATGCCACTCCACTTTAGCAAACTACACTCCACACCACTCCACTGTGCTCCGCTCAACAACAGTGTACGCCCATCTGCTGTACTACACTATATGCAGCTGTATAACACTACACTGCACAACAATGTACTCCTGTAACTACCAGTGTAGAGCACTCTACTTTATTTTATAGCACTTTATGACACTACACTCCCCTCTAGGCTACTCTCTCTGTGCTGCTCCATCATAGTTAATATTCTCTACTCTGAGGTGCTACTCCACTGTACTTCACTGTACTCTGCTACTAAACTCTATGCCAAATAAGTTTATGACAGTGAATCCCACTTCACAGTACCATACTCTACCACACTTTACTTCACTAGATGCCACTTCACTGTACAACACTTTCATCCACTCTGTGATACTCTACTCCACTCACTCTTCAACACTTTCTGACACTCTACAACACACCACTCCACAGTACTACACATCACACCACTCTACAACACTATACTCCCATGCATACTATGTTATTCTACTCTACTCAACTGCAAATTACTGTACACTAGAACATGTTACTCCACTCTGTGCTATGTCACCTCATTAGTCTCCACTCAACTGTAGTTCACTGCACAACACTTTACCCACATCACCACATGGTACCAAACTCTACTCCACTCAATGCAACTCCATGCTATGAGTCTCTACTACACTGTGTGCCACTATACAACACTGTGCTCCACTCTATGCCTCTACACTAAACTGCACAACTCTCTAGTCCACTCTATCCCCCTACACTGCAGTAAACAATGCTCTACTCCACTATACAGCACTTTACAACACAACACAACACTATACTGTACTAGACACCACTCCAATTTATAACTCTTTACTCAACTCAACACTATGCCTGTCCACGTTCATGCACTCCATGCCACTTTCCTATACAACACAGCTATATAAAACTATTTAATACACTGTATGCTACACTGCTCAACTGTACTCCACTCCAATGTATTCCATTCCACTCTACACAACTCCACTATTCCCCACTCCATTGTACATCACTCCACTCTATAGCACTTTACTCTACACCACTCCACTGTATGCTATTCCACTGTATGCCACTCCACTGTAACACTTTACTACCTACTCCACTTTACTCTACTCTAGAACAGTACTCTATAGCAGTACACTATAAGACACTCTTTTGCACTCTGCCATACCTAAATTCACTTGATGACAGTAAACTCTAGGATCTGGAACACATTTTATTAAGAAGAAAAAACCTGAAAAAAAGGTTAAACCTTTGTATTAGTTAGTAAAGCTTTACTTATTCTTTCTATACAAACCAAACTTAAAACACACAACCATTACAGATTCTAAAGTTATAGATATGCCTTAAATGTAATCATTATGCACCACCTTTCAATTACTATAACTTTATTTAGTCTTCAACTACAAGCTAAACTTAAACTACACAAAATTTAAAAATTGTAAATTTATAGCGATACCTTTAATTTATAATTCACACAGCACCTTTAAATTATTATAACTCACACACCTCCATAGAGTGTATTCAACTCCGTAGCCACACTATATTAACTATAACTCACCACTCTTCCATGAACTATATTCTTAAAAAACATGTGATTTGTGATATCATACCTACTATTTTAAATAATATTATTTTAAAGGTATAAGTGATGTAATATAAAAGGGCATAAATAGTGTTTGGAGAAGGCACAAGTTATTATACCAGTACTTATTGTTGAGAAATCATCTTTTTTGTGATTTTCTGTAAATTCATTCCATTGTTTGGGAGAAATTAAGGTTAAAATATTTGTATGGATGGATTGCTGGTTACACGCAATGCTTGAGAAAGTCCTGTGATTATACAACTTCAAATAATAGAGTGATCTAATTTGACATGGGGTATTTTTTCCCATTGGCTGTCTCGCTTCCACAGGAACGAAAAGCTACTGCATGTCCCATGAGAAAAAATGCTGCGTCTGCCGTATCAAGACACTGAAAATGAAAAAACGGCATAAGAGGCAGAGGAGGGAGTAACCTCACCCTTGCCCCCAGTGAGGCCCTTGTTATACATATCTGAACAAACTATAACTTCTGCTAGAAAGTAACTTTAGGTTATGAATTATAGTTTCCTAACATAAGTATAACTATGAGTATTATAAGTATAACTATAACTATTGCATTTCACTGGTTTTGCGTGGGTAAAACCTGAGCCTATCGATAATGACCCTGTAACATTTGTTTTTGTCAGTGAATGAATATATGTATATATGTACCATCGAGCAAGTTTAATCCTCAGTTACCCAGTGGAAATCTAATCAATACGTTCCATGAATTGACAGTGGGTGACATTGATAAATTTCAGAAGAAATCTCTGACAAACAATATAAGGTCTAGAAATTTTACTTCCAGAGATTGGAAAGATTTGAACTCTCTCAAAGAAAATCTTTCCATTATTATCAAGGGTGCCAATATTGTTATCATGGATGTAAGTGATTACACCCAGGAAGCCTATCAGCAATTGTCAAACAGTGAGCATTATGGGAAGCTACAGGTGAATCCCACTGTCAATTACCAAAAAGGTTACCATAAGATGCTATATAATTGGTGGACAGAGCAGCTCATGGAATATGAAGAATACCAATATTTAAAAGTTGACTTTCCAAGAACTCCATGTATTTACTTCTTACCTAAAGTTCACAAAAATGAACGTCATCCTCCTGAAAAGCCAATTGAAAGCATGAACAACTCTCTTTTGGAGAATACTTTCAGATACTTAGATCTCTTTTTATGTCCATATGTAATTCAGTTGCCGTCATATTTATGGGACACCACTGATTTTTTAGCCAAGATACACAATATTCCTTGGCAAGATAATTATTTGATTGCCACTATGGATGTACCCTCTCTCTACACATCGATCAAACATCAATAAGGCATGGAGGCCTATAGATACTTTTTTAAGAACACGACCTATAGAATTTCTTCAACACACTGATATGCTCATGTGGATGTTGTCATTTTGTCTTATTCAGAATGCTTTTCTGTTCAATAATGAATTTTTCTTGCAAGAACAAGGTACAGTCATGGGGGATTCTTTTGCTCCTACCTATGCTTATGTTTACATGGGATGGTGGGAAAAAGAAATAGCATGGTCTGATGCATACAATATCTACATGGAAAAGGTAGTATTGTAGGTGCGATACATCAATGACCTCTTTCTCACATGGGATGGCCAGAAAGAAGCCCTGCAAGAATACATTAATTTACTTAACAACAATGAATTAAATATTCAATTGGAGGCTTCATACGGTAAGAACAAGATTGTGTTATGCTTGAAGTTAAAAATGATAAATTAGTAACTTTGGTTTCTCGTAAACCCATTGCTTGTAATTCCATACTACATGGCAACAGTGGGCATCCAAAGGCATTGAAATGGAGTATACCACAGTCAATTCCTGCGGGCTCGCAGAATCTGTTTGGATGATGCCAGTTTTGAAAAGGAAACCATGGCCATGACACAAAGATTTTTGGAGAGAGGATACCCGTATACAATTCTAATTGATGTGCAGCATAGAGTGAAATGGAAAACAAGAGAGGAATTGCTCTTCAAAAATCAAACTTCAAATAATGAAGCAAATGCAAAAAGTTATTTGCCTAGACATTTTCTTTTAGAATTTACCGTCAACATTTAGCACTTAAAACATTTTGCAATGCAATTGGCATATCTTACGACAAGATGAACATATAAAACAGACAATTGGCTAACATTCACAAATCACTTATCGAAAGACTCAGTCATTTGGTGATCATCTGACCAAGAGCTTGTTTGCCAAAAATGAGAATAAGAATAATACATTATGGCTAACCAACAAAAGTCTGGCTTTTTGTAAATGTGGCCACTGTAAGGCCTGAAAATATGCTACCAATGTACAGAGCTTTCAAACATTTGAGGGCAGAAATTGTGTGATTAGAGGTCGTATCACATGTGAAACTGAATATGTGGTTTATGTCATTTAATGTGGTTGCCAGAAAAAATACGAAGGAAGTACCATTCACAAATTAAAAATCTGGTTATTGTAACATCTTAGAGCCATTAAAAATCAAGATAGAACGTATCCGCTGGCCAAACATTTTTGGGACATACATGGAGGAGATTGTAGCTCTTTAATCTTTTGTGGTATTAGATCGATCAAAATGGGTCCCAGAATGGGTGATAGAACATTGGAATTAAGACAAATGGAATCTAAAATGATTTTATCTCCTGGTTCAGAGAATCCTTGGGGACACACTCTTGATGCTAAATTTTATGTGCATTTATGAATAGAAATAATAGAATGGGTCCACAATGATCATCAAGAAACAGTAATCTATAAATAGAGTTTCAATACATTCTTGTTACATTATGTAACCGGATTCGGTAAAGGACTTTTTTATGAGAGAAGAATATAGGAGGTGAATATAAGTCATATGGCAGATAGAATTAAGGATGACATGTAGTAGAATAAACAGCTGATATGATTGAGGAATTAAATGAGAATGTGATCCTGTATCAATTGACATAGAGGGACTGTTGAATATATGTAATGTTCAGAGTAATAATTAACAAATATGGATTTAAATATAAATATTATTGTTCTTATTGATTACATTGGGTCATGGGAGAGATCATGGAAGGATATGGTCTATTGTTAAGTTGCAGAAGTATATGATGCACATGCCACTTTATTTTTCATCTATTGGGTATTTGTATATGAGAGTGAAATTTGATTCTAGATAAATATCTGTTTATAATTGATATACCTTTATTATATTGTACAATTAGGTTTTATTACAATAATGACATTTTTATATTTATATTTATGGATATGTTTGCTTCATTCAATAATATCTTGATGAAAATATTATGAATGACATGTTAGATACTTAAACATGGGAGTTCTAATAAAACAATAAAATTGTCATGCATACACATAATTATAGACGAACACCATTCTGCAATAGGAATGTGTAGGATATAAAGTACATTGAGGATAGTGTTATTACATGTGACTAATCATTAATAATTATCCAATATGAAGAGCAGATGATGAATAACAAAAAGATCTACATGTTAAAAGATGGCCGCTCTATTATTCAACATCAGTGTGTAACCAAAATAGATGAGGGACCACTGTTTGTATTTGAGGAGGACTTTGTGCGGGGTCGAATTGTCCAGTAGAAGGCATCAGCCAAAACATGTAGACAATTCAGTTTCTCATTTGGATGGGGTGTGTTGATGGCACTTGAATTTTGAATAAACAAGAGAGCATCGAACAATGTGAGAATCGAATCCTTTTGTATGCGTCAACAGTTGCAAATATTCCGTTTTTGTGCAGCCGTATTTTGAATGAACTCTCAATCCTGTGTGAAGATATATATATATATATATATATATATATTCTCCCATCCAAAGGTAACTATAATTCATGTCCCTGCCATGCACAGTGCCATGCACAGTTTTTATTCAATAATTTGAATTCCAATGTTTTGTTGATATTTTTATTCACCTTCTAAAGGTTGTCATGTGTGCTGTCATACTTGGGGTAATTAGCAGTGCATGGAGGACATAATTCAGTTTCTCATTTGGATGGGTGTGTTGATGGCACTTGAATTTTGAATAAACAAGAGAGCATCGAACAATGTGAGAATCGGATGCTTTTGTATGGGTTAACAGTTGCAAATATTCAGTTTTTGTGCAGACCTATTTGGAGTGAACTCTCAATCCTGTGTGAAGATATGTATATATATATCTATATATATCTATATATATATATATATATATATATATATATATATATATATATATATATATTCTCCCAGCCCAAGCTAACTATAATTCATGTCCCTGCCATGCACAGTGTCATGCACAGTGTTTTATTCAATACTTTGAATTCCAATGTTTTGTTGATATTTTTATTCACCTTCTAAAGGTTGTCATGTGTGCTGTCATATCTGGGGTAATTAGCAGTGCATGACGGACACAAGTTAGAGATACTTTAGGCCACAAGTTATAGTTACTTGTAATAACTCTAACTATAATTACTGGATTTCAATGGTTTTCTCTGAGTGAAATCTGAGCCTAACTATAAAGTTCCTGTAACCTTTGTTTTCTTCAGTGAAAGTCTAATGTTTTATTAAATTGTATTTCCTAACTATAATGTTCCTGTAACATTTGCTTTTTTTCAGTGATTTTCAGTGGTTTTTAATGCTACTTCCTAACTATAATGTCCGCACAACATTGGTGTGTGGGGGAGCATGTGGGTGGTTGTGTGGGCATGTAAGTGGGTGTGTGAGTGTTTGGTGGGTGTGTTAGTGCGTGTGTGACTGGCTGTGTGTATCTGTGAGTTGTTGTGAGAGAGGCTGTGTGAGTAGATGTGTGAGTGGCTGTGTCAGTGTGTGAGTATTTTTGTGGATCATTGTGTGGGTGTGTGAGTGACTGTATGGGTCTGTGAGTGGCTGCGTGAGTGGTTGTGTGGGTATGTAAATAGGTGTGTGAGGGGTGTGCGAAAGCTGTGTGGCTCTGTGAGTCGGTGTGGCAGTGGTCTTGAGGGTCTGTGAGTGGGTGTGTCAGTGGTTGTGTGGGTGTTTAAGTGCGTGTGTGAAAGCTGTGTGGGTCTGTGAGTGGGTGTGTGAGTGGTTTTGAGGGTCTGTGAGTGGATGTGTGAGTGGCGTCATGGGTGTCTGAGTATGTGGATGTATGGATGGGTGTGCGAGTGCAGAAGTGATTGTGTGAGTGTCTGAGTGGGTGTGTGAATAGCTGTGTGAGTCTGTGAGTGTGTGTGTGAGTGGTTTTGTGGATCTGTGAGTGGGTGTGTGAGTGGCTGTATGGGTGTGTGAGTGGTTTTGTGGGTGTGTAAGTGGGTGGGTCAGAGTGGGCATGAATGTGTGAGTAAGTGCATGGATCTTTGAGTGAGTGTATGGTTTATTTTAAATCAACGTCTGGATCCCCAAGTCCTCCCTGAATCCACCTGAATCTACCTGAATCCGTGAGGATCTATGGAGGATCCAGGGAGGATCTGGTGAGGATCCGGAGAGGTTTTGTGGCTCCTCACATGATTGAAAAAAAAGGTTTTTGGACAATTTCTTGCCCACACGGGGTCCATCACAGACTGCCTAATTAGTCCCATGAGGTCAGGGTAGCCCTAACCTGACCCCTTCAATCACATTTTATCTTTATTTTCCCCATTGGGAGTCGAGCACTGATGAACAAAATGGGGGGCGCAACTTTCATCTTGGGTTGCGGCCATCCAATCATGACATTGCTGTTGGCGCGTGGATTTGCGAATTCGAGGAGGATCTGCGTCCCTATATATACAAATTTTAACTTTCTTTATTATCTCAAAAACTACTGAATGGATTTACACCAAATCACAAAAGAGTCACTTTCTGGACCTAGAGCTAGCTTTCTGCCAAATTTGGTGTAAATCTGTTCAGCCGATATTCTTGTTCAAAATCCCCATGGAAATAACATGAAGAAAACACATTTTTTTACCCCGATTGACAGATCACTTTCAAACTTTCTAGACAGCAGCTGACATGAGAGTTGTCTTTTTTTTGGAAAATTTTGTGAAGATTCATCAACTAACACTAAAGACATAGGTAAGTAAAAAACTAGGTCCTAACTAATACTACCTTGTGGCGACAAACACTAATTGTAATATATATATATATGTAGCCTAAAAAAACAAATATTGCAGAGACGTTATAGTTAGGTTCAGATTTTACACGCTAACTATAACTCGTGCCCTCACCAGGCACAGACTTCTCATCAGTTATGTTACTGCAAATGTTACACTGATATTCTCAATGATGTCAAAGAAGATGTCATGAGAGATATAATATCTCAGATAATTAGCAGTTCATGGTTAGGATGTGAATCATAGTTACCTTATTGTATGAGTTATAGTGACTTGAAATAACTCTAACTATAACAGCTGAATTTCTAAGGTTTTTTTAAATTCTATTTCCTAAGTATAACATCCATGTAACCTTTGTTTATTTCAGTGAATTTCTAGGGTATTTCTAATGTTACTTAAGATGCCTGTGGCTATGCAAAGTGTGTGTGGGGGGGGGTTGGACTCAGGGCCTGGCTCCCTAATTTCCTTATTTAGTGCAGTATCCTCAGTAGAAAATTCTTTCAGCTTTCCAATTCAATTCCATCAAAATGGCATTCAGATGTGCCACACTCTTGGCATAAATACAGAATGTTAGCACTCTAGTTGCTCGTTAGAACACTGTAATCTGATGATCACCAGGAAGTTAACCGGCAGTGTGTTGAAAGTGCATCTTTCAGTTTGCATGTCAGAATGTTTTAATGAAATAGAAGAGAAAGATATTTGACAACTTACTTACTGCATGTGCTAATATTTCTATCTACAGCACTAGCCATCATTTTATATGAAAATGAACCCCCTCATTTTGTTCCTTTCTAAATTAAAATGCTTTATGTTTTACCAGTTTATTTCAATCAAGATGGCTTCGGGTGTGCCACACTTTTGTTATAAGTAGGAGTGTTATCGCTCTAGTTGTTGTTTAGAACACTCTGGCATGCTGCAGTAGAACGCAGGGGAATCAACTGATAGGCTTGTTGGAAATACATGTTTTACTGAGAATGACTTACTTCATTCTCATATGGCTGAGAAACAGTGTGTGAATTAACAGAAAATGTGCTCCCATTTTAGCTTCCGGAGAACCTTCCATTACCTCTATTGGAAAATCATGAGAAAACAGTTCTGTCTCAAGCATGATTCATGAAATCCCAGCAGGGTACAATCACCTTAGAAGACACTGCAATTCCAAAAATGATTAAGTTACCACTAACAAATGATTTATAAGTAAAATGTGTTATCCCTCTTTATATGTTCTCCTTTTTGTCACCCTCAAAACCTGCCATTCACTACAATGTATTCCGATCAGGTTCTATCTTGTATATTGGTCCCAAGATGGTTGCCATCACTTTCTGGTTAAAGTGATAACAGACAATCAGATCTCACCGTGAGATCTGTCATTTGGCTTCCACATGTACAAATTTGGTTTTCCCTTTAGTATCTCAAAAACTACTGTAGGAATTTACATCAAATACCAAAAAGTACAATCTGTGTAGCAAAATCTAGCTTTCTGCCAAATTTGGGGTAATTTGGCCCACAGTTCAGGCTGTAGTCTTGTCTAAAATCCCTATGACAATTATGATGGGAAACACATTTTCTTGGCCCCCGCTTGAAAGGTCACTCCAAACTTTCCATGTGCAACAAGAGTCACTGGCACACTCTTTTGAACAATTTTGTGAAGCTTCGTCAAACAACGCCAAAGATATAGGCAAAATAAAGTTAAGATAAAGTCAAAAAGCACTTTTCCTATGGAAACCTATGGTCCTAACTATAATTACTTGCTAGTAACTATAACTTGCGCCCTAAGGTAACTATAATTTGTGACACCACCATGCATGTTTTTTTCTTCAACAATTTGGAGTAATTTGGGGTAATTAGCAGTGCATGACAAGGCCGTGAGTAGAAAAAAAGGCTAATTTTGTGCTTATGATGGGTCCCTAAAGGACCCTGTCATGTGTCCTATGGGGTCAGTATACCTGTATCCTGACCCCTTATATGTTTTTACACAGTTTTTTTCCACCCCCAGGCAATGCGCGAAACAAAATGGTGGCCACAACTTTTCTGTCATATTGCGGCCAGCCATTCGGGGTTTGCTTTTCCTCTGAGTCCGCAGAGGATCCAAGGAGGCTCCACAATGGATCTGAGGAAGATTGGCATCACTATATGTACAAATTTGTTTTTCAGTTAATTACAAGAAAAACACTAAACCTATTCACACCAAATTACAAAAAGGTCACTTTGTAGTCCAGGAGCTACCTATCTGGCAAATACGGTATAATTGCGTCCAGTAGTTTATGCGCTATACCTGATCAAAATCCCTATGGAAAAATTAATGGAGAAAATTTGTTTTGGGACCCCCCTTTTGCTCGCCCTTTTTCTCAGCCCCGCTTGACAGATCACCCTGAAACTTTTCCAGACAGAAGATGACATGGCTGGCAACTTTTTTGGGAAAGGTTTGTGAAGATTCGTCAACCGGAGCCAAAGATACAGGCAAGTAAAAAACATTTTTTCTATAGAAACTAGGTCCTATGTATAACTACCAAGTGGCATATTTGTTATGTTAGCAGCCTCATTGTTTGTGTATTGACTGAACTGTTAGTAATTCTCCTAATCCTATTATTTTGTGCCAAGCCATTTTACTATCGCTACATACCTCATAAAGCTATTGTGCCTGCAATTGGATAATTACTCTCCTGCTTGTCCCTGCAAGCAGTAAGTCTTCCTGTCTGCTTCTGACAAACAAAACTATTGGGTCTTTTTATGCATTTTTCCTCATTGATGTTCTAAGGAGAGGGGAGTGGCAGCTACTGTGCAGTCATAGCCGCATTCTAAAACATGAACAATGCTTCTGTAAGAGAGTAATTCAAAAGACAAACAACTCTACCCAACTGTATTTCTTCCATTCCCCTAGATGGACTTGAATTGTTCATCACTAAGGCCCTCATTACGAATGTGATGGTCCGACCTCCACATTACGACCGTGGCGAAAGCACCATGGTCGGGCAGCCAGCATCGCAACTGCCACTTTTAGGCTGACTGATGGCCTGGTGGTGCTGGTGGTCTTAATCTGCCAGGGCATCACTGCAAGGAGCGCTGCCCTGGGGATTACGACTCCCGTGTCTGCCAGCTTTTGCAAAGGCTGGCAGAGATGGGGTGCCGGGGGCCCCATGGGGGTCCCTGCACTGCTCCTGTGCTTGGCATGGGCAGTGCAGGGGCCCCCATGGACAGCCCTGTCACGCTTTCACTGCCTGATTTACAGGCAGTGAAAAGCGTGACGGTTGCTGTGGCACCCAACACATCGCAACATTGCCACTGGTTCGATTACGAGCCAGCGTCACTGCTGTAGTGAGTTTCCAGCTGGTCCAGCGAAAAACTTGTAATAGGGCCAGTGGGTGGAAGACCAGAGTGGTGGTCTTCTGACCCAAAGAGTTTTGTGGCAAAACTCGTAATGATGCCCTAAGTGTGCTTTATAGAAGGCAGAACAGTAGATACTTCTCTGCTGTGTTTCTGTTTTTTTAGCGCAACTAAAGTCAACCTGCTGTTAAAATGAATTGGCTATCTCCCATATTCTGTTAGCTAGCAGCATCATTAGTTCTAAAGTCCCTGTGCTTTACACAGGCACACTCTAAGGAGTTACTCTTCCTCACTCTGGCATACAATTAGTCCTGGTTTGCATGTAGCATGAATGTAATTCCAGGAGACCCCTGCCACACGACTGCGAAGAGTTACACCTAGCTGTGGTAGTAAATATACATGTAAGTAAATATGCACATGCATATGTACTTTTGTGAATCAGGCCTAATATTGGTCTTTACTAGTTATATTTGACTTAAAACCTTGTTTCAATTTTGAACAGTGTTTATGTTTTTGCTTATCTTTGGGTTTGACCCTTGATCCCGCTGCTACTAAGCAATTCTGTGCACAGCGTTACTGCTGCAAAAATATTTAATCAAAATGTGAAATTAAAAACGGGTTATTCACTTTGCTTGGCTTTGCAAACACTGTCGATTCAAACCTTTATTAGGGCCCATTTGATACAGTAATACAGATGGTCTACCAGCCTATCCATGAACAACAATTGGTGCCCTAAATTTGCTTATAATATTTTCAGATTCGCACGAGGTGCCTTAAAATATGCAAACACACAGCTGCTTGAATCAGCGTGCCCCTAGATGACAGATTCGGTTGATTCTGCAATGTAGTCTAAATTAAAACGCAAACATATTTTACTGGAGTGCATATAACTTAAATTATTTTGTGATTTAACTTTCTGTGCATATGTTGATAGTATATGTTGAACAATCCAACTAGGGCAGATAATGTTTTAATGGCTCGGGAGGTAAAGCGCTAATTAAGTTAATGTGTAAATGTTAGGACGGTAGGACGTTTTGTAGTGACTCTTACTGTATTAGTTATAAATTGTAAATTATGTTCTGTAGTTTATGCAGTCTTCTTTAGTTATATTAAGCAATAAATAATAAAGTGTTAATTAAAATACAAAGAATAAAAAAAACACTTTTCGTTTTCAAATCCCTACGACAACGGTTCATAACATTTTGTGAACTCCTTTTTTATCATGACTGGAATCCGGGGACCCCAACTAAATCATTATAGCAGTCTGGAGACACCCTCTGCTGAGTCATTACTGTAAGCCAGAGACCCAGGTTTTAATATTGTGGATGATTTGTACCACAAAACAAAGAAACACAGAAACAAGCATTCCATCAAACACATACACTAACGTAAACACATTTTATTTAATTTGCAAACCTAATAAAATAACCATTTTCATAGGAAGATAGGAGTTTTTCTAAATGTACTTGAAGCCACAATTTGTCCATACTATATTCTGTTTGATGCACCTGCACTGTCACTGCTCCAACAAATTAATTTGAGGATACTAATTTATTTTTTAGCCTCCAATTTCAAATTCCTTGACATTTACACCAGGTTTTAAAATTTTCAATTGTATATTTAGCCACTTTATTTATATACACTTTAATAATCTGTTAATATTAATACATTTTCCAAGCAATCATGGACCTCCAGAGGAGGCTTTGCAGATCCCCAGGGGTTGTTGCCTGATTTAACACTGCCTACTTGAGGATTTTGCTCATCATGTAACATTGATTAATTACATACTACGGACTGAATGCTACATAAAGCACAACTTTTAGAAAGCTGGCTTGAGAGCTATCAGAGTGTAAGGTAATTACAACAATTTATCACAAGCAATCAAAAAGAAAATGTTTCACTAAAGTGGAAAGTAACAGATGTTTACTTTTAAGTGGTATAAACAGGAAATTCTTCACTGATACTGAACAAACAAACAGAAAAGGTATGACATAGGAAGGTAAAAAGGAAAGAATATTTAGAGGGTAATTTTGAGTTTGGCGGATGGAAAACTCTGTCTGTCAGACTCCCGATAGGGTGGCCGCTACCTACGCGGTGACCTCTATGCTGGAGTTATTAGGAGTTTCCGCTAGGTCAGCTGGCAGAAACCTAAGTTTCCACCCGCTGTCCTAGTGAAAAACCGGCTACAGCATTATCTTAGGCGCATAATCGAGCCAGCCGCAATGCTGTAGTGAGTATGGTGCACCAGCAACCTCACAATGTTCACTGTCTGCAAAGCAGACAGTACACTTTACAATGGTGGTGGTCGGGGGGGGCCCTGAACCTCTTCTCCACCAGCCTTTTCATGGCGGTGTTACCACCATGAAAAGGCTGGAGGAGAACAAGGTTGTAATCCCCAGGGCAATACTGCTTGCAGTGCTGCCCTGGTGGATTCAAGATCCTGGCAGTTGCCAGGGTTGTTATGTGGCAGTCAGACTGCCACATCTGCGGAGGTCCAGAAGCCATCACGAGCCACCACACTCATAATCAGGCCTTTAATGTTATACACAAAACACTGAAGCGAAGATTCAAATCAAGTACTTAAGCTTACAATTTACAGACACTGTCTCATATGTCATTACACACACCCCCCTCATTACATCAAGGTGCATTAAACATTCTGTTTAACGGGACATCATGAAGTGTATTTTTTAATATTTGTATTTTTTCGGGGTGTAAAGGTTTGTAGCTGAGGGTGAGAAGGAAAAGCCCAAGGGCAGTAAGAGGGTGTGTAAATATCCAAAATTGTGGCTGGTTAATTATCAATAATCTGGTTGTTTTCTACCTCTGTGTTTTAAGTGAACTCTTGGACTTTTCTTGGAAACTGATGGTGGAAAGCAACTCTGTTAATAGTTATGCAGCTATAATTCTTATACGTTATACCTAGTGAATGAGATTTTTCAATAAATGTTACTTTTCCTTTATTAGCTGTGTAGTTATCGTCAATGTCTTAACATTTTATATTTGGTGAGGATGCTAATTGAAATAAGGAAATATCTGCAATAATTAACTGTTTTGCTGTGCCTTCTCCAATCACCCCACTCCCCTATAGTGCCAAGCCTTTTATTGGCTATTTGGTGTACTTCCCACTTAGACCCCCATAAGTTTTTCTCCACATAAGATATCCACTACAAATATGTGTCCTTTTTTCCAACATTCTAGGGTTTCTGAAGGTACCCACTGCTACAGAAGAAAGCATCTAGGCCCACATTTAAAAGAGCCTAGTGCCTTCTTGCATCACATTAGCTTCATTTATTTTTTACGCTAGCATGGCCCAACAAGGCCAAAATCCCCATTCCAGATTTACATAGTGGAGCCATACGGCACACATAATGTATGCAAGGGGAGGTGTTCCCCCAATAAGGGGGGGAGGGTAGAAAAAACATTGCACAAAAAATCTAAAAGAAACTTTTGCGCCATTTTTTTACAGTGTTCAGGGTTAGTATCAACATTTTGGCACTAACCCTGAACAGTACATCAAAAACGTAAAAGATTCAGAGACAATTGCCCCCTGCCCTGTGTTATGGTGGACCATAATTTTAATACAGCGTGCACATGGAGGCAGTAGGGGGAACTCAAGAGAAGTGACCGAGCAGCACCACTTTTCTTAAATCTGCACTCAAGTTTCTTCTCTGCAAATTGCATCAACAAAGGGTTTGTAAAGCTAAAATCACCAACTTGCCCACTTGAGAATTGAATCAGAAAACCACATATTTCAACACCGTTTTGGCATTTTATCAGGACATAGCCCATTTTTACTATTTTTGGTGCATTCAACCTCCTTCCAGTTAGTGGTAGAAATGAGTATGGAACCAATGCTGGATCCACAGAGCTATACATGTCTGACAAATAGACAAGATTCTAAATTTAGCAAGAAATCATTTGTGTAGATCCTCTAAGGTTTAACTACAGAAAGTAACAAGTAAAATAAAATAAATATTGAAGTAGGAAAAAGCAGCCATTTGTGTCTACATTTTCATCTGTACCTTCTTTTAATTATGGCACGTTTTCAAAAGCAATACACCGTTGTGTTTGCTGAACCATTCTGGTTGCAAGGAAATATAGGGCTTGTAGGTTCACCAAGAACCTTAGGTACCCAGAGCCAATAACTGAGCTGCACCTTGCAATGTTTTTTCATTCTTTACTGGGTGTACTGTAATACATTTGGCAAACTATAAAAAGTGAAAAATAGATATCGAGTAAACCTATTTATTTCTGAAATGGGCACAAGATGTGGAGTTTAGAAGCAGTGGTTAGTTGCACATCTCTGAATTTACTAGCATGTGAATTTGAGGGCATTTCTCAAAACAACTTCTTTCTTACACCTTGTCTTACATCTGGAAGGAGCAGATGCAGAGAAAGACATCTGATAATAACGTGTGATCTACCATTCTGTGTTCTCCTAAGTCTCCCAAAAAACCTCATGTGTGTGGGCAGGCCTAATGTCCCCAACAGGAAAGGACGAAAAATGCAACATGGACACATCACATTTTTCCACTAAACACTGAACCTTTTTTTTGGAATGTGTCTAGCTGTGGATTTTGGGCTCTATCTCAACTGGCACATAAGGAAATGTAGCAAGCCTGTACATTTTATAAAACTAGACACCCAGGGGAATCCATAATGGGGTAACCTGTGTGGCTCTCACCAGGTTTGTCATCTAGAATCCCTTGCAAACCTAACAATTTGTATAAAAACATATTTTCCCTACATGTCTTTGATGGAAAATTCTGCAATCTGAGGGGAGCCACAAATTTAGACATTAAGGGAGAACTAAAGCAGGTCAAAAGGGCAGGTGTTTTTAAAATATGTTTTTAGGCTGATTATCCTTTGGGCACCTTCACAAGTGGGACAGAGATTTTATCAGTACAGATGGGCAATGCTGGGTGGTAGAGATTTTGTCAATTTGTGCAGATTCCAGAAGTTTCCATCAGTGAAATATAGGGAAAATGTGTGATTTCAGGCAAAGTTAGAGGTTTGCAGGGCATTGTGGGTAAGAAAAGGGTGTGGGGTACATGTGAACGACACCAACCAGGACTCCCACAGATGTTTAGTTTTCAAAAGTGTCTGAGTCTGGTGGTTTTTTCCAGGTGGCAGCTTACCCAATTCCAAAAAGTGCAGCCGCTCACCATTGCAAGTGGGACGATACTGGGAGTTAGCCAAGCTCTCCTGGCCCATATGTAAAATCAACATCCAAAAGAGTCAAATGTTTTCTTGCCTGCCATTGGGATGAGATGTGTTTATTGGCGGAGGGCAAAAAAGACTGTTGCCCCCGTCAGCTGGGGTGGGGGCATACCCATGTCCATACTATATTTTTTATACCCTGGTGTCTAATGAGCTGTTTACCCTTGTTGCTGACCAGGTGTAATTACCTCTATCTGACCCCCATGTGGGCAGAGAGACTGTGTCTCACTATATTTGGGGTAGGGCCATGCCTATGATGGACAGCTACCACTGTTCAATTAAAAAAATTAAAAACAAAACAAAAAACAATGTATTCCCTGGTGTCTAGTGAGCTTCCCCCCCTCAAGGGGCAGATCGGTGGTAATTGCTCTATCCCCCCCAGAGGGGGGGCAAAAGACTATTAGTCCCTATTTTTGTGGTGTGGGGACATAGCCATGCCCATGATGGATAGCCCTACCACTCTTTCATAACAAACAATTAACCTGTGTCTAGTGGGCTTTCTGTCCCTCCTGGGGGCAGATTGGGGAAGTAAGCCCCAATATGACCCCCAGGAGGGACTGAAAGATACTCCCTATTATTTGGGGGAGGGGGCATTGACCTGCCCATTCTGGGCAGGACTAATCCCTAGACCTAAAATAATCCTGGTGTCTAGAGGGCTTTCTGCCCTCCCGGGAGGGGAAGATGGAGTATTAACCCTCATCTGCCCCAGGAGGGGCAGAAATACTGTCTATTTTTTAGGGTGGGGTGTGGGCATTGACTTGCCCATTCAGGGCAGCCCCCACCCTTTTCTAAATAAAAATAATACATGGTGGCTAGTGGGCTGTTTGCCTTTTCCCTCCCAAGGTGGCAGATTAGGGACTATTACCCCCATGTACCACTCGGGGCGGGCAGAAAGACTGAATTATAAAAAAAAATAAGGGGGCGCAAAATCCCTTGCTCAAGGGTCTGCTTCACCCTCCCTACTGGACTTGTGCAGGGGAGTGGATGCCTGCTTGGGGATATCCCTCCTGAGGTGATCCCCAAGCAGGGATCAATCAGGAGTTTGTAAAGTGCAGTACTCACCCGTGAGGGTCAACTAGGAAGAGGTATCTTTGGAAGGGGGAATTCTCCACTTTCTAACAGCACTTCCCCTGTTGTAATCGGTGCTCAGGGGGCTGAGATATGCCCTTGAGCACCCAAGAAAATTAAAGCAAATGAGGTGATCGGCTCTGTTTACTTTCATTTTCACTGTAATAATATGTGGATATTTTCAGTCTTGGTTGGTAGAGAAGCTCTTCCCCTGCAACCAAGTCTGGAAATATTTAAAGGAAATCCCTCTAGTGCCTGCACCAGAGGAATTTCCAGTGCCATGTGCATGAATGGCTGCGAACTGTCTGGTGCACAGTAGTACAGCAGCGTCGGGCTGCTCCCGAACCTCTGACGCTCGCAAAGGTTTAAATATCACTGAACATTATAACTGCCGGACTACTACAAATCTTCATCAATGACGAGTTCACATGGGCAATATTTAGAGCAAAGCTATCTATACTTTAGCCATGATGTAAAAACTTTACCAACATTTTTAAATGCAAGTGTCCAAACAAAATTATTTCGTTCAGCAGTAGATTTGTAGTGACTTAAACTACGCCAGCGGGAAATCCTGTTCTATAGATTAATCAATGTTGGTTTCTAATCACCATACATTTTTAGACTACCATTCGCAAACAATACATATGCAGGATACAAAAAATAAATCAAAGGCACTTTACTTATCAGCTGAGGAAAAGACAGTCAAATCAAGGCTACTTTAAACAGAAAGTATATGCCCCTTCACTGATACATGTTAATCTAATGTGTGCTCAAATGTTGTTTTACAATTTTTTTATGGGAGAAAAAATATTTGGTGTATTTTGAAGAGGTATGGAAACAGTGAATCTTTAAAACACACATAAAGGAAGTGTTTATTTATTTTTTATAACAAATTTTATTGAGTTTTACACTGCAGTCTTACACAACAGGTGGAGTACTTGTCTCTGCAGCATACCTAAATAATCTTCCATGTAACCATGTCCCCTTCTTGCACAAAGTGTTTCAAGAATAATAACTCCTTGCCCCCTCCATCCCCAACACAGAACTCTCAGGTTTTGCTTTGTCAAACTTGGCTGGTGTGACAGAGTTGTTTCTCACCTTCAGCAATCTTTCCTCTGTGTAAGTGCCCCATTTCAGATTTAGGGGGTCATTCTGACCCCGGCAGTCTAAGACCGCCGGGGCCAGGGTCGGCGGGAGCACCGCCGACAGGCCGGCGGTGCCCCGCAGGGCATTCTGACCGCGGCGGTTCGGCCGTGGTCAGAAGAGGCAAACCGGCGGTCTCCCGCCGGTTTACCGCTGCCCTTAGAATCCCCCATGGTGGCGCAGCTTGCTGCGCCGCCATGGGGGATTCTGACACCCCCTACCGCCATCCTGTTCCTGGCGGTTCGCCCGCCAGGAACAGGATGGCGGTAGGGGGTGCCGCGGGGCCCCTGGGGGCCCCTGCCATGCCCATGCCATTGGCATGGGCACGCCAGGGGCCCCCGTAAGAGGGCCCCGAAAAGTATTTCAGTGTCTGCTAAGCAGACACTGAAATACGCGACGGGTGCAACTGCACCCGTCGCACCCCTGCAACTACGCCGGCTCAATTCTGAGCCGGCGTCCTCGTTGCAGGGGCATTTCCTCTGGGCCGGCGGGCGCTCTTTTGGAGAGCGCCCGCCGGCCCAGAGGAAATGTCTGAATGGCCGCCGCGGTCTTTTGACCGCGGTGCGGTCATTCAGCGGCGGTACCCTGGCGGACGGCCTCCGCCGTCCGCCAGGGTCAGAATGAGGCCCTTAGCCTGGTCCTAACTCCATTGGAGGAGGATATACTGTCATAGACCGTGTAATCAATAGAAAGGTGAGGTAGTTCTGCAGAGTGGACCATATCTTCTCTTTTTTTCCTGTTCTTCAAGAGAATATGCATCACTTTCTCTAGGGCCATCCTTTGCCATAGATTCTGAGTCCATAATTTTCTTGGTAGCACTGCTTAAGTTTTCCAAAATCATGGGATTAGTCTTTCGGCTGGATCCAGGAGACATCCCAACAACCCTTTGTATCTGCTCCCTCCCACCCTTGTGTGACTGCTCACCATATCTATCAATCAATCAATCAATCAATCAGGGATTTGTAAAGTGCACTAGTCACCTGTGAGGGTCTCAAGGCACTGAGGAGGGGAGGGGGAGAAGGTGGGGGAAGGTGCTGCTACTGCTTGAACAGCCAGGTCTTGAGAAGTTTCCTGAAGGTAAGGAGGTCTTTGGTCTGGCACAGGTGGGTGGGAACAGTGTTCCACATTTTGGCGGTGAGGTGTGAAAATGATCTACCGCTGATTGTAGTTCTGAGGATGCGTGGGACTGTTGCGAGGGCGAGGTCAGTGAAGCAGAGATGCTGGGTCGGGGTGTAAAAGGAGAGTTGTTTGTTGAGGTATTCTGGTCCGGTGTTGTGCAGTGCTTTGTGAGCGTGGGTGAGGAGTTTGAAGGTGATTCTCTTGTTGACTGGGAGACAGTGCAGGTTTTTCAGGTGGTCTGTGATGGGGCAGTGGCAGGGGATGTCCAGGATGAGGCATGCGGAGGCGTTCTGGATGCGTTGCAGCCTCTTCTGGAGTTTGGCCGTGGTTCCTGTGTAGAGGGCATTGCCGTCGTCCAGTTTGCTGCTTACGAGGGCTTGGGTGACTGTTCTTCTGGATTCAGTGGGTATCTATTTGTAGATCTTTTGGAGCATGCGGGGTGTTGAAGCAGAAGGAGGAGATGATAAGGACTTCTGTCTTGTCCGAATTTAGTTTTAGGCAGCTGCTCTTCATCCATTCGACGATGGCCTTCATTCCTTCGTGGATGTTGGTCTTGGCGGAGTCCTTGGTGAGGGAGAGGATCAGCTGGGTGTCGTCGGCATTTGAGATGATGTTGAGGTTGTGGGATCGGGTGATGTTAGCGAGCGGGCCATGTAGACGTTGAAGAGGGTCGGGCTGAGGGACGAACCCTGGGGTATGCCGCAGATGATTTAGGTGGCCTCCCAGCGGAATTGGAGGAGGCAGACTCTCTGGGCTCTGACGGTGAGAATGGAGGTGACCCAGTCCAGGGCTCTGTTGTGGATTCCAGCATTTCTGAGGCGTGAGCGTAGGGTGTGGTGGCAGACGGTGTTGAACTCGGCCGAGAGGTCCAGGATGATGAGGGCCGCTGTTTCGCCACTAGTCCAGTATGGTTCTGATGTCGTCAGTGGAGGCTATGAGGGCAGTTTCAGTGCTGTGGTTGCTGTGGAATCCGGATTGGGAAGGGTCTGGTTCTTCTCTAGGAAGTGGGTTAGTTGTCTGTTGATGGCCTTCTCAATTACTTTTGCCAGGAAGAGGAGCAGGGAGATAGGCCGGAAGTTCTGGCGGTCCTTTCGGTCTGTCTTGTTTTTTTTGAGGAGGGCGTTAATCTCGGCGTGTTTCCAGCTCTCCGGGAAGGTGGCGGACTCGAAGGAGCTGTTGATGATCTTCTGTAGTTGGGGTGCGATGATGGAGCTTGCTTTGTTGACGATGTGGTGGGGGCAGGGGTCAGATGGAGAGCCGGAGTGGATGGTATCCATGATTTCGATGGTGTCATTGTCATTGACGAGGGTCCAGGAGAGCAGAAGGTTGCTCTGAGGTGAATCTGTGGTGTTGGTGGTTGCCGGGGGGGTCTGGGTGCTGAAGCTGTCATGGATGTCTGCAATCTTGTGGTGGAAGTAGGAGGCAAGGGAGTTGCAGAGGTCTCGGGATGGGGGATGTTGTTGATGTAAGAGCTAGGTTTAGAGAGTTTCTTCACGACATTGAAGAGCTCCTTGTGGCTGTGTGCATTGTTGTGGATTCAGGCTTTGAAGGCAGTTCTTTTGGTGGCTTGGATGAGTTGGTGGTGTCTGCGGATGGCGTTTTTGAAGGCTGTGTGGTTGTCCAGGGTCTGATCATGGCGCCACTTTCTTTTGAGTCTTCGGCAGCTTTGCTTAGATTCGTGGAGGTCGGGGGTAAACCAGAAGGCTGGCTCTCTCATGATTTTAGACCCAAATGTGGCTCAAAGTTTCCTTCCAGATGGGCTCAGGGCACAGCCACCATATGAAGAAATGTTCCTCTGTCCCTTCTGCATCTCCAGCAGCAATCAGATATGCATGGGTACATGGTCTTGAGTTTACCAGTTGTGAGATACCGGGTGATAAATAGTTTATACTCTTCCTCTCTATGTCATAGACTCTTGAAGTTTTTTGTGAAAATCTTTCCAAAGTGAGGCCCACATTTTTTCTAGGTATGTCTGTGCCAGTTTACTTTCCCATGCATTTTGATAGGTTAATTTTGATAACACAGGCTTGTCCATAAACATTCATTGTAGTGTCCCTATGAACCCTTTCTTGGTGTCGTAGGTGCCCATTAGTTTTTCAGAAGGTGTTTAAGTTCTAGTACTCAGGTCCTTGATCTGCCTTTGCATGACCCAATGTTAAATTTGGACATATTGCAGTCTATCATACTTAAACACCTTAAAATCTTATTTGCATTCTTGGAAGGTCATATTTTCCCCCTTGCAAAACAAACTACATCTCATGGGGCAGTCCCCCCTTTTTCCAGGTTGCGTATCTCCCCACATGTAAGCCTGGGATAAATTTAGGGTTTGCGTGGATTGATGTGTGTGTGATGCCACTGGTGTGGGGAGTCCATGTGTCCCAAGTTTTTTAATGCTGCTCTAGTCACATCTAACAGGTAGGTTGACCTGTGAATCTGAGACCTGAGTTACCATGACAGATCCCCAGCATCCCCACCCGCCACTAACCTGCTTATAAAGAACCACCTTTTTTTCAGATTCATACATTGACTATTCTACTAGTATTCAGAGGTGGGTCCCTTGATAATATTTAGAGATCTCTGGGAGCACCAAACCACCCTTCTCCAGGGGGCCATAAGTAGTTTTTTGCTCATTCTTGCTCTGTCTCCATCCCATGCATATGTATTGATATGCTCAGCAGGGATTGCAGTTTGGCTTGAGGTTTGTTCATTGGAATAGTTTCAAAAAGTATGATATGTGTGAGAGTAAGTTAATTTTCACTGTACCTCAGCCATGATATTTAGATCAGCTTGTATTTGGGCCTTGGGCCTAGGCCAATTAGTCCTGGTCAATGTGTCAACCAAGTCAGTGCTATGGATACCCAAGCATTGTATTACTTGTTTTGCCCCTTTCAGTGAACAACTCTCTTTCAATTGATTCTTGCAGTCCTTGGGTAGTGTTCCCAGATCTGATTTGTCTGTGTTTATCTTGAAACCCAGTGTTTTTTGTAGTCTCTTAGGCAATTATTAACCACAATAAGAAATGTTTTTGGCTCATTAGGGTAAAGAGAACATCCTCTCAAATAAGATGATTTTTTGCTCCTCAGTGCCAAGAGTCACCCCCTTTATCTGTTGGTGTATTCTAATCTGATTTGCTAGTGGCACAATTGACAGGACAAATGAGGGGAGATAGGGGGTCTCACTGGTGTGTGCCTCTCTGCAGTGTGAATCTCTGTGGCTCTCCAGTTAACCTGTATACAGGCGGGCCTCAGGTTGCACATAGTTTTCTAGTTTGCTGGTATCCAGCACTTCAATTGTAGCTGAAGGTCTATTCTGTTTAGGATAGCTTTAAGGTAGTCCCAGCAAAATGTGCCAAACACTTTCTCCATGTCAAGGGTTACAAAGATGGCTGGAATCTTTTGTTTTCTGAATTTCTCAAACAAGTGGGTGACTTTTTTCACCCTGTCTGCACTCTATCTGTCTCTGACATACCCGATCTGGTGAGGAACCCCAGAATTTTGTTAAAGCATCCAGCCAGGATTTTGGTGAAGATTTTCACATCAGTGTTTAATAATGCTATGGGCCATTATGATTTGCAGTCCGTCTTAGGTTTACCCAGTTTGAGGATCACGGCCACCTCTCTCAGCACGGGACTCACCATTTCTGAATCCTGAATGGAATTATATAGAGCTCCCATTGGTTTCAAAAGCAGCATTGATAATTATTTATAGAATGCACCTGTCAGGCCCTCGGGCCTGGTGCCTTCTGAGGTTTGAGGGATTTTATTGTAGATCGAATCTCATGAGAGAAGCTATGTAACTCCAAGAGGTTTTTCAAGACCCAGGGGACTTTAAGCAATGCAAGTTCATCTAAGTAAGAATCAACAGCCTCCGGATACTCACTCACCAAGGAGTGACGCTCTCTCAAAAAGTTAGGGAAAATGAGATAGTCCTGACGACCTCAGATGGGTAGTACTAGACGCCCCCAGGTTTAAAAGTGACAATACACGGTGGCTGTTCAGACTTGAACAACGCTGGGTATTTAAACATTGGACGAACATAGTTGGACTCAATGATGATATCCCTTGGGTAACATTGTCCCAATAAGATCTGCACGAGGCTTTTTTCCTCTTTTTCTAGTATATACCTCAATTTTTGTAATCTTTACCGCTTGGTTTAATTTGAGTAACCACACAGACTGTAAATCAATACCCACAGGTTCTGTTTCACACATTACAGTCAAGACTGATCAGACTATCAGTCATATTGCTTTCTTAATCATTAATTTACAATTCTAATTTATTCACTATCCTTCTCAAAATGGTATGAGCTTGATTATGCCCTTTTGATTCAATAGCCCTAGATAGGATCTCCATACTTGTGTTCATTATTGAGGGGATTTGTTGTTTCAGTCGTAATACAAGTGTTAAACATTATCCACTTAACATTGTTTTGACCCAGACAATCGACAGGAACAATCTTACTTTACACAAAGGTTTTTCTACCTTCAACATGGCGACCGGAGTCTGGGTGATCGTTGTCCTTCTTTTATTTTTTGACCCACTTTTACTGATGGTCCGCTCTCTATACACATGAGCGGCACCATCCGCCATGAGAACGAGTTCCGCGTCTCATGGCTTATAAGCGCGACACACCTCCCGAGTACCGGTACATTTGGGAGGAGATGCCGTGGTAGGTGCTGACAGACGGACTGCCACTGCCAGAAGTAAGTTTACTTGTTAGTTTAAAAGTTCTGACTTGAAATGTGCGCTAGATATGCACCCGTACTTTAACCAATAAATGCCTGTATCTAGCTCTGTGGTCGAATTGACATTGTCTAAGTTTTCCTACTTTTTGATAATAGGACTCAGAAATGTTCTGGCTTTTTTGACTAGTGATTAGCATCGGTTGAGTATGATTATTACATTTGATGCCTGTTCATGATACCCGGTGTCACTTTTGGCCTCATTATTGACTCGCACAATTTCGCAGTTTTAAAAAAAAAAGCAAGCGTTTAGGTGGGTCAGCAAGTGTTCTGTCCTACTTTACGGTCAATGACAAGTGCACTAGTATTCACTATTCTGATTGGGGGATGTCGTTGACATCTTTTAGGGGTCATCTATGGCCCCATTACAGACGGATATTTGTTTTCATGCAATACTTATAATAAGCCCCGAGAAAGGACAGTGTTTTGACTCATAGCTTAACATATTCCATGTTTATTGAATCTTGCAAGCTACAGTGAAATTCATATCACCCTGTGCTTCACTTTGAGTTAAGGCTGTTTTGACATTGACCTAGTTTTCTCGTTTACTAGTAGTGACAATCCCAGTCTTTTACCTCCCAAGGAGCCCATTTTACTGTTGGGGAGGATAAGCCAGATTTGATTTGTCTTTACACTGCATTGTGGTTTTTCACTATGAGTGCGCATGTTTTTTTCACTTATCACGGTCTACTTAATGATTGTAAACCTTACCACCACATGTGTTTAATTTTTTAGGGCGACTTGATTGTTTAGCAACCTTGTGGACAGAACGCTTCAATGTAAGTGACTGCTTTATATCAGCCCGACTATTTGTTTGACTGATTGCATTTAAACAGATTTTGATAGGGACACTCCCCCCGTGTTTATTGATACAGGAGAAGTTTCTAATAATTAATGGTCCTGAAGAAGCGTCGCTGGATCTGTTATGACCGTCAGACGTGAAACATGTTGACCAGTTTCTAGAGGTCCAGTGATAGTTTCCATTCCTCTCTCTCTCTTTTTATTAAAGTGTTTGAGTATAATCTCTCAATTAATCACTTTCTTGTTTCTGCTTTTTATCTTGGTCTGCACCCTGTGTTGATTATTAAATAGTGTTTCCTGACGGGGTACTGAACAAATTTTAACTTTTCTCTCCTGCCATTAGTCTGCCAGTAGGGACCTATTTGATATACTTTACCACAGCAGTTACTTCAAAAGATCTCCGTCAAAGAGCCCCCTAACGGGGAGCCCGTCAGACATTGCAGCGCCGGTTTTACGAGGAGCACCCCGATGATGAAGCATTACATCCAAATGGATGTGTGAGGGCTCTTGCTCCTAACCAATTGGTTTCCCCCTCCATCTATACCAGGAACAGTGCACCCCTTTCTTTTTATATGGTTGATGTCCAGGGAGACCGTGCACTGGACCTTAATTCTCCCTGCCCCTTCTTCTGTTAATGAGATTGATGGGAACACCCATTCCAAAGTCATGGATCAAATGAAGCTCTGAGGTGAGGTCTCAGGTACTATCTGAGGGACTGATCTGGGTTTTTTACTGTTCGAGTGTTTGTCTACAGGCTATGTGTTACCCCACCTTTGATCTGTCAATCAGTAGGTTCAGGTCTAGGTTGCAGGGCTTATCTGACCACGTATTTCTGACTCGAGATTGATGAGGAGGTCACATCGGGTGATATCAACAATAGTAATACAAATTCCTTGTTATGAACACACATATCATGGCGTACATTGACATTGTTTTTATCTCTATCATTGGTTTCTAGCAGTCTACCATGCTCAGCAAGCGTGTTTTCAGCTTATTGGAATTCAACCATCTATGGTGTTTGTTGTGGGGTGTCCTGTCTCACCAGGAGTTCCTGATCAGATTGAAGTCCCCTCCCATCATAATGCTCCACTCCTGCTTGCCCACCAGTGTGCAAAAAACATGAGCCAAAAAAGCTTCCTGGTGGGTGTTAGTCATCTATATATCAATAAGTGTGTAGGGAAATCAACATCAGTTCTTATAGCTGTAAGCTCCTGCATTCCCTGTCTCTCTGTTTCCTTTTGAATTTCATGCTCACCGGTTTCAAGAGTTTGTGCATCTGAAGCGTTGTAGCTGAGAGATGTTGAAACAAGAAGAACTTGCTGACTTCATAGTAGGGTTTCTCAAATTTGAGGGCCATCATCCTCATATGTTCTTTCATGGGGAAGCTAGTGAGTTTTACTACAATGTTCTGTGATTTACATTTTGTTGCAATCATTTTACAGTCCACTTTTTGTGCCTTCTCTATGTCAATGTGCAGATCTGCATTTGCTTAGAGAACTGCTTTAAACAGTTCTGTGACGCACATGTTCATATCACCCCCCAGTCCCTTTTTTCAGGTTACAGATCCAAACATTGTTGCGTATTGATCTGCTCTCCAATAATTCACATTTACTCGCTAACCTTGTCACGTGGGACTCAAGGTGACAGATATTAGTTGTGTCCACCTGATCTGCTTTGTCACAATAGCATTGAGGTCCTCCACCCTCTAGATTGGCTGTCCCATTATTTGCAAGTCAGTTTTGAACTCTGCAATGTCTTTCACAATTTTGGCAACATTTTTTTAGGTGTTCATGGAAGATTTTTTCCAAATCTTGCTGCATCTCAGTGAGGCGCACCTTGAGGTCTTCCTTCATCAAAAATGAGGGGAGCATTGGTGTGCGCTAATGTCAAACCCTGTTTTCATAAAATAGCCCACAATAGATTTGTCTTGAGGTTTCTGCAGATGGGGATTTTCTGTAGCTTGCTTTACCACAACCCCTGCCCTACCCCACTGAAAAAACCCACTTTCACAAACATTCTCTGTCCCAGTGCATGTTGTGCTAAGCTATTGATCCCCAATCCTCAAGAAATTGACATGGTTTGTGGTAATGCTGTCTAATTGTCCTCTCGCTTTCCATTGCTTCCAGTAATTGCATGATCTATGTACCACCTGGGTCGTATAACTCCAGCTCAGGCCTGTGAGTCACCCTGGAGCTCCGTTTGCAGAGGCCTTGTCCTTCCTTACGCTCATCAAAACAGTTACCTTTCTTCCACAGCCCCTTATAGCTTACTTTGTGTGCTCCTGGCATGGGCACCTGAGGCCGCTTGGCTTTACAGACAGTTTTCTCCATGCTCATTAGGGTTTCTTAGGGGCTTTGGTAGCACATTGGTTGTTGCTATCCTGTCTTCATTCCCCATTGGTGCACGTCTTCATTCCCTATTGATGTGCCACTCAGACTCACCAGGCTCCAGGGATGGACCATATTGTTATGACCTTGCTGTCTTCTCCACTGCCCTCTGAAGCATTCAGAGCCTGACTGGTTCATCTCATGCTCTGGGTGACAGCTGCTGCCCCAGCGGTCTGATCTCTGCTAGGCTGTTCCTCAGACCAGCTGTGCTATTTATTCTGCACTCTGAGCTAGTCACTCACAGACCCACCTATCAAGTCTTCAGCAGCTTGCTAATCTTTCTCACTTTTGGTTTCGGGACTCCACAGGCTCAACACTTTTCTTTCTCTCAGGGGTGGGGGTATTCTGATGCCTTGGGGTTCTCATTGGAAACTAGTTGCTCTCACGGCTGGCCACGCACCTTCTCTCCAGTACAGTGCCATCCGCCCATGGCTCCTCAGCTGCCTCGTTTAGCTGTGCATGCTCCCGGATTTGGGCTCCACCACACTCTCTTTTGAGTGTGGGAGGGCAAAATGGACTCAGTGAGTACCCTATCTCATGAGGTCTTACTTTTGTGACTCGCTGGCCTCAGGAGAAAACAGATCAGCGAGGAGAAGCTCCCGATGTGACCTACTCCGAAGCCATTTTACCCCGAAGACCTAGAAGTGTTTGTTTTAAAGCATTTTGTTGCATTCTTTTGAAGAGTTCATGTTGACAAAACAACAATTTACGTGTATGTACACAAACCCATTCTGAGCACCAGATCTTTTTTTTCTTTACATTTTTCTATTCATATTTGATTCCAGCTTTAGGTAGGCTTCTATTTACATTGCCCAGGACATGGAGTAGGTTACTCCTTCTGCATTATTGTGGAGTAGAAGTAGAGGTGTTTGTGGTGAGGTCGGCTGAATCAATGATAGATTAAATTAATAGCACAATGAGTTGATTTCACAAATATATTCATTTCCTATAAGCATCCCTCCACCATTCTTATTTTGAGTTGCAAACAGGAGCAGCGGCCTCCACTGTCTTGCCTATTCTAGAAAATATAAAGGATGTGCAGTTAAGGAAAACTTGCAAGATCATTGTGTGTATATGTTATGTCAAAGGATTACCTACATATTTCTTGTGGTTAGTTTCTATGCTGTATCCATCCCCTTAAATATTTACCATGCAGCCTCTCACAGGAGATTCTATAACCAGCTATGGAACGGAGAGTGGCACTGTCACAAAATCTGCATTATGTCTTTTTGTTGGAGCTATGTCAGATTGGAAATCACAAGATACATTTCTGCACTGGCATTTCATGTCACTGCCTTTCTGTTGGGGGTACCAGCAGCAAAACATTTCATACTGGTAACAGGAGTATGTTGTTAAAATGGGTACAACAGGGCACATTAAGTCACTGCAGCTCCTAGAGTAGCATTACTTTTTTTCAGTGTCACTTTGTGCTGCTTAGCCAAGCTAGAGCGGAATTGATTATAAGTTTACCCTGCTACCTAAAATGTGGATTATGAGCACTACCGCCATCTAAGGCAGAGCCCAGCTATTTAGATATCACTCATACTGGATATAACAAAGTCTTTAGCTCAACATAGTGGTCCTCGGACGACTGCGTGCTAACCCAGCAAAGGGACCAACAGCAGCTCTTGAGGACTGTGATGATATAAAAATGGGTAGCATAGGTATAAGATAATCGCACATTTTCATTGAGGTATGTTGTATGGGTTCTGTGAACAGTTTGGTACATCTAGCACTGTCGAACACCCTGCACCAATGGAGTGTATAATTGTCACCCCAAATGATTACAATCAAACCAACAAGCATACTTTGGCAGTGAAGTACACATTCCTCGTAAGAATCATATATGTCCGATGTTGTTACAAAGAGATAGCCCATGCTTTCTTTGTTGTGGTGTTTGAATAGGCTGATCAGTCATCTAGCAGATCAGTGATTTATGGGGGGCCCAAAGCGCATAGCATAGTTCTCCGTGCCGTGGCATTGGTGAAAAATTATGGATCCTGCCACATTAAATCATTATGGGCTTATACTCTGCTGTTTTTAGCTGTTCCTCTATTGGTTTCAGGGTGCTTTAAGTTAGGTGTTCACATGTCCCCTTTTTAAAGTATCTACACATAAACGTGATTTGCAGGTAACTTTCCATGTTATATCACCTGTCTCTTGTTTACCAACCCAGGCAACTGGCAGCACCTCTGCGCATTCCATGTGGACATTTTGCAGGGCTGCATGAGGGCTGCATCAGGCAGAGTATGAAGTAGGTGGGATTGGAGGGGCACAAGGTGCCCATTCATTTTTGAATTATGAAAAACCGTGCCCCTATTTTTTGTAAAAAGATAATATTACTGTACTGGGGCAGTTACTTTGATAATTGTAATGCTTCAGCTGAAGAGTGAGTTACTTGAGCTGTGAAGCTTGGCAGGCAGCTAAGCAAGCCTTCCTGCCAAGATACCTGCTTGCCTGAAAAAATGCAAATGTGCACAATGAGTGAGTCTGCAAATGTAAAGGGTAATCAGCAACCGTAAAGGATGCTTGGAAGCTCGCTCTGGCTTAAATTGATGGAATCCCTTGAAGCTTTGTGATGACGAAGATGTAAACCTCATATAGATTACAGGAGACGGATTACTCTGTCCCAACGGTGAGTGATATCCCATCCACCGAAATCTAAATCCAAGTATTTCCTATGGGATTTATAATTCAACGAACAGGATGTCTGTCACCGTTTTGACAGAGGAACCTGTCCTCTGAAATCTAAATCAGGCCCTTATTCTTTTTGAGTGGTAGTGCAAAGAGTTAACAAACGAACGACAAAGTGCAGACTTTTAATTATAAATATATTTATATAGCACTTAGTACCTCTGGAGCTGTTGAATGGACAGTAATGTTAAAACATTGCATTATGTACAGTCTGTGTATTACTAAACTCAACATTTTGGAAGCCCAATTTTATCTTAAGCCTTTTTGCCATTTTATAGCACCCTATCTCATACTATGCAAGCTTAAAATAATGACCTAAATGATCACAGTGCTTTCTGTCACAGGCTGTACCTAGTAGCTTCACTACTCTACACCAAGATATAATTGTGTGGCTTTCTGATTACAGACAGAACTCTGCAGGTCATAGAGGATTTATAATGTACAATACTGCATTTTCCACTAACAACTTTTTAACACCTTCGCTGCCAGGCCTTTTCCCCCTTAGGTGCCAAGCCTTTTTTTTGGCTATTTGGGGCAGTTTGTGCTTAGGCCCTCATATCTTTTTGTCCACATAAGCTACCATGCCAAATTTGCATCTTTTTATTTTCAACATCCTAGGGATCCTAGAGGTACCCAGAGTTTATAGGTTCCCCTGAAGGAGACCAGAAAATTAGCCAAAATACAGTGAAATTTGTGTTTTAAAAAAAAAAGGGCTGCAGAAGAAGGACTGGGGTTTTCCCCCTGAAAATGGCATCAACAAAAGGTTTGAAATGCTAAAATCACCATCTTCACAGCTTTCAGGAACATGAAGACTTGAATCAGAAAACCACATTTTGCAACACAATTTTGGCATTTTACCGGGACATATCCCATTTTTACAATTTTTTGTGCGTTTGGCCTCCTTCTACTTAGTGACAGAAATGGGTATGAATCCAATGCTGGATCCCGGGAAGCTAAACATTTTGGAAAAATTTGAATTTAGCAAGGGGTCATTTGTGTAGATCCTACAAGGTTTTCCTACAGAAACTAACAGCTAAATTTAAAAAGAAAATTGAAATTGAGGTGAAAATAAACAGCCATTTCTCTACACGTTTTACTCTGTAACTTTTTCCTGCCATGTCAGATTTTCAAAAGCAATATACCGTTACGTCTGCTGGACCCTTCTGGCTGCAGGGATATACAGGGTAAGTTGTTTCATTAAGATCCCTAGGTACCAAGAGTTAATAAAGCAGCTGCACCTTGTAATGGGTTTTCATTCTATACTGGGTATTCAGTATTTCATTTGATGAAATACAAAGAGTGAAAAATTGGTATTTCCAAAATGGGCACAAGATAAGGTGTTGAGAAGCAGTGGTTATTTGCACATCTCTGAATTCTGGGGTGCCCATACTATCATTTGAATTACAGAGTATTTTTCAAATAGACGTCTTTTTTACACACTGTCTTACATTTGGAAGGAAAGAATTTAGAGAAAGACAGGGGGCAATCACACTTCTTCTGCTATTCTGTGCTCCCCCAAGTTTCCCGATACAAATGTTACCTCACTTGCTTGGGTAGGCATAATGACTGCAACAGAAAACCCAACATGGACACATCACATTTTTAGGTTGAAATCTGAAGTGTTTTTTGGAAAGTGCCTAGCTGTGGATTTTGGCCTCTAGCCCAGCTGCAACCTAGGAAAACCTACCAAACCTGGGCATTTTTTAAACTAGACACCTAGGGGAATCCAAGCTGGGGTGACTTGCGGGGCTCTCACCAGGTTCTGTTACCCAGAATCATTTGCAAACCTCAATTTCGGTGACAGAAAGTTCTTGAATCTGAGAGGATTCACAAATTTCCTTCACCCAGAGTTCCCCCAAGTCTCCAGATAAAAATGATACCTCACTTGTGTGGGTGACCCAGGTGCCTGCAACAGAAAAAGGCCAAAAATCTGTAGAGATTTAGGGGATAACACAGTTGATAAGCACATATTTTTCTTTTATACATCTTTAAGTTGACTCTGCTTTGGGGACTCACACAACTGAGATATCACTTTACTTGGGAGACTGAGGGGAACACTGGGTGGTAGGAAATGTGTGCTAGAGTTGTGATCCTACAAGGAAAAGTGAGAAAAATAGTTTTTTAAAGCCAATTTTGAGGTTTGCAGAGGAGTCTGGGGAATAAAATGTTGGGGAATCCACGCAAGCCACACCTCCCTGGACTCCTTGAGATGTCTAGGTTGATAAAATGTCTGGGTTTGGTAGGTTTCCCTAGATGAAGGCCACACCCGGAACCAAAAACTTAGGTGCCCCCCAAAAAAAACAGTTAGTTTTGTAATAGACCATTTTGATGTGTCTACGTACTTCTGTGATGTTCCAAACACTAAAATTATGAAAAGAAACACATTTAGGTTATGTTGAAAAGACCCCCCACCCACCAACCAAGTGGGTGGCATGCTTCATCATCGGGGTCGCACCCAAGACACCTAGCGTGTCACAGGTGTGCTGCGACACCTGATTACAGCGGAGCAGGTTTAGTCATTTTTACCACACATACTGGTTGGATTTGGCACAAGGGTGAGTGATGGTTCAGTAGATCAAATTTTATTAACAAGAGATTTCACAACAATGAAATGCACTGTTAATAACAGAAAGGCCAAAAAACTGAACCAATGACTCACAGATCGTGAGCTGTAAAGCCGCACCAAGGCACTAACCGCTTTACAGTCCATTCACACACCTTTCATACATGACATGCACAAGACCATTCACGCCGCCAGCCACGGGCCCAGAACATTACAACACTTGCATCGACTGACAGCACCACTCAAGGGGCCATCCCTTTCATGCGCCCACGTGACTGATACAGCAATCACACCAGCTGATGGGAGTGTGTGGACTGGCATTTGGCTGGCACCACCAGCTAAGGCCACCCCACGCACACCACCAGTCAAGCCCCACCACATGCACACAGCCAGCCAAGCGCCACCCCATGCACACCGCCTGCCAAGCGCCACCCCATGCACCACCAGCTAAGCGCTGCTCCACACACCGCCAGCCAAGTGCCACTCCACACACACCACCAGCCAAGCGCCACTCCACACACACCTCAAGCCAAATGCCACTCCACACATACCGCCAGCCAAGCGCTACTCCACACACACAGCCAGCCAAGCGACACTCCATGCACACCTCCATCACTTTTTTTTGTTTTTAAACAACAAAGAAACCACTAACTAATTATGAATAAGTACAAAACTACAACCACAAAAGCTATAACTGAATATATGATAGTAATGGCAACAGTGAAACTAAACATATGAAAATATAAAATTTCAATTTAGGCTCACAATAGTTCACAGTAATTCTTCTTTGTGTGATAACTCCTGAAACAGCCTGCCACATGCAGCCAAGGCTTTGAAGGACAGTCCGGGCAGTACATCCCGCTGTCCCTCCAGATACCTCTTCAGGCACAAACTCTACATTTCTTAGCGGGAATTTTTTTTGGGGGAGTGTGAGGAATCTGATCAGGAAAGTGGCAATCTTTCAATCTAGCCACATCCTCCACAACTGCTACACTAGGAACTCTTGCATGATCTACCATAACAAGGCTCTCTATCACTGACTCCTAAAATTTAATACATTTCATCCTTGACTCAGGGTAACAATCCTTAAACACAATAAAAGCATTAAAAGTTGCTAGATTAAACAAATGAAATAGCCAACATTTTATACCACACGTAAGACTTACGAACAGCAGTGTAGAGTTCCAACCTCTGATCTACTCTATCAACACCACCCATGTGCTTATTGTAATCTAAAATGCACACAGGTTTGCGCACTTCAGCAACTTGACCCAAAACAGCCACAGGTGAAGTACTCTCATCATGGATGGTAGTTATCATGTACACATCCCTCCTGTCTACAAATTACAGAGCTAGCAGCTCATCATTCCGCAAGGCACTGCACTAACCGCTCTCAAGTCTTTTACAGACAAGCTCCCTTGGATAGCCTTTCCGGTTAGAGCGGATTGTACCACAAGCAACAGTGTCCACTCTGATCAACTCCTTGAACAACTGAACTCCAGTGTAGGAGTTATCTACATACAAGTGGTGACCTTTGTTAAAAAGTTGTCTACCAAGTAACCACACAATTTTCTCATTAACTCCAAAAGTGGGCGGAAAGCCAGAGGGGTCAATACTGGAATCCCAAACAGTGTAGACCCAGAAATTATAAACATATCCTGTCCTACTTTTAGACAGTTTAATTCCATAATGTGCCCTCTCGCTAGGAATATACTGCCTAAAAACCAAACGACCCTTGAACAGGACCAAAGACTTGTCCATACTTATTTCTTTGCCTGCAACATATACCTCTGAAAACTGATCTACAAAATGATCAAGGACAGGCCTAATCTTAAAAAGACGGTCACAATCAGGGTGATCTTGTGGCAAGAATAAAGCATTGTCTACAAAATGCAGCATCTGAAGAAGAAGCAAATACCGATTACTAGCCATGGTTGCAGGAAATATAGCTGTTACCATCGAGGGACTAGTAGACCAATAAGAAGCCAGTGATGGCTTCCTTAACAACCCCATCAAAAAATTAAACCCAAAAACTTTTTCATCTCTTCCACATTTGTGGGAATCCAATGGGTAGCTCCAGACTGAGGCCTAAGTCTGGCAGTGTTGTCCCTCAAATACTACTCCGCATACAAATTAGTCTGCTCAACAATCTCTTCCAAAAATACATCGTCCATAAACAACTCAAAGAAATTGACAGGCAAAACGTTTTCCATATTTACTCTACACCCTGGGGGACTAGTAAAGGCAGGCAACTGTGGCAGCTCAATGTTTGGGACAGCCCAGGTGTCAGGTCTTCCAATGGGAAGCCTTTCAACCACTGGCTGCTGCACCATTGGCACATCAGTGACCTCCTCTTAAATAGGCCCTTCATCTGCACTGAGAGTCGCTTCCTCATCAGAAGACTCCTCTAAGACAGAAAACTCACTGCCACAATCTCTCTCTTCCTCCTCTGCCTCAGATGCAGAGTTTGTCTCATAATCATGCTCAGAAGATGACTCAAAAAGCATGCCAACAACCTGCTGAGCAGTCACTCTGCAGCTAGCCATGATCCTTTCTAAGAAGTGTAACTTGACCAATGCTCCAACAACAACCAGCACTGTCTAAAATAAGTAATAAACAAAGTGTGGCTTTATCACAAAGAGTTATGTACTCTGTTGGACTTTTGCTTAGGCAGGGTCATACCAAATCTTTTTGCCTCCTGCCTCCTATTTTTTCTGACCTGTCGCTGTTGGCTTTTGAACTCTGAGCACTTTACCACTGCTAACCAGTGCTAAAGTGCATATGCTCTCCGTGTAAAATGTGTACGTAATTGGTTCTCCATGATTGGCATATTGGTTTTACTGTTAAGTCCCTAGTAAAGTGCACTAGAGGTGCCCAGGGCCTGTAAATCAAATGTTACTAGTGGGCCTGCAGCACTGGTTGTGCCACCCACACAAGTAACCCTGTAATCATGTCTCAGACCTGCCACTGCAGTGTCTGTAAGTGTATTTTTACACTGTAAATTCGACATGGCAAGTGTACCCACTTGCCAGGCCTAAACCTTCCCTTTTCATACATGTAAGGCACCCCTAAGGTAGGCCCTAGGTAGCCCCAAGGGCAGGGTGCAGTGTATGGATAAGGTAGGACCTATAGTAATCTGGTTTATATGTCCTGACAGTGAAATACTGCCAATTTTATTTTTCACTGTTGCAAGGCCTGTCTCTCTCATAGGATAATATGGGGGCTACCTTTAAATATGATTGAAGTGTAGATTCCCCTAGAGAGTAGATGGACATGTGGAGTTTGGGGTCCCTGAACTCACAATTAAAAAATACATCTTTTAGTAAAGTTGATTTTAAGATTGTGCGTTTGAAAATGCCACTTTTAGAAAGTGAGCATTTTCTTGCTTAAATCATTCTGTGACTCTGCCTTGTTTGAGGATTCCCTGTCTGGGTCAGTTTGACAGTTGGGTTGTTTTTCACCTCGCACTAGACAGTGACACAAAGGGGTCTGGGGTGTAACCTGCATTTCCTGATTAGACATCTCTGCTAGGAGGGAGGGGTGGAGTGGTCACTCTCATCTGAAAGGACTGTGCCTGCCTCTGACAATGCCGGCTCCGACCCCCTGGTCTGTGTCTGAGGCCTTGCCTGGGCAAGGCAGGATTTCACAAGTAGGTGTGAGTCCCCTTTGAAGAAAGGTGACTTCAAAGACTAAAATGGGTATAGCTTTGTGGAGCTTTCCTGCAGTGCTGCTTCTGCCAGAGTATGAGGGCAAAGACTGGATGTGCCTTCCATCTTGAGAAGAAATCTCGAAGGGCTTGATTTAGAGCTTGCCTCCTGTTGTTTGAAGTCTCAGGGACAGCAAAGACTTCTCTCTGCCAGCACCTGGAGTCTCTGTAGAGTGGTGCCCTATCCAGTCCCTGGGCCCTTGAAAGGAAAGCTGGTGGAAATCCAAAGAAATCGACTTCGGACGCCGCGACGCTCTTCGCAGGCCCGACGCCGCAGCAGCCCCGCTGAAGTCTGCGACTCCGTGGAAGTCGCCGCACCACGTCGTGACCGACGCCGCTCGAAGTGCATGGATTCAACGTTTCGCACAGACGCCGCGATTCCCGACTTCGCACATCGGCTTGTTTTCACTCTTCACCAAAGGTACTGTACTTGGGGGTCTACACGACTCCGTGTCCGGCGCCGCTGGTGTCCGCTTGTTGGGAACGACTCCGTCACGACGCCGTGTTAACATCTCATTGAAGCATTTTTGTTTCTAAACGCTATTTTTGAGTTTAATCTTTAAAAATTCATAACTTGACTTGTGTGGGATTTTTGTCGTTTTGGTCTTGTTTTGTTTAGATAAATATTTCCTATTTTTCCAAACCGGTGTTGTGTCTTTTTGTAGTGTTTTCATGAAGTTACTGTGTGTGTTGATACAAATACTTTACACCTAGCGCTATAAAGTTAAGCCTACTGCTCTGCCAAGCTACCAAGGGGGTAAGCAGGGGTTAGCTGAGGGTGATTCTCTTTTACCCTGACTAGAATGAGGGTCCTTGCTTGAACAGGGGGTAACCTGACTGTCAACCAAAGACCCATTTCTAACATACTCAAAAACTATACCACTCACTTGCCTGAAAAAGCTAGACTCACCAGCAACTACTGTGTACAGATACAGCAATCACCAATGATATCCTAGTAAAAAGAAAAAAGAAAAGCAAATTAGACATAAGACAACACAAATATCATTCTGCACAAATCTAAGGACAATTTCACACACAATCCTGCGTTTAGAACACCACCTACAAACATGTCATCCATGCATGGCAACAATACTCCTTTGGAGTAAATTTACTTACCTAAAACATGCAACTAAGCAAACTGCAGGTCAATCACTGCCAAATCCACAACGAGCCACAGCAAAGGAAGCAAAATCTTTGAACTAGAACAAAAAAGATAAATAAACTGTTATCATCACAAATGCAAATACTTCGCCAGTTGACAAACACCCCGCCACCAAACATTAAGAAATTTTCCCTGGTGTCTAGTGGTCTCCGGGGGCAGATGAGCCTAAAAAAAAAGCTAGCCCGATCTGCTCCCGGGGGAGCAGAAATGGCCACCAGTACTGTGCTGAATCCTTTGCACAAGGGGTCACTCTCCCACACACAAAGCACACACACAAGATCCCTGGTGCAAAGTGGATTCTGCCCCCCTTGGGGGCAGATGGCCTAAAAAAAAAATAGGTTGATCTGCCCCCAAGGAGGGCAGAAGTGCCCAACAGTGTTTTTCCCCCTTTGGCGACACTTGCTCAAGGGGCCACCTCCCCACACAAAAAAAACAGAGCGCAAAACATCCCTGGCGTCATTGTGGCTTCTACCCCCCGGGGACAGATGGGCTTAAAAATAATGAGCTGATCTGCCCCCAAGGGGGGCAGAAACAGCATTAAACATTATGACCCCTTAGGGAGGCACCATTTCCCAAGGGGCCGCTGCCTGACACAAAACACACACACAAAGAAAATCCCTGGTGCGTAGTGGATTCTGCCCCGGTTAAAAAAAAATAGGGGGGGCAGAACTGCCCAAAAGTGTTTCTCCCCCTTTGGGGGGCGACCCTTGCCCAAGGGGCCGCCCCCGCAGAAAACACACACGCATACAAAGTCTCCGGTGCCTAGTGGGCAGCTGGAATGGTAAAAGAGGCATTGAAGGAAAGGAAAACCCTTTCCTTGCCCTGAACCCTTTCCTTTCACCTGATGCCTCTTTTGAAGCAATCGCCCCCAGCCAGATGAGAAACTTCCCTCTTCCTCCCTCGATGCCTGGAGCAAATGTTTTTTTAGTGCGCGGGGCGGCCTCTAATAATGTCAGCACCCAATAGCGCGCTGATGTCATTAGATGGGGGGCAGGAGTGGAAGGGGAAGCGATTCCCCTTCCAGCCCTGCCCTGGGGGGGTGGGAGGGAGGCCCTCGGGGGGAGCAATAGCGCTTCCCCCGAGGGCTGGGTTCAGGACGTAACAGTTATGTCCTGGTCACCAAGCGGTGCTGCCCAGGACGTAACTGTTACGTCCAAGGCACCTGAGAGGTTACATTTATTTCTTATTTAAGCTCTGCACTATTTAACTACCTGACGGTGAAAGAAAGTGAAAGACAAAAAACACTTACAGAATATTTTGTTGTTTTGTCCAGACCCTGCTCTTACTATATGCAGCATCACAGATTCCAGACTTTTCCTCATGCACTTCGACAGCTGCATGAGGGGCATCCCGTGTGGGCGGATCGAGGGTGCAGGATGCAGCGTGAGTTATCCATGTTTGACCCAGTTGGCATTCCACACACCTTGCATTTATATATCAATATAAAGCCGAGTGCTCGTAGCTATTGTTTTACGTGTCTGCCATCAACAATGGAGTTTAAATCCCCTAAGCGAATTTGTTCATAAAGGAATGATACATCAGTGTTATAGGGGAAACGATTTTCTGATATGCTGCCGTGTATTGGCTGTTTCTCAGCCTTTAGATATTTACCTACAAATATAATGCCGTCCTTGGAGGTCACATTCGCATAACAGTACTTCATAGTTTGCGGAACGTGTGGTACACATTTTTTCATGTGTTTTGTTTTACCTTAAGACATCTCTGAATAAAGTCATGTCTACCCCAAGCTCCTAGCCTATATGCTTGATTTATTGTGGAAACTGAAAACATTTTCTTTGGAAGCTGAAAATGTTTGTTTTTTTCACTTTCACAGAAAGTGAAAAGAAAAAGTTGGTTTTAGTAGGAATTTTCAATGAGTTTGTTTTAATATATTGGAGCAAATAAAATAGAATATTGTTGATGTTAGACTCGAGTGTTTTTTTTTTTTTTTTTAACTACAACACATACACCGGTCTCTTTATAGAGCTTTCTTGATTTGTTCTTTTTTTATCGGTATGTGATGATGTCAGTTGTAGACATTTTGTTAGAAAACAGAAGTACACAAGAATTGTCATTTTTTGTGGGTATTTTAAGATTAGATGCTAATGAGATATGTTATATTTTTAGGCGGCAAAGCAATGAAATTGAATTTAGTGATTGTAAGTACGTAAATATAATTGCATAAGCACCCAAAACTGAATACAGTACTTTAAATTACTACCTGTTGTGACATTTTACCCATTACCTATTGATTAAAAGGTTTACGTGCTAGTAACAGGACCAATTACTTTTGAAATGGAAAAACCCTTGAAAGGCGGCTGAGTGAAACTCATTCATAATTTAAAAAAGGTAGCAACTGCAAGACTATCAATTAAAAGTGAATCCTGCTAAACCCAGGCACAAAATCAATAGAGTCAACTAAAATAAAGAGCAGGCTGGGAAATGGAGCCTTTGATGCTGTCTTTGTGGGAATTGTGTGTAAGCAAAGACCTGTTCTCAAATGCTGCGAAAATCAGCGCTTTATAGACACAAAGGCAAACAATTCTGTCTGAAGAAACAGATTCGCTGTTGTACTTCAGAAGGGTGGATCGGCCATGGAATTGAAGGGCGCAGCCTTAATCTTCCTATTGATTGCCTATAATTATTAATGCCTTTAATATACTATTTAAAATAAACATGACGTATTCTTGAGACAATTTGTTTGTTTGTATATGTGTGATGGGGTTGTATGTCACAATATCGATCACAAAAATATTGTCAAAATACCGATAATATTAATAATGGCCTAGCATACTTAGAAGCAAAATAAAAGAACAAAAATATTGAATTTAAAAATATTTAGGATGCGAACTATTTGCTAAAAGTCTACTAAAAATATAGGAATATTATTAAACTTAACCAAAATACTACGTCAAGAAAACAAAAAGACAAACAAGTATGCACCGTAATAAATGTTTTTAAATGGCAACTTTGAAAAATATACTTAGTTAAAAACATGTCAATTTAATCTTAGAATATAAATTATATCAAGTGTGTACAAATAAAATAAAAAATGCACTACACTTTATTTACCGAAAGTTAGTGATAATACCATGCATTTCATAATTAGCATGGCAATACGAAATATATAAATATTGCTGAATACATTTCAAATGTGTAAAACTATTTTCATTTTTATAAAAAATCAATTAATTATTATCATAAACGCATACATAAGGCTACAACATAAAAATCACCCAAACAAATAAATATATAAAATACTGTTCTTCTATACCCTACAAACATTTGGAAAAGAGGTTGTGATTTCCTATTCTAACTCCATCTCACCAAACAATTGGAATTGTAACTATTGTATATATAATGAATGGCTGGCTTTTCTTACTCTAGTCCACGACATATTTTTATTTACTATTATAACACCAATCCTGATAAGATTGAAAAAAGTGCTTTTCATGTTTTCATGTTTTCTATCAACCGTCTGTTGTTGGAAGTCATTCACTAGAATTCTTAGATAGAATACAGTATTCTGCATTTCCCTAAATATAAATTAATGGCAGAAATCTTGCATAACCCGATTGCTGCACATTACTTTGAATACTGCACAGGAGTAGTAAGTTAGATGCAAAACAGTAATGAGCAGAAGCACCCTGCTTAGTGGGCCACATGAAGATAGATCACCTACATGAAGAGCCTTTGATGTGCATAAAAAATCAAGGTGGCAGACATGTTAATCCATCTTGGGCACATCAGGAGAAGTAATTTTGCTCGCAAGACTAAAAGGCTAGCTATAGCAACAACTAAGCCGAGGTTTAGCATGGTACAGAACATCTTTGCTCAATTCTCTTTAGGCTGGTTCATTGCAAATTATGTTGAGGTCAGCTTAGTTTTAGGTCAGTCGCTTTCATTTTGGCCATCCTTACTTTCATATTTTTTCGTTTAAAAATCCAGACACTCTAGTGCCTACAAAAAAAGGCATTCTGAAGTGTGTAAAGTAGTGCTCAAGTAGTACTTATTTACATTCTCATACTGTGCGTTGCCATTTAAACATCAAAAATAGGAAAAACGGCGATTAATCATCAACATTTCTTTTATAAGTAGTATAAAGAGAAGGGACTGCACATTTGCGCTTTTACAAATAAGGAGCTGGATGTTTCAGGGTCCAGTCAGAAAGGTAAATAAGAATACGTAGAACAGTAACCATGTAGTACTAATTCCTATACTCATAAGCACTTTTGTGAATAAGTCCACTATCTTTAAAAAATAAATAAATAGCACTTCTTAAAACATATGCAATAGGATATCTTACCTCTCACCCAATATAGGGAAATGTATATATTTTTTTAATGTACAAAGGGAAGCAGAAGGAATATAGTCAGGATTTATCCGGTTAACGTGTCATATTATTTTGTCTAGTCATTAACAGAAAACAAGGAAGTAAATACAATCTGAGCTAATTTGCTCTTCTCCACCACAGTGATGGAAATTTCCACATGATAAAGCATACAGGAAAGTTAAAGAAAATATTTTCAACTAGAAAAACTTTTGTCAAAATATATTTGTTAATTATTAAAGACAATTAACATTATGGCCTCATTACAACATTGGCGGCAAAAGCCGCTTACAGCCGTGCAGAAGACCGACAACACACCGCGGCGGCAGCGGAATTCCGCCATGGTGATTATGACCCACTGCTTGGAATCCGCCAAAATTCAGACACCCACACAAGTCCGCCACACCAAAGGTCAGTGATAAACTGGTGAAAACAAAACCTCCACCGTCACGGCAACAGAATTACGCCCACACTATCACAACCCACGAATCCACGCGGCGGTCTTTCAACCGCGGTATTCCATTGGCGGTACACACCGCCGCGCTCAAAATACACATGCATCTCCAAAACACGACCACATTGGACAATTCGAAATACACACACCTGATACACATACACACACCACTCCCACACACTCAATACAATATAAAACACACACCCACATCACCCACAAACCCTTACGTCAACAATTGCGACAGAAGGCCACAGAGAGACACCACCAGAAAGAGCAATAGCATCCACAGGCACACAATACCATCACCCACATAACTTCCACGCACCTCACAAAACACACCACTACATATCACCCCACTTATCACTACACACACCACCCCACACATCACCCACACCACCCCATGGCATGGCAAAGACACCCCAGGTTCCCCAACTCCTAACAAATGTCCCACTATCACAACCCACCCATCCCAACACCAAGCCCTGCATGCAACTACAAAGCATGGACACCCATCACAACTGCATGGCCACTGCACATACCCACACACATCCCTAAAAAATGATCACATAAGGTCCCACAAAAGAATGCAAGCAATGGGGTACACGGTCACCCACCAATTGCACACCATGCCACACACAGATGTAATAAACATCCTTTTATACCCCTGCAGGACCCCTACCCAACATCACCGGACCGCCCCAACAACAACAGGGACCAGGGGACGGAGGACCAGAAACACAGGGGAACTGGGAGGGCTGCTGTGCAACAGGGGGAGGACAGGCCAAGGGAACTCACTCTCCACAAGGCCCTCTCCAACATCATGGGAGCCTACCACCATTCCCAGGAGACGATGGCAACGATACCGGACAAATTTCAGGAGACCCAGAGCCTGCAGGAGGAACAGTATTTGGGCTTCAGGGAGGAACTCAGATCCATCAATTCCACCCTGGGCACCATCGTAGGGGTGCTGAAGGAAGTCCTCAACACCAGGAGGGACACTGTGGCACAACAAGGGGCCCCTAACACTAGCCTGGACGATGAACTGCCCACCACCTCCGCCGGCACTAGTGGACAGGAGGCACCGCCACAGGACCACCACAGGACCACCTTACCAGCACCCCACCCCCTGCAGAGGGTGAACCACCCCACAAATGGTCCCTGAGATCCAGGACAAAGACAGAGAACAATGCCAAGACCCCCGCCAAGAAATGAGACCACACTGATTGTCATCCTACTGTCCCACTTTGTCACCCTGTCCATACTTAAACTGCCACAGCTCCACTTCCTATGCCCATTTGGGAAATGCACCTGTGAGACTAATAGACTGGACTCTGCCATGGACATTCCACCACCATCCCCCCTCGCCATTTTACAACCTCCTCCAATATTGAACAGTTAAATAAACACCCTTGAAGCACAAAACAATCTGGAGTCAGTCTGTAATTTTGAAATAGTGTATTAGCAATTAAAGTGTCAAAATGGTCTTTCAAATGTAATGTCAACATACCTATGTCACACAGCTCTAGTCCATGAGGAAACAAAGCAGATGTCACACAGTGGGACCCACATCTGTGAAATCGTAAGGGAAAGTGACAGCTCAGTGACCACACACTGGGTGAAAACGACAGACAGTTGAGCGGTAGTAGTGTTAAAGTACAAGTAGTAATCAGGTTTGTATTCTTACCTGTGTCTCACTGGAAATATTGCAGGAACACTGAGTTCCTGTTGTCCATGTCCTCTTCTTCTGCTTACTCGTCTTCACTGTCCACAGGCTCCTCAGCTGCAACAACACCGCCATCTGGACCATCCTCCTGCAGAAAAGGCACCTGTCGTCGCAAAGCTAAGTTGTGAAGCATACAGCAGGCCACGATGATCTGGCACACCTTCTTTGGTGAGTAGAATAGGGATCCACCTGTCATATGGAGGCACCTGAACCTGGCCTTCAGGAGGCCGAAGGTCCGCTCTATAATCCGCTGAGTTAGCCCATGGACCTTATTGTAGCGTTCCTCTGCCCTTGTCCTGGGATTCCTCACTGGTGTCAGTAGCCATGACAGGTTGGGGTAACCAGAGTCACCTGCAAATGGCGAGGGACAACTGTTAGACACACACTAACTCTTAGGGATATCCCCAGACCCAGACAACCATTCCCAATGACTTGCTTCCAGGTGCTCAACTAATAGCCACGCACAGTGCCTCTGGAGTTGACCCATCACATAAGGGATGCCGCTATTCCTCAGGATGTAAGCGCCATGCACTGAGCCAGGGAATTTGGCATTCACATGGGAGATGTAATGGTCGGCTAAATACACCATCTGCACATTCATGGAATGAGAACTCTTCCGGTTTCTGTACACCAGTTCACTCCTGCGGGGGGGGGTACCAAAGCCACATGTGTCCCATCAATGTCACCTATGATGTTGGGGATATGTCCCAGGGCATAGAAGTCACCTTTCACTGTAGGCAAATCCTCCACCTGAGGGAAAACAATGTACCTCCGCCTGACAGACAGGCAGACAACACTCTGGACAACACGTTGGAAATCATAGGCTGGCACATCCCTGATGCTATGGCCACTGTTGTTTGAAATGACCCACTTGCAAGGAAATGGAGTACTGACAGCACCTGCACTTGAGGGGGGATTCCTGTGGGATGGCGGATAGCTGACATCAGGTCTGGCCCCAGCTGGGCACACAGTTCCAGGATTGTGGCACGATCAAGCCTGTAGGTGATGATCACATGTCTTTCCTCCATTGTTGACAGGTCCACCAGCGGTCTGTACACAGGAGGATGCTGCCATCTCCTCACATGTCCCAGCGGACGGTGCCTATGAAGGACAACAGCGAGCACAGTGTCAACCAACTCAGAGGTACGTACCCACAGCTTACACAGAACACAAATCCTAATCCGAAATTTGGCCTGTATGAGTGTTGAGGCAAGGCCTAGGTATGTGTGACGCAGTTAGAATTTAAGCCATGTGGGCCCCTGAAATGGCGGCTACCTGACCTGTAATGTGGGACAATGGGATGTGAGGTAACTGCGCTGACGTTGTACACCGTCGCGGTAGGCAGTCGAAGACCGCGGCGCAATTCTGCATTGGTTAACATTGGACCCTATGGGTCCCAGGGGCCAATAAGTATGTACGCCGGCGGTGACGATACGCCCCGCCATGGACGTGACTGCCATTTTCTATCTGTTCAATCACTTGATACCTGATCTTCGACAGGAGAGGACCTACACTGCAAGTGCTGCTGTGACCTCAGTCTGGAAGAGACAATGGCTCGTGCGTCTGGGGATAGGGCCCGTGCCTTCACATTGGAGGAGTTGGAGAAACTCGTGGATAGGGTCCTCCCCCAGTACACGCTACTCTACGGTCCTCCAGACAAACAGGTAAGTACACTGGGAGCATGCTGTATGGGCTATGCCTGTGTGGAGTGGGGTGGATGAAAGTTGGGGGGGCATTGAGGCGTGCATGAAACGATGGTGAGTGCATGTGCCACATGGCAAGGGTAGGGATAGGGGCCAATGATTGTGACTGTGCAGTTGGTAATGACTTTTCTTTTCCCCCTTTACAATTCATATAGGTCAGCGCCCACCAGAAAAAGGATATTTGGCGTGCCATTGCCAAGGACGTCCGGACCCTGGGGGTCTACCACAGATAGAGCATAAGAGATGGAAGGATAAGAGATGGAAGGACATTCGCCGCTGGAGCAAGAAGACGGCGGAGGCCCAGCTGGGGATCACCTCCCAACGTGGGAGGGATGCCCGTCGCACCATGACCCCCCTGATGTTCAGGATCCTGGCGGTGGCGTACCCGGAGTTGGATGGGTGCTTGAGGGCATCACAGCAGCCACAAGGGGGTGAGTACACTCTCATTCTGCTGGAGGTGTCTGGGTGGGGGAGGTGGGCTGTGGCTTTCCCTAGGCCAGGGCGAGTGTGCTAGTTATGTCCCCTTCTTCTGGCAGACCCTGTGGCACCCCACCCCACCTGTGTACAGTGCCAAGTACACCTAGTCAGGCTCCTGTGTCATCCATGTGTGCAGATGTCGGCAATAGCCTTGTAGGCCATGTCCCAGGGATTAAATAGTGGATTTCAAGTACGCAGCATAGTGCAGGGGGCTTCTGTGTCTGTCATGTCCGCCAACTGTAGCGGTAATGCATGCACTCAACATATCTTTCTTCTGTCGTCCCCCCCATTTTTGTGGTCTCCCTGTTCTTGTGCGCATTAGCATCATCAGGTGGAGGAGCAGTGGCACCGGAGCAGGAGGGAGCTGCATCCCACATGGCCCTGGAGGGCGAGACAACGGACTCGGAGTTCGCCAGTGGGACAGAGGGTGAGGGGAGCTCCACGGCGGAGACAGGAGCTGAGACCAGTGATACGGACTCGTCCTCTGATGGGAGCTCCCTTGTGGTGGCAGCAACATCTGTGCCCCCACATCTACAGGTACAGCTGCCACCCCCCCTACCAGCACTGTCCTCCCAGCAGCCCCTCAGCCTTTGCCCGTGCCCGCTCACTCAGTAGGGTGGGCATCACCTTCGCCCCAGGCACCTCAGGCCCTGCCCCAGTCACCCTTGCTGCCCTCAGTGAGGAGGCCATTGATCTCCTCAGGTCCCTCACTATTGGGAAGTCTACCATTTTGAATGCCATCCAGGGTGTAGGGAGGCAGTTGCAACAAACAAATGCATTCCTGGAGGACATTCATTCTGGTCAGGCGGCCCTTCAGAGAGCTTTTCAGACTCTGGCCTCAGCACTGATGGCAGCCATTGTCCCTGTGTCTAGCCTCCTCCATCCAACTTCCTTCACCCAGACCCAGTCCCCTCTACCTCAGCCTATCCCAAGCACACCTTCAGACCAGCATGCACACACCTCAACACACAAGGGAAGCTCTGGCAAACATAAGCACCACACATCCCACAGGCACTCACGCAAGCGTCACACATACAGTATGCAGACACACCAACATTCACTGCCTCCACTGTGTCCCCCTCCTCCTCATCTCCCTCCCCCTCCCAGTCTCGTCTACACTGACACCTGCATGCACTACATCTACAGCCACTACTTCTATCACCCGCACACACACCACCACACCCAGCTCACGTGCAGTCACCACCCCCATTGCCATTCTCACGTCCCCTCTGTCCTCTCCCAGTGTGTCTGTGACGCCACCTCTCAAGATACACAAACGCAGGCACACACCCACCCAACAGCCATCCACCTCACGACAGCCTCCAGCGCATACACCTTCACCCAAAGTCACCAAACGAACACCTCCTACAACCACTACCTCTTTCTCCACTCCCAAACCCCCTCCTGCTACCCATCCCAGTGTCCCGAAGAAACTTTTCCTGTCCAACCTTGACCTCTTTTCCTCACCTCCCCCACCCCGTCAGTCTCCTAGGGCCCGACTCTCCAGGTCCCAACCTAGCACCTTAGCCACAACATCTCCGGGACCAGTGGTGCCTATAGTCACCGGAATCTGGAGTGCACCGGCCACCAGGGCAGCCAGTGTGGCACGGAACCACTGCATGGACAGTCCCCCACCTGTCAAACATCAAAAATTGGCCAGTGCCCGGTGGGAGAGGGGGAAGACTCCAGCCACCAAAGCCACTCCCAGGGGTACAGGTGGGAGTGTGGAGTCAGCTGCGACACCTTCCAAGGTGGGGAAGGGCCACAAGAAAGTCTGCAAGTCTGGGAAGAGCAGCACGGTGGAGAAGACCGCCATCATCCCTGCTGCCCAGGAGGCCACAACCAGCACCAGCCCAGCTGCCCAGGAGGCCACTGCCAGCACCAGCCCGCTGGGCTAGATAGGACCACCAGCCCCGCAGGGACAGACAGGACTGCCAGCACCAGCTCCGCTGGGCCAGACAGGACCACCAGCCCCGCAGGCCCAGACAGGACCACCAGCACCAGCCCCGCTGGGCCATAAAGGACCGCCAGCACCAGCCCTGCTGGGCCAGACAGGACCGCCAGCACCAGCCCCGCTGGGCCATGAAGGACCACCAGCAGCTGAGTCACTGCCAAGGACCCCGGCGCCACAAGCACCGCTGAACAGGACACCCCCGCCACAAGCACCGCTGAATAGGACACCACCGCAACAAGCACCACTGCCAGGGACACTGTCGCAACAAGCACGGCTGCCAAGGACACCACCGCAACAAGGACCGCTGGCCCATGAGCGCCAAGCGCGCTGACGCTACTGAGTCCGTCACGAGCAGGATGAAGCACTCTGGGCACAATGCCCCCTCCAGAACCAGTGGAGAATCACATCCACTACCTCTGTCCTTGGCAGGATGAAGCACTCTGGGCACTAACCCCCCTCTAGAACCAGTGGAGAAAGGCATCCACTACCTCTGTCCTTGGCAGGATGAAGCACTCTGGGCACAAGGCCCCCTCCAGAACCAGTGGAGAATCACATCCACTACCTCTGCCCTTGGGAGGATGAAGCACTCTGGGCACAAGGCCCCCTCCAGAACCAGTGGAGAAAGGCATCCACCTGAGAGACCATGGCTTTGCACTCCCCTGGATATGGCAGTGGGCAACCCACCCACTGTAGAGACTTGTGAGACTGTGGCTTTGCACTCCCCAGGATAAAGCAGTGGGCAACCCACCCACTGTAGAGACTTGAGAGACTGTGGCTTTGCACTCCCCAGGATATGACAGTGGGTAACCCACCTACTGTAGAGACTTGTGAGACTGTGGATTTGCAATCCCCAGGATAAAGCAGTGGGCAACCCACCCACTGTAGAGACTTGAGAGACTGTGGCTTTGCACTCCCCAGGATTGAACAGTGGGTATGTGGCCCCCTCGTGGGTTTGGCATCGTGCACTCAACCGGCTGAGGTGCCCCCCTTTCCCTTCCCCCTGAGGTGCCTGTTTTATTGCTATCTGATGCCCCTGCAGTGTTCTCTCCGTCATGTTCAGGGATTGAGTGTGGGCCTCGCCCATGCCGTGTGGGCCCAGTGTTCCACAGACTCCAATGGAGCACTACCTGGCTACTATTCTTGGTGTAAATATTTGTTAATGGTGTATATATATTTATGCATCCTGGATTTTAATAGATTACATTGGTTACACTCATTTGCTTTTGTCTTTGCATTCTTCCAGGGGGTTTGGGGGCTGTAACTGTAATGTATCATGCTGTATTAGTGTGTGTGTTGTAGTGGGTGAGGGTGGGGGTGTTGCGTGTGTGTGTCCCAGTTTTTTCCCTCCCACCTCCCCTGTGTCGTAGGTGCAGTACTCACCGTTGTCTTCGCCTCCGGCGTTCATACTCCTGGTAGAGGAGCAAGAAGATGAGGGCTGGCAGGATGTGGAGCTCGGGTTTCATGGCGCCCGGATTCCTCGTGGGGTGTGTAGAGGTGAGCGTTTTCCCTTCGGAGTACTGTTTCCGCCGTGTTTTTGTCCGTGGTGAATTTGCACAGGAAAAGGTGGTGGATTGGTAGGTTGTAATACTGTGGGCGGTACATTGTCCTCCGCCTGTCTGTTGGCAGTGACCGCCAAGCTGTTCGTTTGTACCGCCGTGGCGGTCGGAGTGTTTAAGTGGCTGTCTTTGTTGGCGGTTTCTGCCACGGTCGTAATTCCAATTTTTTTACCGCCAGCCTGTTAGCGGTCTTACTGCCGGTTTAACACCGTCCGCCAGGGTTGTAATGACCACCTATATGTTCATTGTACATGTAAATCTAAAGAAACAAAAGGACTGCATTACTAAGACAATTCTGAAATAAAAATAAATGGATTGAAATATATTAATTTAAATAATTGTCTCTTCAATTGTTAAAAAAGTGTATTCTCACCTGAAACAAATTATGTACCAATAATTATTAAAAGAGATGTATAGAATTGTTTAATAGTAATTTACTTATGTTTTAACAAAGTCATTATGACATTCATTTTTATGCTCCAAAAAGTTTATTAAAACATGATATATTTAAGTTACAAATATGCACTATTTTGTACATTTTTAACATTAAATTATGTTATTTAATTTTTTACTATTTGACACTATTTCCTATGGGGTTTGCATTTGAGCCCTGGACTCCATTTTTTTTTTTTTGGTGAAGTGATACTCTACCAGGTGTTGGTCATGTGTGATGCTAGACTTACTACTTTTTTAAAGTAATGTAATTTAGGCTGCCCCTTGTTCTCAGAAGTGGAGAAGTGTAACTTTACACTTTTAAGTAACTATACACTTACATTATGCGAATATCCAAAAGCAATAAAGTTACTCAGAAGCCTGAGAGCAAATTTACATGTGTGAGTTACTCACAAATGTATTATAATTTTGTGAATAGCACCTATAATTGATACCAAAACTCAAGCTATTGTTCAATCAGTCACTGCCAAGTGTCAGAAAAATTTACGTAGGGCCACTCAAGTTTGCCACATAATATGTCATAAGATTGTTCTCACATTAAAAGATTTAATTCTCCACTCACACTCTTCTAAACAAATTTTCATAATCAGGTGCCAAAATGAGTATGGATTCTATAGCACTTATATGATGTGAATCATGATGAAAAGGAAAGCCACATCCTTGGGGAAGCCCCTTTGTTGTCGTGGCCCAAGTTTAATTTTAATTGAAATGTTGATTCAAACAAAATATGTGAGGGTTCGCAAATACTAAAGCTATAGACAGATCGAACTAAAGTTAATGATGCAATTTTTTTTTTTTTAAATAAGCTAGACTAGCATTTATGTTCACATGAAGACACATGCAAGGCCCACATTGGCTAAATAATATTGCCTGTAACAAGCACAATTAATCTGCCTAATAACAATAATGTGTCAGAATTAATCATAATAACAGGCAGATATTATTTGAATATTACTCTAACACTACCAGTTGAAATTTGGTTGCTGCACTTATTTTAGGGGTCACACAGTATAGTGGGGTAATCCAAAGGGCTCCTTCCTTCTAAAATAAAAATTACTGTTCCTGTCACACTTATGTTACTGGGTAGTCTCAATCTCCATAAATGTGCTTGATTAAACTGATTTGCACTTTTAAAAATATCTCTAAGTTTTTCTGTGTTCTTAAGTATACACATGTGTGGTGTTTGTATAGCAGTAGTCTAGCCAAAAAGCAGTGCAGTACTGACTTTTCTGCATTTCCTTGTCTCAAGTTTTTAGGTGTTTTGGCACTGGATGTGCTGTAAGTCACCAAACAGAGTGAACTGGATAGCCAGAAAATTAGGGTGCTGGTTTTAATGACACACCTCATCTTGAAGATGCAACAGATCAGTGCGGGAAGCCAGTCAAGTTTCATCAGGGTTCTGATGATACAGGCATATTTCTTCAGGGCCTTCATGAGGGGCAGTGTCAGTTATAGGATTTCCCTAAATGGGCCAGGTACAGGATGTCCAGGAGGCCAAGAAAGAGAGGGCATTGCTACCATCCACATACAAAACTATGAGGCCTTGAGTGACTCTTGAACAGTTGTTTTCTGTTAAGATTGGTTCTACTTTCTGTAATAGAAGGGCTGATACCAGCGCTCCTTAGTTGTCTTACCAATGTGTTTCATGCAGCTGGTATCCACAGTGAAATTGAATTACTTGGCACTAAGTGAAGGTGGGCATTCAAATCTGCTCAGGTTCATGTAATTGAGCCAGGTTGGGATGAGCTGTTGCTTGTTGTTTTTTTGTGTATGTCTTCTGACAGGGAGATTCTAAAACTGTGTTTTATTGATGTACTGATTAATTTTGCTACTTGCATTTGAAAGGTGAGTGGAATTTTTAAAGGGCTCACTATATAGCCTGTATGTGATAGGATGGGATGGAACCCTTGGTATTTAACAAGTGTTAGATTTGGCATGCTTGGCGTGGTCTCCCTTAACGTTTTGCCTCTGTTCCCCAGGCTGTTGATGTTTGCTGGACCCTGTTTTTGCTGTTTTTGATACTCTGGGCACTTTACCACTGCTATCCAGTGCTAAAGTGCAAGGGCTCCTTTGTAAAATGTATGTGTAATTGGCTTCCCATGATTGGCACATTTGATTTACTAGTAAGACCCTAGTACAGTGCACTAGAGGTACCTAGGCTACAGTTCTGGCTGTGCCACCCACATGAGTAGCCATGTAATCATGTCTTAGATCTGTCACTGCAGTGTCTGTGTGTGTAGTTTTAACCTGCCAATTCGACTTGACCAGTGTACCCACTTGCTAGGCCTAAACCTTCCCTTTTTATATACATGTAAGGTACTCCGTGGTAGGCCCTAGGTCCTGGGCAGGGTGAAGTGTATTTTAAAGGTGGGACATGCACTTATGTGTTTTACATGTCCTGACAGTGAAATACTGCCAAATTCGGTTTTCACTGTTTCAAGGCCTATCTCTCTCATAGGTTATCATGGGGGCTTCCTTTAAATATTATTAAAATGCAGATTCCCTTAGGGAGAAAATAGAAATGTGGAGTTTAGGGTCTCTGAGCTCACAATTTAAAGATACATCTGTTAGTGAAGTTGGTTTCAGATTATGTGTTTGAAAATGCCACTTTTAGAAAATAGGCGTTTTCTTGCATAAACCATTTTATGATTCTGCCTGTTGTGGATTCCCTGTCTGGGTCAATTTGACAGTTGGACTCTTTGCACCTCTCTCTAGTCAGTGACACAAAGGGGGCTGGGGTGTAGCCTGCATATCTTGGTGACCCATCTGTGCTGAAGGAAGAAAATGAGTGGTCACTCAAAACTGAATGGGCTGTGCCTGTCCTGACACAATGCAGTCTCCAACCCACTGGTGTGTGGCTAGGGCCTGGCCTGGACCAGAAAGAATCTTGCAAAACACTTGAGACTTTACTTTGAAAGGCAGAAAGGGGTATAAATATTGGACCCAAAACCCCAGACCTTAGATTACTTCAAGGATTCAAGAGGTACCTCTGCCTGGTGAAGATCTGAAGAGCTGAAAAGAAGTGCTGCCTTGGCCTGTGACTGTGCTGTGTTGGGGTATCCTGCAGTTGTTGCTTCTGCCTGCCTTTCAAGGGCTTGGAGTAGAGATTGCCTCCTGTTTTGAAGCCTCAGGGACAGCAAAGGCGTCACCAACCAGTCCTGAGTCTACTTATTGTAGACTCTAGCTTTCCAGAGGGTGCCATTACAGTTTCTGGACCCCTGGAAGTGAATTCCTGGAGAAAAAACAGTCTAACGACACTGGACGACACCGTGCAAATTCGCAAAGGACGACACTGCCTGGAACCGTGACGTTGCTTGCTCTGAAGCCATGGACCTTGCTCAGTGCGATGAATCTGATGACCCTGTGAGCTGACGCTACTACCCCGGAACCCGGACGCCTCCTGCCCTGAGGCCATGGACCTCGAGGAAGTACGACGACTCTGTAGGCCTCGTATCGCTGCAGCCGCTGATCCAGCACATCTTCGCTGACACAGAGTGTCGTAAGTCCAATGTCTGTGACGATCCAACGCCATCACAGTGCCTGCGGCCTTGTGACTTCATCACAAACCTGTGAGGTTGCCCCGCAACATGGTGACTCTGCCGGACTTCACATCTTCCAGAACCAAGGGCCGACTTCATATCTGATGCGGCTTCACTTCTACCGCCCTGTAGTGAGGACTCAACGCCGCTGCAAAATGCCACTGTACTTCTGCCCCATGGCACCGGAACCAACATCACATTGGATCCAGCGACGCTGCTCTCCCCAACTCTGTGTACCTGCCTGTTTTCTACTTGTTTGTTAAGGTATTGTACCTGGGGATCGAATGACTCTGTAAACAGTGCTACTGGCGTTGCATTGTTGGAAACGACTCCGTCACAACAGCGCACAATACCAACTTGCAGTGTTTGTGCCTCAAGGCAGTGTTTTCCTGCTTTTAAGTGCTAAATTAGTATTTTTATCATATTTTGTCTTATTTATTTAGATAAAATAATTACTATTTTTCTGAACCAGTGTTGTGTCATTTTGTAGTGGAATGTATTATTGTGTGTGTTCTTACAAAGACTTAACACATTGGCCCTCATTATGTGTCTGGTGGTCTTGAGAACACCAGACTCACGGTGGCGGTCGGACCGCAGCGGTCATGGCGTTCCGACCTTCACAGTACAACTGCCATGGTTGGACTGCTGACAACGCCAGGTTGCTGTCAGCCAGCAGTCTGGCGTCCCGGAGGTTGTAATCCACCAGGGCAGCGCTGCAAGCAGCGCTACCCTCAGGATTACGAGTCTGCGTACAGCCAGCCTTTTCATGATGGTTCCACCACCATGGAAAGGTTGGTGGAATTGGGGTGTCGGGGGCCCTTGGAATGGGCAGTTCAGGAGCCCCCATGCACAGCCCCATCGTGCATTCCACTGCCCGAATTATGGGCAGTGGAATGCGCGACAGGTACTGCTGCACCTGCTGCGCCGTCACATTGCCGTCGGCTCAGTTACGAGCCGGCTGCAATGTTAAGGCTCTGTTCACTGCAGAGCCGGTGGGCGGAAATGCTGTTTCTTCCCGCTGGCCATATGGTGAGCCCCAAATAGGGCCGACAGTGTTTGTACCTCACAGACGGTCTCTCAGGGGTTTGACTTTGACGGCAGCCTCTGCCACCTGCCAAACCTATAATGAGGGCCATCGTCTCTGAGTTAAGCATGCCTGCTCGTGCCAAGCTACCAAGAGGGTGAGCGGGGGTTAACTGAGTGTGATTCTCCTTTACCCTGACTAGAGTGAGGGTCCTTGCTTGGATAAGGGGTAACCTGACTGCTAACCAAGGACCCCATTTCTAACAACAAGTGATAGGGATTTTCCGGGAAACTGGAGGTGGCCAAGTGAATGAAAGATATAGGTAGGAAAATCACTGAAGGACATTGCCTTTCAATCCTATTCAAGACTTCAGGTTTTGGATAATGATAGCTGGTCAACAGCTTCAAAGACAGATTATGCATTATCAGGGACAAGATTTGTTTCTGTGTGTGGCCAGGAGATTTGCAAGGTAACTTTCTGCAGCTTGTTCTGAAGACAGATTGGTAGTCATGGTTGTAGGCATTGATGATCTGTTAGCATTTTTCATAGACTGCTTTTTTGATGATTTTGGACGAAAGAAAAATGAGTGCCGGCCCAATATTTGGCCAAGTGGTTCATTATACTGACCAGTTGTTACAATGCCCCAATGTTTTGCTAATTTTTTCCTAAAATGTGTATATTTTACAAAGTGGCATTGCCACTGAGTAGTTATAGTTAGGAACAGGTTTCCATAGCAAACACATTTGTTAGTTGATAATAACTTGGGGCGGTTTAACAAAGCTTCAAAAAACTTTCTGCAAAAAAGATTATTCGAACTCATCTCTTTCTTGGAAAATGTTGAGGCAATGCATGAAGCAGGGTCCAAATCTACCAATCAGGGTCCAAGTAAAAAGTAGGTGCCAAAACAAATCTTCCCCATGCAATTTCTGATAGATAAATTGAACAGCAACACAACAAACACAGCTAAATGGAATTCCACCATATTTGTCAGAAAGCTAGATCTTTACCCAGAAAGCATGGCCTTTACTGTTTGGTGTAAATCTATTCAGTAGTTTTTTGAGAGCTGAAGGTTATAAATGAATGTGTATCTAGAGATGCAGTAGTATCACAAGACCAGCAGATTAGAAGATTAGATCTGATTGGTTGCCTCAATCAACAAAGATGTTTGGCAGCCCTCTTAGGGCTTGGTCACCTAATACACGTTTCCTGAAAAAAATATGGGATGAGGATTAGGATTACCTGATGCCCTAGGCCTGGTGGACCTAAACTGATGTACTTTTAATGGTACTGCAGCAGTACTGTGGTAATATTAAAAGAATTGTCTACCAACTGACCCCTCTATTCAATTAGACATTCCTAAGGTGAACTGGTGGCTGGGGATGGGTCAGTGCAAAGTGAATAGTTAAAGTGGAGGAGAGTGCCCCCTTCTAAAGCCATCCAAAGTCCTGAAGACCCTACTTCCCCAGGGCTCCCTGAATTGTTTTTTGGGAAGGGAGTGTACGGACCCTATCTCACAATATAATATGGCCCCAGTGACCCCATCCCCAAGGGTCGTCATATTATATTTTGGGTACAGGGGCGTGACGATTGATATTGCAAATCATAAATATTTTCAAACTTTTTATAGCATGTTGAACTGGTAATCACAAATGTCCAAGGCCCTTGTCTGTAAATAGATATATGTTACCTACTGACGGTCACCAATAGATAGTTATAGTTAAGATCTAGTTTCCATAGGAAAAGGTTCTTTTGACATTGCTTTGTCTTTGGGGCCATTTGACGAATCTTCATTTTTTTTTTTAAATGTGCCTTGTGTAGTCTTGTGCAGAAAAAAGTTTTGGGATGATCTGTCAAGCGAGGCCCAAAAAACCGAGTGTACATTAAAAAGTGCATTTGCCACGTTAATTCCCATAGTGATTTTAGACATGACTGCAGCCTGAACCACTGAACAAAATTATGCCATATTTGACAGGAAGGTACCTGTTGGTCCAGAAAGCACACGTTTTGTTATTTGGTGGGAATTTGTTCAGTAGTTTCAGAGAAATCGAAGGAAATCCAAATTTGCATATCTGGGCAGAGCCTAAGCATAGATCTTATGGTGAGATCTGATTAGCTTTCAGTCTTTCAACCAGAAGTGCTGGCAGCCTTCTTGGGATCTATATAAATTATAGCACCCCATTGAAATGCATTGTAGTGAATGGTTTTGAGGGTCACAAAAGGAGAACGTACAAAGGGTGATAACAAATTTTAGTTACAATATAAATCAATTGTTGCTAAGGTGATTTTACCCTGAGAAAAAGCTGTCTGCTGGGATTTCATGAATCATGTTTGAGAGGAAATAGTTTTCTCATGATTCACCCATAGAGGTTATGGAAGGTGCAGCAGAAGCTAAAATGAGAGCATACTTTATGTAAATCCGCAATATCTTTCTCAGCCATATGAAAATGAAGTCTGACATTCTCAGTAAAACGTGTACTTCCAACAGGAGCAGCTTGTCAGTTGATTTCCTTCTGTTCGACTACAGTCTCCCAGAGTGTTCTAAAGAACAAATAGAGCACTTACATTCTTACTTATGACAAAAGTGTGGCACACCCGAAGCCTTCTTGATTGAACTAAATGGTTACAACTTAACCATTTAATTTATAAAGGAACAAAACAAAGGGGTTCATTTTGTCTTAGAAATTATGGTTAGTGTTGCAGAAAGAAAAATTAGGACCCTTTTTAACTGAGTTCTCAAATATTTTCCTGTTGTAATTGAGCAGAAGCAGTCTGTCAGTGTATTCCTTTGTGTTCCACTGCAGCCTCCCAGAGAGTATGGAGTGCTAACAGTCTTACGTATGACTAAAGTGCGGTACACCTGAAGTCATCTTGATTGAATCAAACCAGTAAAACCTAAAACGTTTTTGGCCAGATTTAGAAGACCCGAGCACCACGTTTACAAGGTATCGCTAAGCCACTTTTGTGGCTTAATGCTACCTTGTAAATGAGAACCCACTACGCCACAGTTTTCTGAATCAGATGGGCATGCAACGGGTGCTGCTATAGATGTTCCACCCCAACACTTATTGCTTTAGACTGTCCCACAAATTTACAAGAAAGTGTAAATCTGGGCAGCACCAAACAGCAACGCCACCCCAGGGATGCCGTTAGCATGGCACAATGAGGAATAATACTTTTATTCCTCCTCGTTTTTGCTTCTTATATGTGTGCTGCATTCTGATTGAGGTGTCCCTTACTGCACATAAACAGTAATTCACAAATTTGGATTTGGTACTCCTATATGTGTTGCATTCTGCAGTATACATAGCAGAGTCAAATCGCCATTGTAGATTGTTTATGTGCAGGAAGGGGAACCTTCCTGCACATAAACAATCAATCTCCTCAACACAGACACCTTTGCATTATGGTGCAAGGATGCCTGCATTGGCACTGGGAGCTAAATTTAGCGTTAGCGCTGGGGAAAACACAGGGGTGCACCGTATTTCAGCAAATATGGTGCATCACTGCATTTCGAAAGTGGTGCAGCGCAGCACTGCTAATTTTGGTGTAGTACCGTGTTGCGCGACCTTTTAGGAAATCTGGCCCTTAATTTGGAAAGGAGCAACATGAGGGGTTTCAGTTTATCTTAGAAATTACAGTAATTGCTGTAGAAAGAAAAGTTAGGAGACATTTTAAGTGAGTTCTCAAATATCTTTCTCTTCAATTTCATTAAAACATTTGACATATAGACTGAAACTTGCACATTCAGAATTTATGGCAAAAGTGTGGCATATCTGACCACCTCCATCTTAATGGAATCAAAGTTAAAAACTGAAAGCACTTTCTACGGAGAATACAGCAGCACATGAGGATATTAGGGAACTTTATTACAAAACATTCCCCAAGATTGCCACCAGAGAAAAAGGACCCCAACTGTAGCACAAATATCACCCAAATCTAGCCCAAGTATAGCCCAATGACAAAAGTGTGCAAAACACTATTGGCCCCTAGCAGCACCTTCCGCTACCCTAGTGTCATTTTTATACACTAAGGCGACGTTAAGAAGGCCTTTCTCCAGGACTTTATTTACAAACTGGCACAATGCTTACATTGCACCACTTTGGAAATCCTTGCGCCACAGTATGCCTGCGCCAGGCACAATGTATACAAGGGGGGCATACTGACGAAGGGATGCCTGAAAAAATGGTGCAGTGAAATTTACAATTTTTCACTGCATAATTTTTTCTGCAATTTTCAACGGCTGCTCAGAGCAGGCATTAAAATGACACATCCATTTTATTCAATGGGCCTCTCTGTGCTTTGCTTAGTGTCAACACTTTTGATGCTAGTGCAGCAAAGCACCACAATAGCATTACACATTTTGATGCTATTGTCCTAACGACATGGTGCTCCGTATTGTAAATACAGCACAATCATAGTGTTGTTAGGTGGAGCAGCGGCGAGGCAAGAAGAGTGGCACATCTGGACCGATGCTCCACTTTCTTCTAAATATGCCCCTTAATTCTTTGTTTATTTTTTAGGTTTATACAGTGCACACTTGGCCTGAAGGTATTGGAGTGTTTTACATGAGCATCAGTCTACATTACAAAAGGACACATTCCTTTTGTGGTTCGGAATGGGGAGATTGAGGGCTTATTTAGAACTTGGTGGATGGGTTACTCCATCACAATGCTGATGGATGTCTCATTCACAGAAAAATCAAAACCCTATTTTATCCAAAAGGATTTAGGTTTTGGCGGATGGGTCATCCACCACCATTTTGACACAGTAACTCATTTGCCAAGTTCTAAGTTAGGCCGTTAGTGATTTGCTCAGAATCACAGGATGTTGAGCTGAAGTTGAAACTCATACCTGGTTTCCCAGTTGCAAAGTCTGCAGCTCTGGACATAATGCCACATTCTCTCCCCTAAGTGCAACATATAATCAAATGATCAACGGAAACAAAAAAAACATCAAAATAGCAAATAAATTCAAAGTGCTTTGTCGCTATTGAGAACTATGAAAATATGTCCTCATTTTAGCTTTTTAGAGCACTAACCATAATTTATATAGTAATAAAACCCTCCTCTTTTTCTGATTTCTAAAGCAAATGCTTTAGGTATTACAGTTTTGATTACATTAAGATGATGTCATGCGTGCTACATGTTTGTTATAAATATAGAATGTTAGCTATCTAGCTGCTCATTAGAATACTGTGTGGAGGCAGATGTCAGGGGAACGGACTCAGAAATTTGATGGCAGGGAGGAGGGTACAGAGGCAACAAGTTGACCACGCTGGGCAGACAGGCAGGGCAGTGGCAGCACAACAGACCATGGCAGGAAGGGGAAAGGGTGGCAGTGGCAATAAACCAACCATGCAGGACAGGCAAGAGGGGCTGTGGCAATATAACAGACCACCGAGGTCAGGAGGAAGAGGAAGTGGGAGTACAACCATACATGTCAACAGACCTGATTCTGGCAATAGACTCCTGATGTTTTTAAGCCCCAAAAGGTTTATTTTATCTATCTCCAGCCTAAAATATTATCTTTTTCAATGCAAGCCAATGGGAAAAATCGATTCACCTGTTTTTTTTTTCTCAAAATCTCCCTCTTACCAAGTTCAAAGTGTTGGCAATCATGGTATATTGGATTATGAGGGCAGGAGGAATGGGTAGGGACATAGACTTGCATAACAGAATACAGGAGGGAGATGAGCAGGGGCATGAAACTGACCTAAGAGGGCAGGCTTCAGGTGTTGCAGCAGGACAATACACCACATAGGGTAAGCAGGACAGCAGTGCAGCACACAACAGACCATGGAAAGCAATAGGAAGGGGACAGGGCCATGCACATGGATAACAGAGAGCAAAGGAGAAAGAGGCAAGGGCAGCAAGCTGACCATACCAGACAGACTGGAGGGACAGTTTGAACATAATGGATCATGAAGGGCAGGAGAGAGGGGGCAGGGGCACAACAGACCAGACAAAGCAGTAAGGAGGGTATAGGGGCCTACACATGGAAAACAGAGGGCAGGGTGCCAGGACTTAGGGCAAGAGCAGCAAGCTGACCATGGAGGGCAGGCAAGATGGGTACTGGAAGCACAAGGCACCATGAAGGGTAACAGTGAGACTATCATGGCATACACACAGACAACAGAGGGAAGGTGGGAGGGGTCAGGGCATCAAACAGACTGCACAGGGGAGGTGGGAGGGGCTGTGGCACCACTAAAACCCATGCATGGCATGCAGGAGGGTTAGTGGCAGCACAAGGCCATGGTGGGCAAGAGGGAGAAAGCAGAGATATTTACAAAGGAACATGGAAGACAGAAGGGATGGGTAGGAGTTGGACACAGGCAAGAGAGGGCAGTGGAAAGGGCCTCAAAATAGACAACGTGGGATAAGTAGGGGGAGCAGTTGCAGCACAACAGAGCATGGAGGGCAGAAGTGAGCGGCAGCAAAATGGACTGTGGAGGACAGGAGGGAGGGGATGGGGCATGGATCATCTGACCATGTTAGACAGGTGAGAAGGGCAGAGGCAGCTCAACAGAACACTCAGACAGAGGGCAGGGGGAGGAGGGTACAGCCAGCAAGCTAAGCATAGAAGCCAAGCAGGAGGGCAATGTTGGTGCGTGGAATTGGGCAGAAAGGGGTAGGAGGAGTGGGCAGGGACATCAAGCTAAATGGAGGGCAATGGCAACACATCAGACCAAGCAGGAGGGAGGGGGCTAGTGCATGGCTTCAGACAACAATGGGTAGGGAGGAGATGAATGGGCAGCAAGCTGATTGTTCAGTGCAGGGGGGAAGGGCAGTGGCTGAACAATGTCTGTAATGAGGAATCAGAGACATGGATTTGGACAAAGGATGGCAAGGAGGAGGGGGCAGAAGCAGCAAGCATGGTTGGGGGCAAGACATTGCCAGGAATGGCCCTGCGTCCCACACCCCACTGTCCATTGTGATGAGCATATTACTTAACATTAAAAAAAAAAAAACTCACTGAAAAAAGACAAGTTACAGTTACAGTATAATTAGAAGATAAACAAAAATTGAAACCCACTAAAAAACAAAGGTTACAGGGATGTTAGAGTTAGGTTCAGATTTTACACACACACAACCATAGAAATTCACTTGTTATAGTTATACTTATCTCAGGAAATTGTAACTTGTGCCATAAGGTAACAATATCTCCCACCCTAGTTGTTCACTGTTGAATACATCACATATGACATCATCTATCACATCACTGAAGATATGACTGCAACATTTGCCTTGAAAATATTGATGAGAAAACTATGCATGGCAGGGGTGCAAGTTATAGTTATCCTAGGGCACAAGCTATAGTTTATTGAGATAAATAAAACTATAACTGCTGAATTTCAATGGTTTTTGGTGTGTAAAATCTGAACCTAACTATAACATCCCTGTAACTTTAATTTTTTTATTGAATATAGTAGGTATCCTGAGCTCATTGGACAGAAGAAGGGGTCCCTCACGGGCAAAATATTGTCCTTTTTTTCTTTGTCTGATTTGTGGATTTGCGGATCCACCTCAGGTTTCAGGGTGGCCTTCCAGTGTAAATTTGAGAAGGAACCAGGGAAAAATGTACAAAAATAGGCACACTGAATCCAACTGCCCTGCACAGCTTCGGTTTGGGTGCATGCAGCCAACCCCAGCCTGGTTATATTGAAGTGTTCATTAAAAAAACATCGCAATTCACTAACAAAAACAAAGGCTACAGGGTATTATAGTTAGGTTGATGTTTTCTCATACAAAACCACACTTACAGTTATACTTATCTGAAGAAACTATAACTCTGCTGGAAAGTAACTTTAGGCAGCAAGTTGTAGTTCTTAACACAAGTATACATATGTATAACTATGTGTATAACTGTAACTGCTGAATTTTTATGGTTTTGTATGGGTAAAACGTCAACCTAACTATAGTTGCTGCCCCCTCTCCCATTGAATAGTTGTGGGCCCCTGGGATGGGGCCCCTGGGGGCTGAAATTGGCCAGGATAGGGGAGCTGCATAATCCCCCTCTCCTAGAGTCAGTGAGTATCTCTTAAAATTGCTAAGAGTGTGCAAAAGTGTGAATCACCTGGAAGCTGCACCCGCTTGATCCTGTTCCTTCTAACTTAGTAAAATGCATGTGTTCTCTTTTTTTGCCAGGATGATGGACAGCTTCGCAAAGGGATCCAGTGCATTTTTCACCAATTTTGAGGGTTCGTTCTTGATGCCAAAAAATATGAGGACATCTCCACAAAACAAAGAAGCACTTACTTCATATAGATAGGAGGAAGGGCAATGGTTTGGTGGAGTTGTATGTCTTTGTAGTGTCATTGGCCACTTTACAAGAGGATTCATTTTATCACATCATTCTAGAGAAGCAGGCAACAGGAATAATCATGTTGGCAAAATGCGCGCAAAGTCACCTGTAACATTTCCTTATCCTTTCACATCTGTAGTGTAGAATACATACTGGACATTTACCAAAGAGGTAACTCGCGCCCTAAAGTAACTATAACTTGATCCCTCGCCATGCACTGCTATTTACCGTAGATATTACAGCACTCATCACAACTTTTATAATGTCAATAAAAATATCAGTGAAACAGCAGTCAAATTATTGATGAAAAAACTGTGCATGGCAGGGGCTTGTTATACTTACCTTATAGCTCAAGTTATAGTTATTTGAAATAATCCTAACTATAACTGCTGAATTTCTCTTGTTTTTGTGCAAGTATATTCAGTATCTAACTAATGTAACCTTTGTTTTTTAAAGTGAATTTCTGTGCTTTTATTTTAACATAAAGCAATATTAATTACTCTACCTTAATCCAAACACCTTCAGCCAAACATTTTGCTGGTGTGATACTTTGAAGTTATTGTTTGGAGAAACCATTGCAATAACACTCTTTCTCTCGCTCTTCCATCCCATTATGGGATAAAAAAAGAGAGAGAGTAACAGGGCGGCAGTGGGATCCTGAAGGTCCCAGCAGTCCTAGCTGGCTCCCGACTCCTGCAAGAGACAGCATTGCTCCAGCAAGCAGGGAGCTGCTTTAAATAGCAGTTCCTTCTTACAGGAGCAATGTTTCCACCTGTTTCTCTGCACGCATGTTTGCATGCAGGGAAACAGATGAAAACTCTGCTATCTGCAAGGAGGAGCTGTTTGAAAGTGGAGTTATATTTGCTTTTGCTTGGTGGGAGATGTCAGCCCAGAGCTGTTAGCTCCCACCAAGCAAAAGCAAACAAATATGTCCCAGGCACCCTAGGACATAGTAGGAGCCTGCCCTTTAGGGTGGTGGTTCCCCAGGCCCATGTATGGCTGTGCGGCCCCCTTCAGTGTTGTATTTGCCTGGGGATGTGGTGGTCCCCAGGGCTGAGGATCCGCAACAGACCCCCTTCACTCTTTTACTTTTGCACCAGGAATGGTCTTTGGGGCTGTGGGGGGCTGGCAGCGCACCCACACATATAATTTAATCTTTGACCTGGGGAAGTGGTCATCCCTGGAGCTGCAGGGGGCTGCACAGTCCCCCACATTCAATTCAATCATTGCCCTCAGGAGGTGGCATCTTCCGGGGCTCTGGGGGAGACCTTACGGGTCTCCCCAATATCAAAATATTGCTTTGCCCTGGGGAGGTGGTGGTCCTGGGGTGCAGTGAGAATGAGCCCCCTCCTGCATATTTTGTTAGTGATCATCCTGGGGAAGTGGCAGTCCGCTCTGGCTAATGCAAGCACCAGTAGGGTGGCCCTGTTCACAGCCTTCCTTTTTAAAACCGTGTGGTAAAACTAAAGAAAATGGTGAGAGACCACCCCATTTAAAAAATATATATATATCAGAATAATCTACAGATCCATCCACTGATTTTTTTTTTAATTTGTTTAAGGCTTTTTAGCCCTGGCAGAGTGTGTGTCAGACCCCCCGTAGACCAAGGGGCTCAGGTTGACCTTACCCTGACCCCCTTTTCTTTTCTTTAATTGTTTTTTCTGGGACTTTGCTGAAGTCGAGTCCCTTGATGGCTGCCAATACTTCCTTGTAGACGTGTTAGCAACCAATCAGGAATCAGCATGGGGACAGTTGGATCTATTGAGGATATGCGACCCTAGATATCTATATGTTTCACCTTTTATATCTCTAAAACTACTGATAATATATACACCAAATTACAAAAAGCACAATCTCCACAACAAGATCTACCTTCTAGTCAAAGTAAGTGTAATTCTGTTCAGCAGTTTGGGCTGTAGGTGTGTCTAAAGACCCTATTGAAATATAAATGGGGAAAACATGTTGTTTGAGACCCCCCTTTTTCTCGGCCCATGCTTGACGGATCATCCAGAAACTTTCAAGACAGCAACTTAACCCACTGACGTATAAGTTTGAAAAATAACTATAACTACCTACTAGTGACAGCCAGTAGGTTGTGTGGTCGCAAGTAGGTAGCTATAGTTAGGGACTATTCTCCATAGGAAAAGCATTTTTTTTGCTAATAACTATGCTGCCGTTTGATGAAGCTACACAAAATTTTCAAAACTAGTATGCATCAGAGTTCAGCTGCTCTGTGGATAGTCTACTCTAGTTTCTGACTTCCAATGGAGTGCCTCTTACTGGGATCAACAAGCTTGTGCCATAGGAACATGTTGTACACACAGTTCCAATATATGGTGTCCTCAGGGTACTTAAGTGTCCTATCTGTGTGTTGCAGGGGAGTCCAGAGTCTGGTTGTCGGTGACGTCATCTTCTCTGTGCCTCTTTTCAGATTCAAAGACAGAACGTAGGTTCTTGTGCCTGGGGAGCCCCTTAAATCCTAGTTTTGAGAGTTTTAGGCGTGTATAGGATAGTGTTCAATGGGCTGCTGGTCCCTGCGGCTAATCCACCCTTGAGGTGACAACTTCTTGTACATCACTTTGTTACCCAGATCCCATTAATTTAGGGTTTGTCAAGATAATAGAACCCTTCTTTGGCTGCACAGACCTCCTAGCCCAACCTAAAGGTGTAGCTAGCCTCTGGAAGGTGTATACATCCAGCATAACTAATTTTCCTACCTGTCAGCCTGGACAGGGTGGAAAGGGTTTTGTCCTCGAGTGGCGAACAAGAGATTACACATCAAGGGTGATGAGAGCCTTTGAGGCTCACCACCTTGATTACCGTAAACACTAGCCAGCCTTGGAAGGCGGAGGTGTGACCTCCTCCCTTCCGAGGTCCTTTGTCTCAATCCTTGGGAAAGTCCTAGCGCAACCAGCAGAAGGGCAGACTCTTGTCTTGTTGGCAAATGGTTCAGGGGAGCCCATCAAGGCAATAGAAAGCTGCCAACTTGGTAGTCATTCCTGTAAGAATGCCACAAGGGTACATGTTAGGTAACCCCGGGCACGAGCATTGTGTTTAGAGTTAAAAAGCACGGTATTTGACACCAAATCTGGGGGAAATAGATGAGGCCATCACGGAGCTGGAAATTTGGGGTTTGCCCAGGTGCCAGCCTTTGTTACTCTACGGACCACTGGTCACTTGCGGTAGCATTAAGATTTAAAGGTTATCACAAGCACATATCTACTTGTGCACCCTGCCCCCTGGGCTATATGAGTTCTGCTTTAAGGGTGACAGACCTGTGCTATGGGCAGTCAAGGGACTCTGTCTGAACCTCATGTGGGCAGAGTCGACCTCGAGCAGACAAACTGCTCAAGCAGGGTGACCTCGCAGCTCTGCAGGCTTTGCTTTGACTTGGCTCAAGCAGGGTTGCACAATCAGTACTGCACCCCTTTAACATCCATGCCCTGGGTACCACTAGTACCATTTACCCGGTCCTTACAGGGGAGGTAACATTTTTGCCAATTAGGTTAATCAAATCACAGTACAACATAAGGGAGAGAGCACTGGCACTGAGATCTGATTAGCAGGCCTCAGTGCACTTTCAGATCAAAAACAGCAGCATCAAACAGGAAAAAGTGGGGGGAAACCATCCTAAAAGGTGATTTCACAACATAAATTTAATACAGCAAATACTTCCAGAAAACACACAATAACAACGTATGGTTTCCCTTGGTGGAGAACATCCCTTGTTCCCACCAGCTTATCTCACATCCGTAGCTTCCACTCTATCCCCATTCACTATTAGGGAACTTCTCTTTCTGCTGTGGGCTGCTTGATTAATAGCTGGTGTGACCACAATCATGGCTGGGCACCCAACTTTCTTAGGTACTCCGTTAGGAGCATTTGACTCATAAGTGCTTTTCTTCTTACGACCATACCTGTACTCTCTGTAGAGTATTGTGTGATAGTCTTTTGTCTCTTTATATCCCCATTTCTGTCCTTCCTTTTATCTCCTTTTTGATTTCTTTCCTCTTTCTCGTTAAGGTCCTCGCTGTGTGGAAACTCTTCCAGGATCCAAAAGACAGCCAGCCTCTAAAGTAAATGTACCTTCTTTTTACAGTATTGTAGGTACGTGCAAACATTAAATTCCATGCCATGTTTAGTGATCAGAGCACATGTATTGGAACCTACACAGCAGTATCCCAGTGTAGAGAGTCCCAAAAACCAGCAAGACCAGTAACCAAACATGGTGGTGACCACACAAAAAAGAAGAATTTTTTTTCACACGCTTATCTTAGGCTATTTTGTCACTCAAGATTTTTTCTGTAAAACTAAGGTATAATAGTATTTTCAACTAAATTTCCCAGATAGCAATCCAAGAATTAAATGTAATATTTCAGGAGAAAGAATCAGTGATCAGGAGGCTTTGACCTGGCCTATGTTGTGGTCCTCCAGAGCATCAATGTTTGTCTGCCCAAACAGTTTTGTGTTGATGTGAATGTAGACAATATGAAATCATATCATTGTCATATATCTCTACCTATCTATCTATCTATCTATCTATCTATCTATCTATCTATCTATCTATCTATCTATCTATCAATCTATCTTTCCACTTAAAAACATAATTAACGTGCAATTATCATTAAGAAAAAAAAATTGAAAACCACTGAAATTCCCACTGCGATTAGCTTTCCAAGCAATACCTCACACACCAGCCATGCAAAGAAGTCTTGCACACCAGGGGCCAGATGTAGGAAGATATGCTTTTGCGAGTCTGAAATTGCGAGTCGGTGCGACTCGCAATTTCAGACTCACAAAAGCATATGCAGAATGGTGTATCAGACACCTTCTGCGACTCGATATGGGGTCGCTAAGACCCACTTCATCAATATTCATGAGGTGGGTCGCATTTTGCAACCCCATAGCGAGTCCCTGCACTCACAGGGATGGTGGCCTGCTGTAGTCAGCAGACCTCCATGTCTGTGACTGCTTTATAAATAAAGCAGTTTTTTTTTTCTTCATTTTGCAGCCCGTTTTCCTTAAAGTCTGCTCTGAAAAAATATTTTTGTCGACATTTACATGGGGACCCCTTCCCTTTTGCGAATGAGTTACCACCAGTGTGACACTGGTGGTAACTGCGAGTTGGTTTGCGACCGCATTCGCGGTCACAAAGCAACTCTGAATTGCAATGCGAGTCGCAAATAGGAAGGGAACACCCTTTCCTATTTGCGAGTCGCATTCACAAATTGCGAGTCGGTACCGACTCGCAATTTGTGAATGTGCATCGTGTTCGGCCGTTTGCATACCGCAAACTGAGATTTTAACTGTTTGCGACATGCAAACGGCTTACTACATCTGGCCCCAATATGGTTGTGGGCCTGTGCGGGGTCCCCATGTGGCCCCCAACTCTTCCTTTCCAACAGCCTTTTCATAGCATGGACCCTACCATTGAAAGGCTGGCAGAAAGGAAATTCGTGATCAGCACGGTGGTGCCGAATTCGGCACTGCCCTGGCTTACCACGACTTTAATTGCATCCAACCCGTCGGGATCCCTGATCTTAGCGGAGGCAAGGGTCTCCTGGAAGTCTGCCCACAAGGATCGTAATCTGGCAGTCAAACTGGCAGGATTGCAGTAGTCTAACTGACACTGTGAGTTTGGCGGCCCGAGGACTGCCAAACTCGTAATGTGCTTTGAAGTTACTAGCGGTCATACGGTTACTTGAGGTCAGACTGGAACCATGCAAATCCAAAATCCAGGCCTTCCACGGTGGAGGGTAGGCTGGCTACAAACCCACAGAGGGCCCACTGAAACAGTACATTTGGTGGAGAGCTGCAGCGGTGCTGAGTGCACAATGCATCGTTCTTGTGCAGCTGCAGTGTTATCGTCAGAGATGTGATGTTCCGATTCTTTTGCTATGCTCAGGGCGAAGAACCAATTTTTCTGCTGTACTCCAGATGATGCATCAATTTTGGCAGAATTCAGCTGCAGAACCCACTTCTGAGGCCCAGAGCTTGGAGGGGGCACCTCAAGCATGGATGAGACTCACAAAGAACAGAGTCCAGCAGCATCAAGAGAGTGGTGGGCAGTCTTTGATGTCCCTAAGACTGCAGAAGAACAGGAGGCGAGCCAGCAAGCCCTCGGGGAACACTCTGGCGGGAAGGTAGGTCCTTCCAGCAGGGTTCGAGAGCAGCAGGCAGCTGGGCAACAAGCAGAAAAGCAGTCCTTGTAGAAAAGCAGTCCAGTTGACGCCTTTGTGCAGCACAGCAATTCTTCTGACAGGGGTTCCTTTCTAGGTCCAGAAGTGTCTGATTTGATGGGGTCAGAGACCCATCACTTTTTCCCAAATGTGCCTTTGAAGTAGGGTAGAATTTAAAGATTGTGCACCATTTCTTCTTTCAGGCCAGTCCTGTCTGCCAGGAGATCTGCAGCGGGGGGTTATCAGTCCTTTGTGTGGGGTCAGGCCACTACCCTGTGAAGTATAAGTTCGAGCCCCTCCACCCTCCCTTCCAGTGAGATCCACCAGTATGCAGATGAATGCAGATGTAGGTGATTGTCCTTTGTTTATGGTTGTCTGGATGGAATGCAGAAGGGGAGCTGCCACCCACCACAGACCAGGCGTGGATTGGAGACAGGCTGAAAGGCATATAGAGCAGTAAGAGAAGACACATGACTAATTTCAAAAAATGGCATTTCTAAAATAGTTATGTTAAATCCAACTTTACCAGTAAGGAGGATTCATCATTACCACACCAAAATATGACACATGATCCAGCTAATCCTTTCTTATCAGGAATTAGAGCTTAAAGTATATTTAAAAATTCCCAATGCTGGCATATGAGAGGAGCAGGCTTTCCTAAAAGAGTTTTTCACTACCAGGACAGATAAAACTTAAAAGTACATGTCCTGCCTTTTTAATGCACTGCACCATGCTCTGTGGGTCACATGGGGCCCATTTTAAGGATGGAATATGTAATAAAAGGGGAGTTTAAGGCTTGTCAAATGGTTTTTAAATGCCAAGCTGAGGTGGGAGTAAAACTGCACACACAGACCTTGAAATGGCAGTCCTGGGAAGTGGTTAAGGGGCTACTTGTGTGGGGGCCAAAATCAGTGCTGCAGGCCCATTTGTAGCATTTAATTTACAGGCACTGGACACATATAGTGCACTTTACCAGGGATATATAGATAAGTTAAACATGCCAATTGGGTAGGAGCCAATGCTACCATGTTTGGGGGGAGAGCACAAGCTCTTTAGAACTGGTTAGCAGTGGTAAAGTGTGCAGAGTCTAAAACCAGCAAAAACGAGATCAGAAAAATGGAAGAAAGCAAAAAGTTGCAGGAAGACCACCCATAGACCCTCAGATCTAACACCCTGTAATGCATAATGTTCAGCCCAGCCCTTTGCCCACCCCCCCACAATCATATTTCAGTGCACATAGCTTTTTAGACTTTGTGCATTGGTGGATAGCCACAGGGAAGCAGCCTCTGATGCACATCAAACTATTTGCGCATGACATTTTCAAACTAAGGGGCATATTTATACTCCGTTTGCGCCGAATATGCGTCGTTTTTTTCGACGCAAATTCGACGCAAAACTAACTCCATATTTATACTTTGGCGTTAGACGCGTCAAGCGCCAAAGTTTATGGAGTTAGCGTCATTTTTTTGCGTGAACACCTTCCTTGCATTAATGATATGCAAGGTAGGCGTTCCCGTCTTAAAAAATGACTGCGATGCATATGCGTAATATTTATACTCCCGGGCAAAAATGACGCCCGGGAGTGGGCGGGACTAAAAAACCCGCATTTGCGCCGGATTTTAGCGCCTGGGTCAGGGCAGCCGTTAAGGGACCTGTGGGCTCAGAATGAGCCCAGAGGTGCCCTCCCAAGCCCCCAGGGACACCCCCTGCCACCCTTGCCCACCCCAGGAGGACACCCAAGGATGGAGGGACCCACCCCAGGGACATTAAGGTAAGTCCAGGTAAGTATTTTTTTTAATTTATTTTTGTGGCATATGGGGGCCTGATTTGTGCCCCCCTACATGCCACTATGCCCAATGACCATGCCCAGGGGACAGAAGTCCCCTGGGCATGGCCATTGGGAAGGGGGCATGACTCCTGTCTTTGCTAAGACAGGAGTCATTTCAATGGGGGATGGGCGTCGTAAAAAAATGGCGCAAATCGGGTTGTGGCGAATTTTTTGCCTCAGCCTGACTTGCACCATTTCTGGACGCCCATATGCCATTTTCCCCCTACGCCGGCACTGCCTGGTGTACGTCGTTTCTTTTAACGCACACCAGACAGCGCCGGCGGCTAACGCCGGCTAACGCCGGCTAACGTCATTGAATAAATACGGCGCCCGCATGGCACTTCAGAATCCCCCTACGATACTGAGGGTAATTTGGACATGAGGAGGAGAAATCAAGATCTAAAGCAGTCCTTAACAGCTAGAGTATTAGGTTCAGGCTGCAGTTGGCTTAATCAAATATATAGGGTCCAGAGTGCACTAAATAATCTGCAAAGAGTGTCCTTGGGAGGTCACACTTCTTACAATGTCCTCTTGTGATACCTATGTATGTCCCAGATGCAGATCGCTCTGGTATGGTGGAAGCAGACACACCTTGGGACATAAATGAATGTCTCACTGTCTTTCAGGAGCTTCAACACTTTTCTGATGATATTTCATCCGCCAGTGCTCAGACCTTAGAATAAGGGATTTGCCAACAACTTATACAGGCTGGATTTCTAAAGTTGGGGGTCATGAGAAGATTGCTGTGAAGAAGGAATTTGGCCCATCCCACAGAGCACTGGTACCAGTTCTGGAAAAGCAAGGCACCTGATCATCCTACCAATGTTGCCAGGTCCCGAAGGCAACAGATTCGTCTTTATCGACAACATCAAATTGCATCATGTGGCCAGTCCTGCACTGTAGACCCAGAGGTCCCTTGGGTAGTCTCTGATTCCCTCTCACTACACAACAGGACATACTTCTTCAAAGAAGAAACAGCAACTCTTCTGACTACACCAGAATGTACAGCGATACTACAAATGCCTCCTCGAGCAAAGGGAGGATGGAGAAAGAGCGTCTGCTGATTCTTGTTACCACTTTACTGACAAGAACTGTCCAAGATGTGTCTGTTTTCTACTCCAATTCAAGGCAAACAAACAACACCATCTACTATGAACCTCCAAGCAAATTGAATTGGTAATCCACCAGTAATGCACTGGCTTCTGTGTATGCAGACACTGCTTCTGGTTACTTCATCTACATTGATGACTTTTCTTCAACTTCATCTGCACCTGTAATTCAAAATGTTTCAAAGACACGTAAGCTGTACATATGGCTTCAAAATATATTTGGTTTATCCATGGAATTATCTGTGAATATTTCTGAAATTGCTTGCCTTTCTGTTATAGGCTGGTTTTGTGACTGTTTTCTTTATCTTGATAAATGGTCATTATCTTCCTGAACGCTCTTCTGTCGAGCCTGTGGATGAAGTTCTAACTCAATATCTTTCCTCACATAAGGTCCGAAGAAATGTGTTCCTTGTGAACATTTCAGCAGTACCAATTCCAGATGGGATTGTTTGGGATAAAGATCCTTTTGATATTTACAGGCCTACTGAGGTTATAGAAGTTCATTAGATCTTCAAGATTTCAAAAACTGATGTACTTACATCTGGTGTTGTTCCTGATGACTGGCCTGTTAAAACAGTTCATTCCATGCTTTCTGAGCTGCAAGATTACACTGCGTTTGAAAGTGATGATGTGTACATGAACAGAGCGAATTATGGGGAAATGTTCTGTTATAATCATTGGGGACATTCATATCTGCACAGAGAACTAGAAACAGATCAGTATTTAATTACACACAGTAGCAACTCTGTACATGACACTACAAATGCAAGTTACAACCTTCAGAGATACAAAAAGGTTTGCTAACTGACACCAAACTAATCTATTCAGGTTCCTTTGTTTACCGACTTGTGGTAAAAGGTTATGAACACGGAAAGAGCATTATCGATGTGAAATGTGCATGTGGCACACAAGATTGGCAAATTCAGGGTGGGGAATCTTCGTGTAGAGCCTGTCTTATTCCTGCTCAAATAATATTTTTAAATGACGCAGTTCAACAAACATCGTGCCTAGGCTTAGCAAAAATAAAGTAAATGATTCCGCACAGTATCCCCACACCAGCCAAATTCACCAATTGGCAATCATTCCTCAATGTCATTGAGGAGGAACTAAATGCTTGGTTTCAGGGTGGTACCTCTAATTCCACACTTTCAAGTCCCAGCGGGTGTTTATTGTGGCCAACAGACACAAATAGGTGTCAGGTGTGTTTTCCTCAGAGGGTTTCAAGATTAGCCAGCTGGACCCTCGCTATGTCTCAGGTCAACACTTGAGTATAGTTACCACATACAGTGTGGGTAAACTGTGCCATAAATGGTGACGCACTAACACCTTAGCAGCAGTTAAGAGCACCTTAGTCTCCTATCTGAGGATGAAGACTGGCAAGATTTCTTGCTGGGTTCAAGAAAGCCATGCTTTAAATGATTCCTGTATGCTACATACAATGAAATATGGAAGCTCTCTCAAATGGAAGCTGTTACACTTTTTAGCCAGATAGATAAATAAAATATGGAAAAGGTTTTAGCTGTTATCAACAATGGCATGAATACTCTGTTCAACAGAATATACACATACATAGAGCTGGATTTATTAAAAGTGGCACAACGTTATATGTAGTGCCACTTTTCTTGCTGCCTCTTGTGCACCCCTACCGCCACCATGTGTGTGCTGTATTTCAAATTCGGAGCACCATGGCACAGAACAATAGCAACAGACTATCTGACGCTAATGATGTACTGTTCAGGGTTAGCACCAACATTTTCCCGCTAACCTTGAACAGTACATTGGGGCTCTTTGTAAACAATGGTGTGCCCCTTTTCATGCCTGCTCTGAGCAGGCATTAAAAGTACCAAAAACAATTACACAAAGAAATCTCTTAGATTTCTTTGTGACACTTTTTTGGCCCCTGTAACGGGGAATGCCCCTTTTGCATACATTATGCCTGATGCAGGCATGATGTAGTGCAAAGGGTTAGAAAAGCTGCGCAATGCATGCATTGCACCTCTTTGTAAATATGGCACAGGGAAAAGGCCAACGTAGCACTGCCTTACCGTAAAAAATTAAGCAAAGGTGGGGCTAGACCCTCTTAAATCAGCGCCATAGTGTCTACTGCAATTGATATCATACAGAATGATGTGTCCCTTTTACTCCATGGACAAAGACAGTTGCTCTTCATCATGCATGTTAGGTTGAGTTTACATATACTGAAAAATGGCTACGTCCAATGGAAATACACTAACAGTAGTGACTTGTTCTCTCCTTTTAGTTTGTCCAGGGAGCATAGATAATGGCTAAAAAGGAAGCAAGTTACACCATGCTTAATATTAAAAGATGAGAAAAGCTGTCTTTCACAACAGCCGAAAGCCCTTCAACAGTATAGCTTAGTCATGCAATTATTAGTCTTCCAAGTTCCACCTTTCATATCATTAAATGTTTGAAACATTTTGCTGTAGGCAGATATGAGTGGCTTGGAGATAGCTTTATGAAAGAAGAGTGGGAGTTGCCTTTCGAATACAAATGTCTGAAAGGCGAAACAGAGGTCTTCCGCATGCTTACTGAAGGGTACTCCCACATTTCATATACGTTCAAATGGAAGTTATGTGGTCCTGAAAGAACAGAGCTGTTGTAGTATGAGTACAGGAATTGCCTACACAATTTCAGTCTCTCAAATTGTAACTTGTTGTGGAGATGTCCTATTCCCCACCCACACAAGGGATAAGAGTAGCAGAAATATGGCCTTACATTGATACTACTAATGTAAATTATGACTAGCTGAGCAAACTAAGGGTGCTACTGTTCCAAAAAGAAATGGTGTTGACATCAGCCAGAGAGATGTATGCTCTCCAGATAGCAAGATCATCAGGTGAGATACAATCCCTGTTAAATACCAACTTCCCCTAGGCCTTTGGAGAGCTGGTTTCCAGAATATTCAATGCTTCGAGCACTACTGGGACTGTACATTTCTTTAAGGCTGTAGGGTTTGGATTGTTTTCCATCTTCTGCACTGTCTTCAGAGTCAGTCCATCAGCTATCCATTCACCCTTCACACGTGTGTTTGGGGGCTTTCCGGTGACTTTGGCACTGATGGGCAAGATACTGCTGCTGCTGTTCCTAATACACAGTGTCTGTGCCTTCTCTGCTAAATAGAGTGATGCAGCTACTACCACCAGACAAACTGTGCTATGATTGCATGGTATGGTTCTTTGGTGCTCCACTGCTGAAAGAATTGGATCATGATTGGTCATTGACTAGTCCTGTGGTGAGTGCAACCTGTTTTTCATTGTACCTAGTGCCTCTTCAAATGTCTACTATTGGTGTGTCTTGCTCTTCCACTATTGCCTCGTGTGGACAGAGAACTCCTGGTGTTCCCAATGAGGGTCATGCCCCATGAGACTGAGGCTGATTTGCAAGGCCCTCTATGAGCTACCCCTTGTCAACCATTGGCTCCTTCAGATACTTTGGATCGTGCTGCCTTTGCAAGTGATCCTATGCCTGAAGCTTCTGTGCACTTCTGCTCCGTGGATCCATCTGCCAATCCTGTCATCGATCTGACGATCTGGAGTCCTTCCTGGATGCGCTACCATTCAATGCCTTTGGAGACATTCTTCAAGACCATGATTATTGTTAACTAATTTGACCATTGACTTTATTCTAAAGTCTAAACGTTATGCCAAGTTGCCTTCTTCAAATCTATTCACTTTGGCCTGCTGTGCTTGTCATGGTCGACATTTTATCTCTTTGTATGTTTTAGCTAGTTTTAAATAACATTTTAACATGTTTTTAGCTCAGAGCATTTTAGCCTGGACTCATACACCTTCTTATGTCATCATCCTTATTAAGACCATGGGCAGTGTGTAGTGGATCCTACTTAGTTTTAATGGGAATCAGGAGATCAGTTTAGCCTTCTGGCTTGCAGGCCTGTGCCTCATCACCTAGAGACTTTTAAAATTCTTAGTCTGCTCTGGCCTATTTATTTTATTATTTATTTTAAGATGGCTGCCTTTGTTTAGAATTAGAGCAATGTTTTGATTTGTGTTATCAGTGCCACTCTGTGAAGGTGTCACTATCAACGTCAAAATGAAGTGATGTTGTAGGTACTCACATCATGTCCCTTTCTCACGTATGTTTGACAGGAACATAATGTACATTTGGTGGGAGCTGTTTGCATAATTGCTGCCATAACCCTGCCTCTTTCTCTATTGCTTGGGAACATACTTGTGTCAGGGGTCCTACAAGATCTGTATAAATGCATCTCACACAGACAAGGTTATCAGAGTGATTCATACTAGGGGCTATCACACCCTCTTGTACATGTAGATGACTAATGTCAGGGAGCCAGAATCTCTCTCACTTGACCCCTGGTACAGAAGTCTGCCACCCGAAGAGAAGAGTAGTGTAGCCCATAATCATTGGACACAAATGTGATAACATGCCCCATTATTGTGTTAATCTCCAGTTTCCCTCCATTCCACCAACTGTGGCCATATTTTCTCTTTCTTTTTCTTATTTGAAGTTTCCACCACCATGACCATCTTTAATGTGTGAATAAGGGGGTCAAGTCAGTCTACATATGAGGGGAGTATTCAGATACCCATTTCCAACAAATTTCTCTTCTAGCCAAAAGTATTGCATAGAACAATACTATCTTCATCTCTATACTGCATACTTCTCCTTCTTCCGGTAAACCAAAGATTACTAAAGGAAGACTCGCTGAGATACCTTGCTTCAAAATGCTTGAGATTGTGGTACATACCCTTTTCCCAGAAATAGTGAATGCCTGAAGCGCTTTGCAAACCACATTTCACACATTTAACTGCGTACCCCCTCTCCATTTATGAAGCTTATAGCAAGAGAAATAAGCCCTGTGCAGAGTGAAGAGATGGTTCCTCCTTAATGAGGCAAGTTTAACTACCATAAAAAGTGTGCACATTGATGCTTCCCATCTGTCTTGTACTTGTCCTGGGGACATGATTTCCCCCAGAGGGTGCCTGGTAGCAGAAAGTCGCCATCTAATGTGTCCTAGTTTCCCCAGTACTAGCTTGATACCTTCTTTAAATGGCAATGGTCTTTAATTAGCTCATCCTCCAGCAGGTTTGCAGACCCCAAACTAACTGTAGCCCTCTGTGCCCAACTTCTCAATTGAACATAATTCAACCTAGAAAGGTTTTCTCCAGTCAGCTCAGTAAGTTCTTCCCAAGATAATAGAGAACCATCCCTAACAAGGCCCCCCTAATCTTCGCCCCCAGCTTTCTTAAGAGGCAATGCCAATACATCTATCAAACACTCGGAGGTACCTGGGGAGTCCCAGACCGGAGCCCATTGACTATAATAATCTATTCTTGCTGCTTGCCGCAACTTGTACCAGGCCTTTGTAGCATCTTGTAGTATTTTGAATCTCACTTTTTTTTAAAATTTGAAGTCAATGAATTTATATAAAAAATATTTTGCTGTGCCTTTTTCCATGCCTATCATAAATTTAAACATATCTGTAATCACTAAGCAGTCCTGGGACGAGAATAACATCCTAACATTCTTGAGGTGGAATGCCCACGCATAGTAATGTATGTCCGGGAGTGTAAGGCCCCCCTTTTCTTTTCTTCTGTGCAATTTCTTCCATGAGATCCTGGGGCCATTCTGAGCCCAAATTAAAGAATTTATGTTCTGTTGAAGTTTATCCAGAACTTTTGTATCCCTTTGTAGAGGGATAGAATTGTAAAGAAAATTCGCTTAGGTAACATTATCATTTGGATCAGATTGACTCTTCCAATAATTGTAAGAGGGAGATGTGCCCATCCTTGCATTAGCTTACTACACTCAGCTAATGTTTTTTTTTTAAATTAACCACAGCCATTTGTTCCAATTACTGCACAAATATTAGCCCTAAATACCGCATTGATTCGTTGATATGCTGATTATCAGCGCTCTGGTTCCATGCCATTATCTCTGTTTTGCCGGAATTAACATGATAACCCAAAATGTTCCAAAACTCCTCTGCAATAATCAACACAGTAGATAAGGCTATAGAAAAATAAGAGGTATAAACTAAGAGTTCGTCGGGGTATAAAGCAACTTTCTTCACCCACCTCTTGCAGCTAAAGGGGGGAATTGTGGATTTCTACCTAATCTTTCTAGCAAAAGGTTCCATGTATAAATTGAACAACAAGGGGGAAAGGGGGCAACCCTGTCTAGTACCCCTAGTGATCCTAAAGGGCTCAGTTCGTTTCCCATTCACCAACACCCTGGCCTCAGGAACATGATAAATTAGATGAATCACCCAACAGAACTTTCTGCCCAAATTATTTTGTTTAAGGATCATGTTTAGAAAGTTCCAATTAACTCTGTGAAAAGCCTTCATCGCATCCAAAGCTATAACAGCCAGGGGTTCTCGGTATGCAGTAGCTAAATCAATAGCGCCAAATAAATTAAACATTTTTTCATACAGAAGTCTATTTCGGATAAAAACTTTTTGGTCTGGGTGTACCAAGTCGCTTATCATGCCACTGAACCTATCAGCTAATATTTTGGCAAATAACTTGTAATCGCTATTTAACAAAAATATTGGTCTGTAAAATTTGCATCAAACGGGGGATTTTCCTGCCTTTAAAATAAGAGAAATAGTTGCCTCATGCCAGGAAGCTGGTAATGGGACTCATTTTTCAAAACTTTCTGAAAATAGTTGTGACATTGCCGAAACTATGGAGTCTCCCAAAGCTTTATAAAGTTCAACAGGGATGCTATCTGATCCTGCCACTTTCCCCCTCTTACTCTCTTTTAGAACTGCTCTTATCTCAACCTGGGAAATAGGTTTAATCAAAAGAGTCTGCTTTCCCTGTGTAAGACAGGAGAGCGTATCCGTACCCAGCCATTCACTAGTCCCATCTTCTCAGACCTCCCTCTCCTCTGTATAAAGTTGTGAGAAGAACTTTAGAAAAGCCTCTTCTATACCCTCGGAGGTAATAAGCCTAACCCCCGACTGGTTGTCCACTATCTTCTTTGCACTGTTCCGCATTTGTTCCATCTTAATCTTCCAGGCTAGTGGTCTCCCTACAACTTCCCCAAATTCAAAATGGGCATGCTTGCCTGCTTCCCATCTTTTTGCAACTCTAGTCTGCAATAAAAGTTCCATCTGCTGTCTCAACTGATTTATCCTTCTTATTGAAACACTGCTTGTCACCCCCCTCAGGATACTGACTATTACATAGCAGTATTTCCTACTCTATACCATTCAGCTCATCCCTATATCACTTATTTCTATAGCTTACAAGACTTATAATCTTCCCCCTCATATCAGCCTTAAAGGTATCCCAAACTTAAATTGTAGAGGCAGACCCCAGATTAACTCTGAAAAAATCCTCTGTCTCTTTACGAAGTTAATCAATGACCTCCTCCTCCAGTAACAAGGTTGGATTGAAGGTCTATCTCTTTCCACCTGCATCCTGGGGGTAACTGATTTTCAACATTACTGCCTCATGGTCTGATAAATGAGCAGGTGAGTACATAATGTCCTCTGTCAGACCAGACAGTAGGTGGTCCACTGAAAAATAATCAATCCGAGAAGCATGACCATACTTTTTATTGTGAAACGAGAATCCCTGCTTCCTTCCCACCCTCTGCCTCCACGGATCGCACAGCCCAAAGTCTTTCATCATTGCTTTGAGGGATTGTTGAGACTTCGGAGTACCTATCAATCTACATTTTCCTGATCTATCCAATTTATTATCTAAAACCACATTAAAGTCCCCAGCCATAATGATTGGGTCTGGAAACTCCAATAGGTGGGAGAAGTCTATCCTAAGGGGTTCTATGTCATCACAATTTGGGCCAAAAAAAACCATTAATGAGAATTTTCTACCACCCAGTTGTAATCTAGCTATAATCCATTTACCTAATCTATCAGATACCACCTCTGACAGGGTTGCATTGACCTGCTGTTTAACTAGAATCGCAACAACTTTAGTATTAAAGGTATGTTCAGTACTAACAAAACAGTGTTTTAATTTCCTCCTTAGTTAAATGTGTTTCTTGTAAAATTATTATATGAGCTGGGGAGTCCCTAAGGAACTGCAGAATTTTCCTGGCCCTCCCTTTAACCCACAAGTCCTTGATATTCCAGGACATTAGTTGTATTAATCTACTTCTATCTCCCTGGCTCCCTTTAGCCTTATCCATTTAAAAATTGTTAGCTGAGGTGCATAAGGTTATTTTTTCCCACATGCTCACCACTCTGTGCCCACCTGCTGCTCCCCTCCGTGCCCGCTTCCCTCCCCTCCCCCCTTGGGGAACCCCCTTTTTCATTAACGGACCAATGGTCCCATTAGAGCGCCTATGTGCCCCCCAGCTTTAATATAAAAAAAGACAAAACTTTAATTACACTGTATCGCCCTTCTTTATGGCTTTTAATAATTCATCTGCTGCAGTGTGGTCTCTGATATTGTGCATTTTATTATTGTGCATTACACAAAGGTTCACTGAAAATCTAAGTCGGGCCACTGCACCTGCATTTTTTAACTCCTCCAATCGTTGTCCCAACTCCCGTTGTCTGTTTAGTGTTGCCCTAGACAAATCTGATCTCAAATAAGAAGCCCTCAGCTCTTAGAGATTTTGTTCATAATGCCTTTGTCAATATTTTTTCTTTCAAAATGTACGTTTGGAAATTTAGCAGGATTTTTCGTGCCTTTTTATTGTTGAGATTCCTCCGGAATGGGTCTCTGTGTATCCTCTGGAAATCGTTTGCAATCTCTTCCTCACTTTCACCCAGTACAATTGCTTTTTTGATGAGAGAAACGTCATACATATTTAGATACGCTCCCTCCACTCCTTCTGGTACACTCAAAACTCTCTGGTTATTCCTTCTAGAACTATTTTCCAACTGTTCTAGTTTCTCCTGCAAATCCCACTCGCTCCCATTTGCCTGCTGAATTTCTGCTTTATTCTTCCTCAACTCTTCCTTTATACTGTCAACCGATTCCTCAAGGGCTTGAGTTCTAAGTGCCAGGAGGTCAATTTTTTTCCAGAGATTCGCAAGCCACCCTTATTTCACCATGATTTGCTTCTGAGACCGTAAAATCTTTTAAAATATTATCTGAGAAATCATAACTCCCAGAGAGTTAGATTCCAACGGGGTGGCTTGAGACTGATTATCCTTCGGAACCAAAGGGGGTGGAGGCTCTACAGGACCTGAAGCCCTGGCCAAATCAAGCGTCTCAGACGTCTCTCAGATTTGGTTCCATACCCCCATTACCTTTGCCTTGAATTGTGAGGTTAATTTCTTCAAGGGGCAGCCTAGTCAAAGAGGGGGGGGGGAAACTTCCCATTCTCACCCTCCAAGACTCACAAGGGAGGGGGTCCTTCACCCAGATCCTGCTCCATCTGACTGCTGGTAGAATTACCTAACAATTGTGGCAGAGCTTTAAAGTATGCCCATAGAGAGTGGGTAACTTTAGGATTAAGAATGCTTGTTTTGTGCTTGCTTTTATTTTTCCTGGCAGAATTACACACCTCCTCTACTCTCAGATATCCTAACAGCCTGCCCTTCTGTTTCCCGCTCTCCTCTCCACCTCTCCAGTCTGTGCTGTCTGTAATGGGTATTGTACCTTACCTCTTGTGCCCACTTTGTTTTCCTAAAGTTTGAGTGGAGTCTCTTCGGGCCAGATGTAGCAAAGGGTTTTCCCCATTCTGTGTCAATGAGAAAATGTGTTCGTACATATGTCCCTTAGTGTCTGCCACTTGACTCCAGCTTCTGTACTTACAATAGCCTCTTCGGTCCCTCCACCTGCCTTTGTGGCCTCAGGGCATTGTTAGACACCTTTCCAATCACTGTAGCCACTGCAGAACTTGTGCCGGCTCTGCCTGCGCTCCCCCAGAGGGGAACGCGTGATGCTGCTCTCCAGCTCCTGTGAAGATCCAGGGCAGTGCAAGCCCAACTTGTAGCCCTGCTGGGACTGTCCACACTCCACCCGTGGCCCTCAGCGAGCCACTCACACATCAATCAGGCTGTGGACCAACAGTGGCAGCGGGAACTGTGAGGGAGTCCACTCATCACGCCATCCAGGTACACGCTCAGCGAGTGGCTTTCATGCCACCTGGCATGTTCTCCTCGACTTTGATGATGTGTTGTTGTTTGACAATGAAAAGAAGATTAGGGTTATCACACCTAGCTCTCATCAGGTTAGGGATTAGGTTCTATGTGTTACGGATTTTACATTTCATGTTTATTGCAATATGGTAGGGGTCTTTGTATTCACAACACAATCTTTACAATCATGCTTCTTTTATTTTGTATTATTCTAATCATTGCAGCTCATGCATTTTATCATAGATTGCAGTCTTTTCAATATATATATTGAAAACTCTCCTGCATTTCCTTTATTGCCTGTATGTGACTGAGACTTATTGCTAATGTGAGAAAAGGATAACTTCAGTTTCACCGCAACTCCCCTGAGATGTCGCATTCTAGAGCCCATGTGTAAAGTTGCCAGAAATCACCTTTTAATGTCTGGGTTTTTGGTGAAGTACTGCTTGTGAGCTGGGAGGGTTGAGCTGACATTCGCAACTTGTTGTAGGAATGGCCTAGTCACCTACAAACAAAAGTGCTATCATCCTTAAACCAGAAGTCTCGCATAGGAGCGAGAGTCCAACAACGAATACTTCTGGACTAAACATAGACTAAAAATCTAAGTTTACCTTTGTGAATTGGGTCTGTAGAGCCTCCACTGTGATGAAACCTCAGGGCCACACAGGGATACATTTGGCGAGCAGGCCACAGTATGTATACTCTATTGCCCTTGAGACGTACTATACATACCACCAAGATATTAATTGGGACCTTGTTCTCCCAAATTCCTGTTCTAGGTACAAAAAAGGTATTGCTAAATATTTTTCATATTATATTACAGCATTGTGGCTTGGTTAATCAAACTGACTGCAATAAAAATAAATCACTTCAATGTGTCTGGAAAACATTGACATTCTGGAAAGTATTCTACAGAAAATTGTTTTCTATAGCAATTAGTTTGTATTATGACGTGAGTTGCCCATTGCGATTATTTGATTAAAGCTGAACAAGCATGGTCTCTCTAAATAGTGACCTTCATCATTTTGTAAGAAATTGGGTTACATTTTGAGAGGGGTGAAACCCTTCTTAAGCAGCCAGCACAATTCTTTTCAGGGTGAAGTCACAAGCAAACCCTGAATTAACCTGTGCTCAACCCTTGAGTAGCTGGGTACAAAGCAGTCAGCCTTAACTCTGAGGAAATCTGTAAAGTATTTGTACAACACTTGAAACAGTAAAACACCACAAAAGGAATCCACAACAGAATTAGAAAAATAATGTAACGATTAATAAATAAAACAAAAGCAAAATGCTGAAAATCCAATAAGTAGAACCTAAGATTTTGAATTTTAAGGTTGCTAGAGAAATAGCACTAAAAGGTTCTTATGGGGATATTTTAGCACTTTACATGGATACATTTACCCTCTCACCTAGTTACATTTTATTTTATTCCTTTGTTTATTTTAACAAAAGCTTCATTGTAACTGTGCTGTTTTATTATTTTTTTCAGTTGGACTTCCATGCAAAATGTGCTACTAGTTCTTTTGTGCAAAATTTCATTTCATCTTGTGCTCAGTCCAAGGCTGAACAAAGCTGTACATGGTAATTTACCAAGTATTGTCAGTACAAAGAACATAGGCCCTCATTCTGACCTTGGCGGTCGGCGGAGAGGCGGCGGTCGGACCGCGAACAGACCGGCGGTCAGAAAAATAGCATTCTGACCGCGGCGGTCACCGCCGCGATCGACCGCCACTTCCCCACTCCGACCGCCACGGCGGTCATGACCGCCGGGCTGGAGTTTGCGCACTCCGGCCCGGTGGTCGTCCCAAGACCGCCAACGGTATCATGACCCTGTTTACCGCCGCGGTTTCTGGCGGTCGGGAACCGCCATGCGAACCATGGCGGTAAGCACTATCGGGGCCAGGGAATTCCTTCCCTGGCACTGATAGGGGTCTCCCCCACCCCCCACTACCCACCGAGTCCTCCCCCCACACCCTCCACCCCCCTGCCACCCCCCAGAGGTGGTACGAACCCCCTCCCCACCCCCACCCCGACATGCACATACATGCACCCCGACATGCACACACCCCCAACATGCACATATACACACCCCCTACACACACATACACAACGGGGACACATACCCGCACACATACATGCAGACATGCGCACCTGCCGAACAGCACACATTAACCATAGACACAGCAGCACCCCCCGCCCGCATACACGCACTCACACACCCCCTCTACACACGCACACCCCCATGCACGCCCACATCACACAACACCCCCCCTCCCCTCACGGACGGTCAACTTACCTTGTGCGTTGGTCCTCCGGGAGGCGACGGGAGCCATGGGGAGGTGACCGCCAACAGAACACCGCCAACAGAAGACCGCCACACAGATATGTGGGTCGTAATTCTGTGGGCGGTGTTCTGCTGGCGTGGCGGTGGAGGTTGACCAGTCTCCACTTTTCCGCCGACTGGCGGTTTCCCGGCGGAACGCTCCCAGCGGTCGGAATGCGCACAGCGGCATACCGCCGCGGTCGGCGGTCTTCACCGCGGCGGTAACTCGGCGGTCTCGCGAAAAGACCGCCAAGGTCAGAATGAGGGCCATAATGTCTACCCTACACAGAAAATACAATTTATCACATTGAAGCAGTTCTCACAACAACACATTTTATTACAAAACAACAGACTGCCCCTTACCAGGTTAGAGAGGAAGATTCCAACATGCTAGCCATCCTATACGGTACCATGTCATTGCATTGCTGCTAGATTCAGCCTTCTCGGTCCAAACACCTGGGAGGGCTGTCAGTGGACCACCAGGCAACCAGCCTACTTATTATCCAAGTATGAGGTTGGGTCTTCCTTGCTGAGACCAAGTACAAGCAGTTTAGGGCTAAAACTACTATTGCTCTCATGAAGATTTTAGTATTGCAGCTAGGGATATTAGATTCACTAGTGTGACGTAATGTTGGGACTTTTGATCTGTTTATCATTTTTTATCACAATGATAATAGTGTTGTGTCACAATCGCAATCCACACCTCATTACGTAGAGTGCAGTTTCTTCAATTTTAATATATTGAACCAAATCTTGCTTCTCTTTGTCTTCTGCGTATAGGAGAAATGTAATTGAGAGAAAGGAGTAAGATCTGTTCCACCACGCCTTTCCTGAAAAGTCACAGAGTGTCACATGTCAGGCTGCGACAAATCACCTTTACTTCTAGGGTTTGGTGAGGTGTTGCTAGCTAGCTGAAAGGGTAAGGATAACAGTTGCCAGATTGTGTGGGATAAGACTCAGTCCCCCACACGTGGTGGTACTGCCGACCGAGGCAGCAGTCTCGTCCACATTACAAGAGTCCTATGACAAGGTGTAACAAACCAAGGGAAGATTTATGAAAAGTGGCGCTGCACTTAGTGCAGCGCCACTTTTCTTGCATACCTAAGTTCCCCCCTAACACCACCATGTGTGTGCCTTCTTTAATAAACGGCACACCATGGCAGTAGCTAGGGAACTAGCGTCAGAATTTGTGATGCTTCTTCAGCACTTTGCAGGATTAGCACTGAAAATGTTCATGGTAATCCTGACAAGCACCCAGAGGCACATTGAAACCAATGGGAGCCTCCTTTTAACGCCTACTCTGAGCCTGGTGCACGCATAATGTAACAGAAAGGGTTACAAAGTGGCACAATGCATGCATTGTGCCACTTTGTAAATTTGGTTTGGTGATTTTGGCCTCGTTGGGCCACCTTAGTGTAAAAAAAAAAATCTTCTGATGTGGCACAAGGAGGCACTAGAGGCTCTTAAATCTGCCCCCAAATGTGGATATCTGGTCAAGCCGGACCAGGACAAAGTCAAGAGTGCAGGCTATCTGTGAACACAGAGCTGGTTAAAGGGACCCAGTTAGGCCAGCTGAACAAAAATATCTTAAATCTGGGTTTGCAGAGATTTGCGTGGATCTGCGTCGAAGATTCACCGTACAGCTCAAGTGATGACTCTGTTCAGAGATGTAGCAATGCTGTGGTGCAAGAGCCTGTTGTCTCTGCATTGAATATCCCATTGCTGGGGCTTGTGATGTGAATTCCGGCATTGAGGATGTGGTGCACAGTCAGGGTGATGCTTTGGTTCCAAAGAGCTGTGAGGCTGAGAAGCAGAGTCCATTGTCATCACCAAGGCTGCTATCAATGTTGGATGTGAGGGCCATCCCCGAGAATGCGTAATGCAGAAGCAGCCCGAAGGCGATGCAGGCTGTAGCAGGTCCAGTCCATGCAGCAGCTCCAATGCATTCGCTCGGCTTGGCGTTGCACCTGGCAACAGAGGAGATGAGTCCATTACACCGGATCTAGAGAGGCTTGCACAAAACTTAAGCCCAGTTCCAAGGGTCCTGGGCTGTGTTGGCACCATTTGGCAGGATAGACACACATATGGCAGAGTCCAGGTACAAATGCAAGGTGTTTGGAAGCCTATTATGCCCCTGAGACTTCATATTAGGAGGCCAGCAATCTATCCCTTGAAGTCACTCTGGGGTCTGGGTTTTTAGAGATGCAGGTTCAGTTCTCCTCACCCAGGCAAGAGAGCAGCAGGCAGAAGGCCAGCACGGCAAATTAGGAGTCCAGAAGAGTGAAGTCCTTCAGCAGCACAGCCGACATTCTTACTGGCATGGTGTACACAGGTTCAGAAGTGTACTTAAGTGGTGGTGTCTGACGTCAAGTATTTAAAACCAGTTATGCTTTTGAAGTGTGGGAAGAGCTTCTAGAGGTTTCACTTTGCATCCCCATACATCCTGCCTCCCCTGTCCTGTCTCCAGACTAACTACAGTGGGTATGTAGTCCTTTGTCTGGAGGCAGAACACAGCCTGTTCAGGTGTAAGTGGGGCTGTGCCCAGCTCCTCCTTCCCATCCTGCCAGTGATGGCCCATTAATGCACACCTAAGCTTCCTATTGTGTGTGGCAGTCTAGAATACACAAAGCCAATCTGTCAGCTACACCCAGTCATGTGACCAAAGACAGGCTGGAGGCACTGGATGAATAATGCAAGAAAATACCAACTTTCTAAAAGTGGCATTTTCAGAACTGCAATTTACAACATGGCTTCACCATTACTTAAGTAGCTGGCACAATAAGTAGCATTTCATTTGAAGGTCCAGGGTATATGTAGTACTTTACTAGCTACTTACAAGTAAATTAAATGTGCCAAATGGGTGTCAGCCAATGTTGCCTTTTTCAAAAGAGAGCACAAGCTCTTTAGCACTGGCCAGCAGTAGTAAAGTCACAGAATCCTAAGACCAACAAAACAGGAGGGGTGAAGGCAAAAGTTTTGGGGGCAATCCTCTGGAGAGGGTAAAATCCAACAATGATTCTGCCTGGCAATAATTCTGCTTGGAGAAAGATTTTCACCTTCTTAATACCAGTTTTATACCTGAACTCAGCAGTCCTTCCCAGAAAGCCAACTAGTTAATGATTTCAATGCCCTGCGGCTGTGCTACATATTGAACATGTTAAGATTTTTTGATAATTTAACCTAAAAACATGTTTTCTGTTGAAGTTTACATACTATTTATCATATGGTGGACCATGTGGTCAGTGTAGCAAATCGATAATTTTGTGGAAAATACCCCAGGCCATAGAAGTACACACTTCCAGTGGAAATAGATATTTACTATGGGACTATGATCCTCATTACGTCCCTGGCGGTAAAACCGCCAACTTACCGCCACGCTGGCGAATATCCGTTCACCATGTTATGACACACACACACAAATCCGACAGAATACAGCCATATACACAAAACCGCCAGACCAAAGGTCAGTGATAAACTGGCGGTCCCAAAACCCACACCATTACAGCAACAGAACAATACCCATCACATTATGACCCACAAATCACCACGGCGGACATTCAATGGCAGTAAACCATTTGCGGTACATACTACTGCGCTCAGTATCGACACACACACATACAAAACAACACCACATTGGCCTATACCAACAACTCACACCTAACAACCATACACACACCACACCCACACCACTATAAAACACACACCCACATTACCCACAACCCTTTACGAAAAACTATTGCCACCAGGAGACTGAGAAGAAGAGCACAGAGACAACTAGACACACATGCCACATACACCCATACACCCCTCACACTCTCCACATCACATACCCCACCATATTACTCAACACACCCTCACCAACACACATCACACAACAAGCATGGCACCACAAAGGCACCCCTGTTTCACTGAGGAGGAGTTAAGGGTCATCTTGGAGGAAACAGTCAGGGCAGAGCCACAGTTCTTTGGGGCACAGGTGCAGCAGATATCAATAGCAAGGAAGATGGAGCCACGGCGGAGAATCCTGGACAGGGTCCATGCCGTAGGACAGCACCCAAGAACAAGGGTTGACATCAGGAAGAGGTGGAATGACCTACATGGAAGGTATGTTCCATAGCAGCAAGACACCAGCTTTGCCATAACGAGGACTGGCGGTGGCATAGGAGAAGCAGGAACTGGCCATACTGCATCCTGAGGGACTCACCAGGATTGGCAGAGGACCGGACACTAGTAAGTCAACTTTTAACAATTGTCACCCCCTACCTGCATGCCATCACACACCCTCACCCTCGCTCCCATCACTCCACCACACCCCACATACTCCACCAACACATCTCACTAATCCCAATGCCAGGGTCTGCATGCTGTACCAATGCATGGGGACCCCTTCCAGCCCTGCATGGACACTCATAACTAAAGCATGCACAGCATAGGGAAACTAACAATCCCACAATACACTAACACACACAAGCAAAATCTGGCAGGGTAAAAACAACCATGGAGGGGAATCTACAGAAGTATAAATGTCATAAAATTTAAGCATAATACATCATTTACATCCCCACAGGTACCCCAGCCAATGTCACTGGAGAGGAGGTGCCACCACCATCCAGTCCCACAGCAGAAGAGGCCCCCAGTGATGACAGTAACTCTGGACTTCATGATCTGGGCGACCTACCTTGCCCATTAGGGACCACTGGACAGCCGGCCACCCAAGCCCACTCACAGACCACCTGCAAACCAGACAGAAGCCAGAGTCACCTGCCAAAACCACTGCCAGGAAATTAGACTCTCCTAACTGTCCCCCTTGTGTCCCACTCAGTCACCTTGTTCACCTTGAACTGCCATTACCCCCTTCCTATGTCCCCATGGACAATGCACCTGTGATAAAAAGACTGGAACAATACCCTGAACCTTCCTCCATCATCACCCCATTCCATTGCACTTTCCCCTCTATATTTTAGCACAACAATAAACACCCTTGGATAAAACTTGACTACTAGTATTTCATGCATTGCAAATTTGTATTGTTTGAAACAGCTACAACCATTTCAAATCAACTGTAAATAGTATGAGCATAGAATTAATGACCTGTTGCTGGCTGTTGTGATTACATCAGGACAATGTAGTCATATCACCAACATCTGTAAAATGAATATCCATAGGTAACAGTAAGTAGGGGAAAGAAGGGTGTAATGCCAGCATGCCAATGCCACACAGAATACACCAATAGTCATAGAAATGTGAAGTTGCACTGTCTCACCCGTGTGTCATTGAAAGTCATTGAAAGTACTGACGTCTCACCAATGTTCTGTTGTCCACATCCTCATTCTCTGCCTCCTCATTCTCACTGTCTTCAGGGTCCACTGATGCCACAGGGGCATCTCCAGTCTCTTCCTCCTGCAGAAAAGGTACATGGTGTCTGAGGGCCAGGTTGTGTAACATGAAGCATGCCCCTACTATCTGGCAGACCTTCTTGGGTGAGTAGCACAGGGATCGACCTGTCAGATGGAGGCACCAGAACCTGGCCTTCAAGAAGACAAAGGTCCTCTCATTGATCCTTCTGTTTCATCCATGTGCTCCATTATAACGTTCTTCAGCCCTTGTCCTGGCATTCCTTACAGGGTTCAGCAGCCATGATAGGTTTGGGTAACCAGAGTCACCTGCAGGTATTGAGGGACAACATTTAGCCACACACTATCCTATATGGCCAACAGCATGAGCACACACCAACATATACTGGGTGGTAACCAAGGCTCAACTATTAGCCACACCCTGTGCCTCTGTAGTTGGGACATCACATTTGGGATGTTGCTATTACTCAGGACAAAGGCATCATGCACCGACCGAGGATACTTAGCATTGACGTGGGATAAGTACTGGTCCGCCAGGCACACCATCTGCACATTCATGGAATGGAAACTCTTACGACTCCTGAACACCTGTTCATTTTGCCGGGGAGGACAAATGCAATATGTCTTCCATCAATCGCCCCAATTATATTGGGGATATGTCCCATTGCATATAACTCTGCCTTCACAGTGGGCAAATCCTCCACCTGGGGGAAAGCAATGTAGCTGCACATGTGTGTTATCAAGGCAGACAAGACTCCTGCCAGCATGATTGAGAACATTGGCTGTGACATTCCTGCTGCCAAGCCCACTGTCACTTGGAAAGAACCAGATGTCAGAAAATGGAGCACTGATAAAACCTGCACAAGAGGGGGTATCCCAGTCCGATGACGGATAGCTGAGATCAGGTCAGGTTCCAAATGGGCACACAGCTCTGTGATTGTCTAGTCTACAGGTGAGGATAATGTGCCTGTCCTCCAGTGTAGCCAAGTCCACCAGGGGTCTGTACACAGGGTATGTCTCTGTCTCCTATTCATCCGCAGCGGTATATATCTAAGGGACACAAGAGTGGGTAGGCTGTCACAATTTGAACAACTATACCACAACAGCAGGCAACATCGTGCAATCATGTTTTGGGACAGTGTAATTTCAAAGTATGTGCCTATTCATCCTGTGACACAGCAATTATTGATAGGCCTGTTCACCCCCCCTGAAATGGGAACCACCTGTCCTGTGAAGAGGGACAGGTGGAAGTGAGGTAATTCCACCGATGTTGGGTGCCATGGCGGTAGCCGGTCATGAACAATTCCTCATTGGATATTATTGGGCCTTATGGGGTACAGTGGCCAATGGGAATCTACGCCGGCGGTGATAGTATGCACTGCCGCAGACATGATCTCCATCTTATTTCACATTCCTGACTTGTTCCCTGACCTTCCACAGGAGAGGACCTACACTGCTGTGACCTGTGTCTGGAACCTAGCATGGCCTGTGTGACAAGAGAAAGGGCCCCAGCCTTCAATTCTGAGGAGTTGGAGTGACTGGTGGATGGGGTCCTACCCCAGTACGGACTGCTCTATGGGCCTTCAGACCAACAGGTGAGTACACTGTGGACACGATGCATGTGGAATGAAGGCATGGAGATGTGTGTGAAGGCATTGTGTAGGGGTGGGTGGGGGGTGGGCAGATTGTATGTTGGAGGTATACATGTTGTGAGCTGGCCTATGTGTGTGCCAGTGGTGATGGGATCGGGTATGGTGGGCCATGTGTGTGACAGGCTGGACTGTTTATTTAATGGACTTCTCCTGTCTGTATTACCTCTGGAGGTCAGTGTCCATCAAAAGAAAGGATTATGGTGTGCCATCAGCAAGAAAGAGAGGACCCTGGGGGTCTATGGAAGGTGGAGCACCCACTGTCGGAAACAGTGGGAGGACCTGAGACGCTGGGCATGAAAGACTGTTGAGGCCCAGCTGGGGAGGCCTCCCAATGAGGAAGGGGTGCCCATTGGACCCTGACCCCCCCTGATGGCCCGCATACTGGCAGTGGCCTACCCTGAGCTGGATGGGTGCTTGAGAGCATCACAGCAGCCACAAGGGGGTAAGTACAGTGGCTATCATTACAACTTACAGCTGGTGGGGTGGTATCCGGGTGGTGGTTGTGTGTCAGTGGGTGCCCCTAGGCCAGGCCAGACATAGCAGCATAGGTCCTCTGGAGGCTATGGTTTTGAATGGAAAATACTGCTTACATAGCTTGTTAGTATTGACTTCTGGGCAGGGCTGCATGGGTCCCAGGTGTGCTTCAGTTGGCGGTATGTGCCCTCCTGATGCCTTGGTGACTAGCCATTTCACTGGTAGTGCAATGCATAGTGCGTAGGCCTGTTCCCTGAGTGAGAGGGTGCTTTGTATGCCAATGGTGGTGTTGGTGCAGTCATTGACCCAGTGTTTCCATTGTCTGTCTCCCCTCCTTTCTTGTTTTGTCATCCTGTCATTAAGTGCATTAGCATCATCTGGCGGAGGAGCAGAGGCACCAGGGACAGAGGGAGCTGCATCCCACAGAACCCTGGAGGCAGAGCCCACCGACGCCGAGAGAACCAGTGGGACTGATGACACAGACTGGAGGGGACAACACAGACTCAGATACCTCCTCCGATGGGAGCTTCCTGGTGGTGGGGGTCAGCTCTGTGACCACCCCAGCTGCAGGTACAGCCACCACCCCATACCAGCACCACCCTCCTAGTAGCCCCTCAGCGAGTTGCCCACGCCTGCTCACCCAGGAGGGTGGGCATCTCCTTCGCCCGGCACCTCAGGCCCTGCCCCAGTGACCCCTCCTGCCCTGAGTGAGGAGGCTATTGACCTCCTGAGATCCATCTCTGTAGGACAATCAACCATTGTGAATGCCATCTAGGGGCTGGCATCCCAGATGCAGCAATGCAATGCATTCATGGAGGGCATTCTCGGTGGATTGGTGGCCCAACCAAAATCGGTTCAGGCTCTGGCCTCCTCTCTGATGGCAGCCATTGTTCCTGTTTCTACAATCCCCTCTTCAACTTCCACTTCCTAGTCCCATTCTCCCCAACCCCAACCCATCCCAATCACTCATACAGACGGGCATGCACACAAGACAACACACAAGAGTGGCACAGGCAAACACAAGCACCACACTTCATCCCACAGACACTCACACAAACACCATTCAGTTGAGGACACGACAACATCTACTGCCTCCACTGACTCCCCCTCCTCCTCCACCACCACTTCCCACCCAGTTATGTCCACACTCACACCTGCATGCACTACATCAATATCCACTACCAGCATCATCACCACACCAAGCACAACCCACACCTCACTGGCAGACACCTCCACAACATCCATGCACGGATCCCCTGTATCTGTTCCCACCATGTCTGTCCCCCCTCCTAAAGGACACAAATGCAAGCACTCAGACACCCAACAGCCATCCACCTCACAGCACCATACACCTCATGCACCTGCACCCAAATCCAGCAGACATACTCCTCCAACAACAACTCCCTCATCCTCCACTCCCATTACTCCTTCCTCCTCCGGCTCCAATGTCCCTAAAAAACTCTTCCATACCCCTCCTCCCCGTCCTGCACATTTGGACAGGGTAGCAAGGACACAGCCAAGCACCTCAGCCAAACAGTCCATGGAAGCAGTGGTAGCACCACCTATTCCTGGTGGTAGCGATACCAGAACAACAACACTGAAAGGGAAGGAGGCAGTACAACCTGGGATGAAAGGGAAGAGTCCGTCACCAGCTGTGAGGAAGGGGAAGGAGCCTGCACCAGCTGTTAAGAGAGGAAGGAGCCTGCACCAGCTTGGGAAGAAAAGGAAGGAGCCTGAACCAGCTGGGAAGAAGGGGAAGGAGCCTGCACCACCAGGCAGAGAGGGGAAGAGCCAACCCACCCCTGCCAGGAAGGGTAAGGGATCCCTAACCCATGACCAGGAGGAGAAGAGGCACTCTACACCAGCAGAAGCTGTCAGGCAAACACCACCACCACCACCATCAACTGTCACAGGGCCCCCACTGCCAGCCGTGGATGTGCTGCTGTCACAGAGTGCAGGGGCTGCCCAGGAGCCTCCCCCAACCACCATCAGCATGTAGCCATCACATAGTGCAGGGGCTGCCCAGGAGCCTCCACCAACCACCACCAGCATGCAGCCATCACCTCCGGTGGATCCTATGTAGTCCACACTCCAGGGGCTACTGTGTGGACTGCTCCCGCCAGAACAAGTGGTGTATTCACCCACCTGAGAGACTGTGGCCTTGCCCTCCCCAGGACAGAGCAATAGGCATGTTGCCCCCTCCAGAACCAGTGGCCAAGTCACCCACTTGAGAGACTGTGGCCTTGCACTCCCCAGGACAAAGCAATGGGCGTGTTGCCCCCTCCAGAACTAGTGGGCAAGTCACCCACTTCAGAGACTGTTGTCTTGCACGCCCCAGGACAAAGCAATGGGCATGTTGCCCCCTCCAGAACCAGTGGGCTTGTTCCCGCATCCGCTGAGGTGCACCCCTCTCCCCCTGAGGTGCCTGCCTATTTGTAAAATGATGCCCCTGCAGTGTCCTATCTGGATGGGTTCAGGTTTTGAGTTGGCCCTTGGACTGTGCCCTGTGTCCATGTGGGTCCTTTGAACTTTGGACTGGACAGTGTCCCTTTTCTATACAAGTATACAAATCTGTTTCATGGCCAAATTGGATTATTAATTTTGATGTTGAACTGATTACAATCACTTTCGTCAATTCCTGTTGTCCTTGCATTATTCTGCTGATTTTTGGGGTCAAATTGTTTTTGAATTGCAACTGGTTGTGTGTATGGTGTGTTTATGAATGGTGTGTGTTGTACGTGTGTGTGTCACTCTCTTTTTTCTCCCACCCTCCCTTGTGTGCTAGGTGGCTGTACTCACCGTCGTCGTCTTCGTCGGCGTTGGTGTTTCATGTGGAGCACTACATAGAAAATCATCGGGAAAACTTGCAGTTCGGGTTCCATGGTGGCATGGTTCTTCCATGTGTCTCCAATGGTGAGTTCTTTGACTTTTATGCTCTCTTTCCGCCAGGCTTTTGATGGCATTGGTACCGCCCCTGAAAAGGTGGTGGTTTGCAGGGTCTTAACATGGTGGGCGGAACTTTGGCTTCCGTCTGGCTGTAGGCCGCTACCGCCGTGGTGGCTGTTGTTTCCGCTTTGGCGGTTGGTCTGGTACAGTGGCTGTCTATTTGAGATGTCTCCGCCATGGTCATAATTTAGTGGTACTTACCACCAGCCTGTTGGCTGTATTCCTAACACTTTATCACCCACCACCAGGGTCGTAATGAGGACCTATGTAATGTCTTAGAAGAAGGAGCTTAATGTTTGATGGTAAAGAGGGTGCTTTATACTGAACAGATGAGACATTTGTATGGAACACCTAGCAAATAGGTGCTGTCATGCACACTAGGGCCTCTCCTCCCCATAGCTTAGTCACACTCGTCTCAAGTTGATTTTTTTTTCTTTACCTAGCAGAACTTTGTCAAAAGGTGTAACTAGATTGTCTTTAAACCAAGTCCTTATAAGCCTAATCAATTGTGAGATTCATTCACAAGTCTATAGGCATTGTGGGAAAACCTCAAGGCATGCTGGGTGCTAATGAAACCATTTTTGCTGTTGTGGCTACAGACTTGGGGGAGCTAGCTCACAGTTAAAGGTGGTATTGATCCTAGGTGAAGTTGGAACCTGGGTTCTGGAAGATTTATGGCACAGATAATGCAAGGGGTTGTTATATATGATCATTTGTGGATGCCAGCTAATGTGGTAGAGGTTTCAGTATAGTTTTTGCGAATAGATGGCTGTAGGAGATTGTAGATGAGGTTGAATGTAACATCATAATATACACGTGTGGCAATGAGTGATTGTGATGGATAGAGAGTATAATGAGTTTTGGAGGACCTGTGACACAAAGTAAGGGTATTAAATTATGGGAGTAGCTAACCTAACGGTGCTAAATGACTACATCATTTGAGTTTGTTTACTGAAAAATCTCTTTGAATGTGAGCATTTTTTTGCAGTTGGCTTGGAACATAAAATGCTCTTGCTGTAAATGATTTAATGAGTTTTCTGCAGCCGCCTTAAAGGTTGGTTGCATTAAGTTTGTGGCCACCTTGAACTTCTGAGAGCGTATCTAAAGTGAGCATAGACTGGAACATGTCAATCCAAAATTCATGGTTAGTTTTAAGCAATATGAAGTCATTCTTGGTAAATATACCTTTCAAGTTGATGTAATTAGCAATGAAAGTGTATTAGATTTATCGCACATTAGCCTTTAACAATCTTTCCTTGCAAATTTGGAATGTGAATTTCATGGTTATATTCTGTGCATTGCATAATGAATATATGAACGTCTTTTGAACTGTTTAATATTTACATGACAGGTGCGTTGGTCCCCTGAAATCTACAAACTAGTTGTGTATCCAGAATAAAGAAGCACATAGAGGCATTAAGACCGGGCTGGATCATTTGAAGATTATGGGGGTCATTACAACATTGGCGGTATAAGGCGCTTACCGCCGTGCAGAAGACCGCCAACACACCGCCGCCGCCGCGGGAGCCCGCCACAGCTATTATGACACACATCACGGAATCTGCCGAAATTCAGACACCCACACAATACCGCCACACCAAAGGTCAGCGATAAACATGCGGAAACAAATCCTCCACCTCCACGCCAACAGAAACACGCCCATGCTATTACGACCCACGAATCCACGCAGCGGTCTTTCAACCGCGGTATTCCATTGGCGGTACACACCGCCGCACTCAAAATACACACACAGCTCCAAAACACCGCCACATTGGACAATTACAAATACACACACCTGATACACACACAAACAACAGTCCCACACACCCAACTCAATATAAAACACACACCCACATCACCCACAAACCCCTACGACCCAAAATTAGAGAGAAGGCCAGAAAGAGACAGCACAGAATAGAGAACCCCATCACACAGAAGCACACTGCACCATCATCCACACAACATTCACGCACAAAACACCACATACCACTACACTCACCACACTCATTAACACATACACCACCTCACACATCACACACACCACCCCATGGCACGCCAAAGACACCCCCACTTTTCCGAAGAGGAGCTCAGGGTCATGGTGGAGGAAATCATCCGGGTAGAGCCACAGCTATTTGGCTCACAGGTACAGCACACATCCATAGCCAGGAAGATGGAGCTATGGCAAAGAATAGTAGACAGGGTCAACGCTGTGGGACAGCATCCAAGAAATAGGGAGGACATCAGGAAGAGGTGGAATGACCTACGGGGGAAGGTGCGTTCCACGGTATCCAGGCACCACATCGCGGTTCAGCCGCCTGGCGGCGGACACCCACCTCCTCCCCCACAACTAACAACGTGGGAGGAGCAAGTCTTGTCCATCTTGCATCCTGAGGGCCTCGCAGGAGTCGTTGGAGGAATGGACATTGGTAAGTCAAATCTTAACTATCATATCCCCCACCTTACCTGCATGCTATCACACACCCCCACCCTCACACCCTCCCCTATCACCCTAACTCCTCACTAATGTACCCATAACACCAACCAACCATCCCAACACCAAGACCTGCATGACACAACTAAGCATGGATACCCATCACTAAAGCATGCCCACTGCACATACCCAGAACACCCCCCAACCATCAGCACACAAGCCCCCACACAGGAATACTAACACTGGGGTACACGCACACCCAACCATTGCACACCATGAAACACACACATGCAATAATCATGTACTTATACCCCCGCAGGAACCCGAAGGAACGTCACCACACCAGAGGGTCCAGACTACACCACTCCACCCTCAGAAGAGGCCCACAGTGACGACAGCAGCTCTGCCCTACTGGATCTTGATGACCAGCCCGGACCATCGTGGGCCTCAGGACAGTCGGTTCCCCTTGCCCAGCCACAGCCCAACACCGAACTTCCTCCCTCTGGTAACACAAGCACAGCACCCACCCAGCGGGCCCATACCTCCCTACCCAGGACAGGTCAATCAGCGGTGTGTCCACCACTACAGGGCACCCAGGCTAACCCAACACCCCAACAACAACAGGGACCTGGGGGCAGTGGTAGTGGGCACACGGTCCAGGGGACGGAGGCACAGGAACACAGGGGAACTGGGAGGGCTGCTGTGCGACAGAGGGAGGACAGGCCAAGGGAACCTACTCTCAACGAGGCCCTCTCCTCCATCATGGGAGCATACCACCACTCCCAGGAGACGATGGCAACGGTCCTGGACAAGTTGCAGGAGACCCTGCGTCTGCAGGAGGAGCAGTATTTGGGGTTCAGGGAGGAGCTCAGGACCATCGGCTCTGCCCTGGGTACCATTGTAGGGGTGCTGACGGACATTCAAAAGACTTTGAGGGACACCGTGGCACTCCAAGGGGCCCCTGACACTAGCCAGGACGATGAAATGCCCACCACCTCTGCTGGCGCTAGTGGACAGGACGCCCCGCCACAGGACCAACACACCAGCACCCCACCCCCTGCAGACGGACAACCACCACGAAAGCGGTCCCTGAGATCCAGGAACAGGACAGAGCAAGATGGCAAGACCCCTGCCAGGAAATAAGACCACCCTGATTGTCCCCCCACTGTACCACTTTTTTACCCTGTCCAAATCGGAACTGCCCCAGCTCCACTTCCAATGGCCAGATGTGCAATGTACCTGTGAGACTAATAGACTGGACTCTGCCATGGACATTCTTCCACCATAACCCATCCCCATTTCATAACCCCCCTTCATTGTTATGCACTTAAATAAACACCCTTGAAACACAAATAAAACTGGAGTCAGTCAATGATTTTGAACTTTGTATTGTCAATTACAGTGTCAAAAATGGTTACCCACTGGAAGGCCAACATACCAATGTCACACATCACAAGCCTTTCAAGGGTGCAAGCTGTTGACACGTAGGTTACCACATTTGTGAAACTGAAATAGAAGGGGACAACTCAGTTAACAAATAGTGAGTGAAATGTAGGTACAGGATAGAGGTAGACATGTGAAAGTTAATGTTATGTTAAACATGAAAATGTACTCACCTGTGTCTCACTGGAAATATTGCTATATGACTGACTCCCTGTTGTCGTTTTCTTCTTCATCAGCTTCATCCTCTTCACTGTCCACAGGCTCCACAGGCTCCACCACTGCTACAACACCGTCAACTGGATCATCCTCCTGCAGAAAAGGCACCTGGCGTCGCAATGCCAAATTATGGAGCAGGCGATGATGATGTTGCACACCTTCTTCGGTGAGTAGAATAGGGATCCACCTGTCATATGGAGGCACCTGAACCTGGCCTTCAGGAGGCCGAAGGTGCGTTTGATCACCCTCCTAGTCCGCCTATGGGCCTCATTGTACCGTTCCTCTGCCCTGCTCCTGGGATTCCTCACTGGGGTCAATAGCCAGGACAGGTTGGGGTAACCAGAGTCCCCCAATAGCCATACACAGTGCCTCTGGAGTTGACCCATCATATCAGGGATGCTGCTATTCCGCAGGATGTAGGCTAGGCCTGGGTGGACAGGGCTGGGTGGGAGAGGGAAGGGGGCAGAGTTATGACAACAGAAATGCATGGGGATGAATGGGCCACATGGACAGAGTTGGGAGGGGGCCACTCACATTGACGGTGCAGTAGGTAATGACTGTTCCTCTTTCCTTGTGCATGTCATGTAGGTCAGCGCCCACCAGAAGAGGGACATTTGGCGTGCCATCGCCAAGGAAGTCCGGACCCTGGGGGCCCACCAGAGACGGGGCACCCACTGCCGTAAGAGATGGGAGGACATTCTCCGCTGCAGCAAGAAGATGGCGGAGGCTCAGCTGGGGATGGCCTCCCAACGTGGGAGGGGTTCCCGTCGCACCATGACCCCCCTGATGTTACGGATCCTGGCGGTGGCCTACCCGGAGTTGGATGGGCGCTTAAGGACATCACAGCAGACACAAGGGGGTGAGTACAACCTCATTCTGTGGACTTTGCGTGCAGTGGAGGTGTCTGGGTGGGGGAGGTGGGCTGTGGGTGTCCCTAGGCCAGGGCGAGTTAGGTAGGCAAGGACCCTCCGTAATGTAGGCCATGTGGGACTCTACCCCAGCTCAGAACAGAGGCAAGTTGATGTATAGTTGCCCCTTTGCCATCCATGTGCGCAGATTTCGACCATTGCCATGTAGACCATATCCCAGAAATTGCATGTGCAGAGGGCAGGAGCACGGCGTAATGCATGGGGCTGCTGCGTCTGTCTTGTCCGCCAACGGTAGCGGTATGCCATGCACTAAAACTCTCTTTCTTCTGTCTCCCCCCATTTTCCTGCTCTCTCTGTCCTTTTGTGCATCAGCATCATCAGGCGGAGGTACAGTGGCACCGGAGCACGAGGGAGCTGCATCCCACATGGCCATGGAGGGCCACACCACAGACTCTGAATGCACCAGTGGGACGGAGGGCGAGGGGAGCTTCACATCGGCCACCGGATCACCAACCAGCGACACGGACTCGTCCGCCGATGGGAGCTCCCCTGTGTTGGCGGCACCATCTGTGCACCCCACTTCTAAAGGTACAGCCGCCACCTCCCCTACCAGCACCGCCCTCCCAGCAGCCCCTCAGCCTTTGCCCCGTGCCCGCTCACCCAGGAGGGTGGGCATCACCTTCGCCCCAGGCACCTCAGGCCCTGCCCCAGTCACCCGTGCTACCCTCAGTGAGGAGGCCATTGACCTCCTCAGGTCACTCACTGTTGGGCAGTCTACCATTGTGAATGCCATCCAGGTTGTAGAACGAGAGTTGCAACACGGTAATGCATTCCTGGAAGGCATTCATTCTGGTCAGGCTGCCCTTCAGCGAACCCTGCAATCTCTGGCCTCAGAACTGATGGCAGCCATTGTCCCTGTGTCCAGCCTCCCCCCTCCAACTTCCTCCACCCTGACCCAATCCCCTGTACCCCAGCCCATCCCAAGCAAACCTACAGACCAGCCTGCACACAAGTCAACACCCAAAGGTAGCTCAAGCAAACAGGCACCACACACACCACAGGCCCTCACACAAGCATCACACCCATACAGACACTGCAACATCCACTGTCTCCACTGTGTCCCCCTCCTCCTCTTCTCCCTCCTCACTCCCAGTCTCGTCTACACACACATCTGCATGCACCACATCTACAGGCACTAGGACTCGCACCAGGACACCCAGCACCACAAGCCGCTCACCTGCACTCACCACCTCCACTGCCATTTACATGTCCCCTGTGTCCTCTCCCAGTGTGTCTGTGACGCCCCCTCCCAAAGTACACAAACGCCGGCAATCACTCTCCCAACATCCATCCACCTCACGACAGCCTCCAGTACCTGCACCCAAAACACCTAAAGTGACACCTCCTACAACCACCTCCTCTACCTCCACTCCCAGACCCCCTCCAGCTACCCATCCCAGTGTCCATCAGAAACTGTCCCTCTGTCAAATTGACCTGTTTGCCCCCACCCCCCCTCCAGTTCATCAGTCCCGTCGTAGCGCCTCAGCCAAAAAGCCTCCAGTGCCAGTGTGCCAGTGGTGCGTGTTCCAGGTTTTTGGATTGCACCGTCCACCAGGACAGGCAGTAGGACCCAGAGCCAAGGCACTGGCAGCCCACCCCCTTTAAAGGCTCCGAAATTAGAGAGTGGACGACGGGACTGTGTCAAGACTCCTGGTGGGACAACAACTGTAATGGGATCGAAGGCGATTGGTGAGTCAGCTGTAACTCCAAAGAAGGTGGGGAAGGTCCCAAGGAAGTCTGCCCAGCCTGTTGTGGGTGTCACGGCGGAGAAGTGCGCCATCATTTCCGGTGGTCGGGACACAACCAGCAGCACCGTCGTTACTGGTCAGGAGACCACCGCCAGAGTCACAGCCCAGGAGGGCCCAAGTATCGGTACTGGTCAGGAGACCACAGCCAGAGTCACAGCCCAGGAGGGCCCAAGTATCGTTACTGGTCAGGAGACCGCCGCCAGAGTCACAGCCCAGGAGGGACCAGGATCCCACAGCCCAGCTGGGCAATGATGGAACGTCAAGCCACACACCAATGTCCAGTGTGGAGATCGTCATACAACCAACCAATGCCCATTGTAGAGATCGTCATGCCACACACCAATGTCCAGTGCCACACACCAATGTCCAGTGTAGAGATCGTCATGCCACACACCAATGTCCATTGTGGAGATCGTCATGCCACACACCAATGTCCAGTGTAGAGATCGTCATGGCACACACCAATGTCAGTATCCGAACCGCCATGTCAGAGCACCACTGAACAGGGCAAAGACTACCATGGTGAAGACCGCTGAACAGGGCAAAGACCGCCATGGTGAAGACCGCTGAACAGGGCAAAGACTGCCATGGTGAAGACCGCTGAACAGGGCAAAGACCGCCATGGTGAAGACCGCTGAACAGGGCAAAGACTGCCATGGTGAAGACCGCTGAACAGGGCAAAGACCGCCATGGTGAAGACCGCTGAACAGGGCAAAGACTGCCATGGTGAAGACCGCTGAACAGGGCAAAGACCGCCATGGTGAAGACGCTGAACAGGGCAAAGACTGCCATGGTGAAGACCGCTGAACAGGGCAAAGACCGCCATGGTGAAGACCGCTGAACAGGGCAAAGACCGCCATGATGAAGACCGCTGAACAGGGCAAAGACTGCCATGGTGAAGACCGCTGAACAGGGCAAACACCGTGTGGGTATGTATAGGCCGCCACATCAGGCATCAGTATCCCATGTGCAGCTGGGACAGTGACAGGACATGAACTTTCACGCGGAGACTCATCCTGTCTGGGCACCAGTCCCACCCAGTACCAGTAGAGAACTGCAGATACTAGTGCAAATGTGGGTTTGCACTCCCCAGGATGTAACAGTGGGCAACCCACCCACTGTAAAGACTTGTGAGACTGTGGCATTGCACTCCCCAGGATGTAACAGTGGGCAAACCACCCACTGTAAAGACTTGTGAGACTGTGGCTTTGCACTCCCCAGGATGTAACAGTGGGCAAACCACCCACTGTAAAGACTTGTGAGACTGTGGCTTTGCACTCCCCAGGATACTTCATGGCCATGGAGCCCCGTCGTCGATCTGGCTTCGCATTCATCTGGCTGAGGTGCCCCCCCTTTCCTTCCCCCTGAGGTGCCTGTAGTGTTTCTATCTGATGCCCCGGCAGTGTTCTCTCCGATTTTGGTCAGGTATCTATTGTGGGCCTCGCCCATGCATTTTTGGACTGTTGGTGCACGGACATTGATGTGTACATATCTGCACTACTTCTTGTATTGTATAGATAATTATGACAGATTTTGAGATATATATCAGTATTTTTTTGTATGACATCTATATTGGCACATTACAATGTTTGACCGAAATTCGCTTTGTCTTTGCATTCTTCCGGGGGGATTGTGGGTTGTTCATGTGATATTTTTGACTGCATTGGTGTGTATGTTGTGATATGCGAGGGTGGGGGTGGGGGTGTTTGGTGGGTGTCCCCCTAACTTTTGCCTCCCCTCTCCCCCGTGTCGTAGATGCAGTACTCACCGGTATCTTCTGTGCCTACGTTGCTGTTGGTCGTAGAGGAGCAGAAAGACAAAGGCAGGTAGGATTTGGAGTTCCGGCTCCATGGAGTCGTCGTTCCTCGCGGAGTGTGTGAAGGTGAGCGTTTTCCCATAGCAAAAGCTGTTTCCGCCTTGTTTTTATCCGCGGTGTATCCGCCCCGGAAAAGGTGGCAGATTGGCCTGTCCTGCCTGTCTGTTGGCGGTGACCGCCGCGCTGTTTGTCTGTACCGCCGTGGCGGGCGATGTGTTAAAGTGGCTGTCTTTGTTGGCGGTTTCCGCCAGGGTTGTAATTCCCTTTTTTTGTCCGCCGGCCTGTTTGCGTTATTTCCACAGCTTTAACACCTTCCGCCAGGGTTGTAATGACCACCTAAGTTTATTAATAATTCAGTGACTTATGCTTTGAGGATTATTCTACCATACCACAATATTGCTTCAATGTGATTTTACAAGATTCTATTTTTTCCAGATGTATGGATGCTGAAAAGAGACTGCAATATTTCACACACTTTAACACACAACATTTTAATAAAAGTAAGTATATGATGATTTGAAATGGTTGTTGTTGGAAATGGCCCTCTCTGCACCCCAAACCTTTTGCCTTTTAGCCTCCACTTTTTGCTGAATTTGTTTTTGTTGGCCTTAGAACTCTGTGCACTTTACCACCAATAACCAGTGGCAAAGCTCTTGTGCTCTCTACTTGAAACATGGTTTGATGTTATATTCATAACTGGTGTGTTTAATTTACTTACATGTCCCTAGTAATGTATATGTGCCCACGGCATGTAAAGTGAATGCTACTAGTGGACCTGCAGCACTCCTTGTGCTACCCACGTAAGTAGCACTTTAGAACATGCCACTAGCCAGTCATTGCGGCTTGAGTGCAGTATAATATTGCATATCGACTTGCCATTTAAAATCCCTTACCAAGCCTTAAACTCCTCTTTTATTAGATATAAGCGGCCCCTAAGTTAGGCCCAAGGTAGCCCAGGTGGTAGGGTGTTATGCAAATAAAGGCAGGACATATACTTTTAAGTTTTACATGTTGTGGTAGTGAGAAAATCTCAAATTCATTTTTCACTACTGTGAGGTCTATCCCTCTGATAGGATAACATTGTGAATTCTTTATTACATTTAATAAGCTGTAATTCCTAATTGGGAAAGAGTAGAGAGTTTATGTTTAAGGATCTATTCTGTTTATTCAATAAAGAATACAGCCTAGAGCCTTTCAGGCCGGCAGTGGTTAGTAGCAAGTGACATCGAGTTAACACAGCTTTAGGACTACAACCTGAGAGCCACAACAAAACCCTCCCTTCCTCCTTAAGGACAGGTAGGTAATCTGAGGTGAGCCACATGTATGCGATAGCCTGATGGCAGAATTACAATGGTGAATGGTGGTACTATGTGGGTGTTGTGTCAGGTGTGGGTAAAAGGTGCAACACTTTCAAATAAATGGGACAGGTAAGCTCATTAAATTCTAGAGAGTGGATTTAGTTGATGGGTGCCCATGTTGTGGACTAATCGTGGCCTTGGTGGTCTGCTGCCAAGTAGGAACCAAAGCTTACTGAGCCACGCCGTATAGTTGGTAGCTTCTCTGTGCCCCAGAGTGGTAGGATTACTTGGTGGGCAGCGCTGAGGGTGAGGGCCATATGTTACACTTTTTGGGAGCGGAATGGAAATTTTTATGGAATTAGGGAGGCACAGTATGGTGTATGCTGGAGATCAGGGGAGTGACATGTTAACGGCATGGTTGATGTCATATATTATGTATCCCAAAAACCGTTTCAGTTGTGGACAGTGCCATTTGAGGTATAGCAACGTGTCTGTGTTACCGCAGCCCCTCTAGCACTCTTTAGCTCTGGCCGGGTCCCAGTAATGGATCTGAGCTGTCGTAAGATAGCAGTAAGAATTTGATTTGTTAGCAGTTTTAATGTTGACTATGCTGTGAATGGAGTGGTGGGACCTATAGAGTACGCCACTCCACTTCGTGTCTGTAAGTTCCCTGCCCAGTTTAGCTTCCCACCTACGTTTGTCTGGTGCTTAGGAGGGTGAGCCTGGGCACCACAGAAGTGCATATATCTTTGAGACCAAGCATTTGTCATCCTGATTAAGGAACACCCATTTCTCAAACAGTGTGAGAGGTCTCTGAGTGAAGGGTTGAATGGTGAGCTGCAGTACCCAATGGCAAATCTGTCTCCGTAAGACTTTACTCTTCTTTGAGCCAGTTGAACGGTATGATCCCCCGTAGGTTAAATCGGCAAACCACTCTTTTACAACCACCCCTGCCATTGACAAAAGCAGTCAAGCACAAGCCTGGGATGAAGTGAGGGTTGGCACATATGGGTGTCATAGGTGAGAGAAAGGAGGTTAGCCCTGCTTTGATCTTGATCTTGACCTTATCCCAAACTTGAAACACACAGCTGGTGATGGGGGAGGAGTAAAGACCCCAATTTTCTATGCTTACGTGGGAACCAAGGCTCCCTCCAGGTGTGGGACCCAGTAACTGCTTGGTCCAGGAAGCACCAGTGTTTCTCTGATAGCGGATAGCTCCACTTGACTAGGAAGCGCAACTGGGCCACTTAGAAGTAACGCTCTAAGCAAGTCCCCCCTCCCGCTTCAGGCAATGCATCAACTGCTCAGACAGATGTGGAGGTTTCCCGTTTCAGATCATTTTAAAAAGTGAGGTCTGAAGGTTATGCAAAGTGTTCATTGTCAGGGTGAGGGGAAGTGTCTGACATAAGATAAAGGATACAGGGGAGAATGGTCATTTTGATCACTGCTATGCAGCCCAGCCAAGAGAGGCAATGGTGCTGCCTTGCCTCTAGATCAGTGAGAATGAGTTTTGTGAGAGAGTAGTAGTTTACTATGATAGGTTGTGTTCTGGTGCTGGCCTATTCGATATGTAGGTAGGGGAGATTTTTGGATGTCCACAAGAATGGGAATTGAGAGCAGAGGCCAGCTTCATGGGACTGGAGCACTGTGAGATTAAGAATCTGTGATTTTTGCTTGTTCACCTTTGAGCCTGATACCGGCCTAAATCTCTGAACCTTGTTGACCGGGGGTACCGGGAGATCATCGGGTTGGAAAGAGCTAACATTAAGTGATCCATGTATAAGCTGATGAGATTGTGGTCATCACTAAACTTTATCCCAGTCATATTAGGATTGGCTCTGATTTTTTTGAGATGTCATGTTTAGTACCTATGGAATGGTACTAATAAATCCTCTTTAATGGTAAATACAGATTTATAGTTTCAATTTTGAAAATGCCACTTTTAAGAAATTGGTGTTTTCCTGCTCTGAGCCCTGAGTGCCTGCAGCCTGCCTTCAATACACATCTGGGGTGGGATGACGGCTGGGCTTGCGCATTCCCTTTAGTCACCCACATATAAAGGGAGCAGAGGTGTGACTAATGTGTCACCTGGGAAGGGTGGGAGGGAGTAGCTGGACACAGCCTCCCACTTACACCAGAATAGGTAATGTTCTGTCCCACACAAAGGGGTACATACCCTCCTGTAGTGAGTCAGGAGCCAGGCCAGGAAGAAAGGACCTCTGTACACTTCAAAGCACCTTCTTCACCTCCACCTCAAAGGCACAACTGGGTGTAAGTACTGGACCTCTGATCCTACCAACTGAGTACACTACTGGACCGATGAAGAACTCTGCCAGAAGAAAGTACTGCTGTGCTGCTGAAAGGGCTGCCACTCTGCACTGCTGCTCTGGAAGAACCTATTTTCTGCTGTGCTTCACTGATGCCTGCTAACTTCTGCCCTGCTGAGGGAGGACTGGGCCAATCTCTCTTGAACCTAGATTGACTCTAAGGGCATGTTGGCTTCCCCCTATTATAAGTCTCAGGGACATCAAAGACTTCTCATCATCCTTCAACACCACCTGGACTTTGCTTGCAGCAAGTCTTGCCCTGACAATGATGCCAATCCAGTCCTGGGTCCTTGGGAGTGGGTATAAAGTGCTGGGCAACAATGCCATTGCGCTGATCGCAACTGGTGCATCTCTCTCAACACTGACACATCACTACAGCCATGACGATCATGGACACCACATCAACAACTGCATGGTGCATCGTCTCCCACTTCCGATGCATATATGACTTTGCACAGCTCGGAACTCATACATCGCCTGCATTCTAAGGATTGGTGAAGATGCATTGCCTCCTCTGCTCCCCACATCTTGGCTTCAATGTTGAAGCATTTAAGAACCAAAATACTTTTTCAACGGGCAAAGGATACTCCATGTATTCGACTCGTGATCCATTGCAGTCAGCCTGAACTTCTGGGTTTACCAGTCTATTGCAACCAGATTGCCCAAGTTGGGGTCAGATTTAAGGGCTCTTAGAACGTACTTGTGGCACGCCACATTAGTGTAATTAGTTTTTCTGCTAATGTGGCCCAACAAGCCAAAATCACAGTGCCAAATTTAAATGTGGCTCCATGCATGCATGGCGCCACTTTGCAAACACTTGTGCTACATTGTGCCTGCGCCAGGCATAATGTATGCAAAGAGGACGTATACCTGTTGGGATTTATTGCATCCTTTTTTTGGCACTTTTAATGCCTGTTCAGAGCAAGCGTTAAAAGGAGGCACAACCATTTATAACAATGGGCCTCAATGGGCTTTGCAAGATTAGCATCAACATTTTTTATGCTAATCCTGCAAAGCTCTGAACTAACACTTGTTCTCCTACTACTGCCATGGTGTGCTGTATCTTAGATACTGTGCATGCATGGTAGCATTAGGAGGGCACTAAGGGGCGCAAGATGGGTGCAGAACCACTTTTCTCAAATCAGCCCTTGGTGTTTTAAGCTTTTAAGCATTACAATTTCATTTAATCTTTAAAAATTCATATATCAAGCTCTACTTACTGGATTGTTGTCATTTTAATATTGTTGTGTTCCATGTTCTAAACTGGTGAGAAGTCTTTTGTGGTGTTTTCGCTGTGTTACGGTTTGAAGTGTTGCAAAAATAATTCACAAGTTAAGCCTGACTGATTTGTGCCAAACTACTAGAGGGTGAGCACAGGTTAATTTATTGTGTGCATCTAATTTATCCTGACTAGGACTGTGGCTCCTGCTCAGACAAAGTGCATACCTCTGCCAACCAGAAACTCAATTTCTAACAGTTGTACGCTGCAACCTATGTAAATCACTATGTACACCTGATTGAAAAGACTGTACCCGCATTATTTTCAATAGTTCAAATTCTAGATGACTGTTTTGATTTGATTTGAAAGTGCTACTGTAGTATTTACTTTTCCTTAGGATTTTTTTAAGATTGCCTATAAGACACTATTTGATTAGGCTTCTTTCCAGTGATGAATACAGCATGCTTTCATGGGTGTATATCAATATGCTGTTATATGGAGAATAAGGAACCATCGACTTTAAGGCACTTAATAAATGTTGCTAGGTCCATTTAGTAAATGAAAAACATTTAAAACTCATTATCACCATTGTGTCAACAGATTTTCTGAACTTCCTCATTGACGTTTGCTTTCGTTTCTCAAGAAATTGAAAAATGCTGTATGTTTTCTCAAATCGTTCTAAAGATTTCTACTGTTTATTGATATTGCCATGAAACCTGATCAGGAATTTCTTTCATTTTTTTAAACATCAAGCACAATTTCTCTCATCTGAGGTAAATAAAAATCATTTATAATTTTGATTGCCTCAAAAATATCCACAAGGACCCATACTGCTCCTGGAACAACAATATATTGTTGTAAGTTACTTGAGTGATGCCTCAACCAGAAGCTACACCCTTTTTATACTTTTATGCATGCAACTGAATCATATTAACCCCAATGAATCATGCCAACATTTTAGAAAATGTTGTGGGATGCCTGCCTGCCCAGAGGCATGGAAGGTACAGGTTTCAGTACTAACCTGACAGGCTCAGACTTCCATCCTTTATATAGTGAATACTTTTTTATTTAAATATCTTTTATTAACTTTTTTAAGCAAAAATGGTGAAAAACACACATCTACTGTGTAGAACAACCCACACCCTACCCTCCACCCACTGCATTCCAACACACAAATTATCATTTCACAATTTTCATTACACTTCCGTACATAAAGACTGATCATTCATAGTTTAGCATATATTGACATTTATGTGGTAGAGGGATCGTCCGAATCCGAGACCGATGCTCCTTGCGAGCTGTCTGAGATTGTATCGTCTGGGTGTTTGAGGCAATCTAATATTGTGTCCCATTGTCGTGCCGTGTCTCTGGACCCTCTTCCCCTTGCTGCTTCCTGATGTAATATATTTCCCTCTGCCTTAGCCCATTTTATCAATGCATTCTGCCATCTTTGAATTTGAGGCCTCCAGCAACCTTCCAATAGCTTGTAATTTCTCTCTTGGCCAAATTCGATGCCATTTCAATATATTTATTGGTTGTCTTTTTGGCGGGGGGCAGGGAAAATCTCCTAACAATGCTGTCAATGGAGACAGTCTCAGTCTCCTATCTGTAGTCGCGGCCAGTTTCCTAAATACCTCTTCCCAATAAGGCACTATTTGCGGACAATTCCATAACATGTGTTCTAACCCTGCCTCCGGTTCTGGGTATCTGGGGCAACCCCCACCTCTATTGACATACATCTTTGCAATTCTGTGAGGGGTAAGATAAGCTCAATGATAGACATAGATGTTTATTAATTTAAAACAAGCGTTTCTAGTTGCGGGGTATAAATGTGAGATGATCCTGGACAATCTCCGCTCATCTATTGGTGTCCCCAGCTCCGTCTGCCACTTCAATCTAAGTTTATCCAGAGAAGTAAAAGTATCTTTGTGTAAGGCTTTGTAAATTGCTGAAACCACACCCCTCTCTCCGCCTCTTGATCAAAAAATTCTGCACCCTTCATGCATAGGAGGTTCCTGAGAGCCCAGCTTCCAGGTTCTTTGTATAATCCTAGTGATCGCGCTATATATAAGGAACATTCCGAGTGGGAGATCATACTGTTCTCGCAGTTATGCGAAGGTACGCAACTGCCCGTTATGATACAGGTCCCCCAGCACTGTAATATTATATAAAGCTATATAACTAGTCTCCTAATCCCTGTTAAAGCCTGCACCCCCACCCGTTGCTGCAGACCTGTCACAGGAATTTCCGGAGCATAGGGGCTAGCCGCACGGGAGCGCTTAACCCACACTCCCAGCACGCCTGCACAGCATGCCACTCCGGTGGTATTTGCCGATTCCTCCCACTTGGGGTCAGCAACACACTCAGTAGGGCGTGGTGTAGTTCACTTAAATCATACTGCGTATTTTGATCCGCTGGATCTTCACTTAAAGATCTTGCCAACCATTGCAACTGGCTAGGCCAGTAGTACATTTCCATGTCCGGGGCCGCCAACCCTTCTTCCGAGGTGGGTCTCTGAAGAGTGCTCAATGCCAGTCTGTGTCTACTCGATCCCCATATAAACTGGATATCAAGGAGTTAATGTTACTGAATAATGATTTCGGTATGACCAGTGGAAGAGTAGAGAAATAGTACAATAATCTTGGCAGCATTATCATTTTTAGTAACACCACTCTCCCCATAACCGCTAATGGGAGTGTCCCCCAAAACTGCATATAAGTTCTCATTCTCCTTATTGCACTGTGTATGTTCTCCTCTAGTAAGTCTGCTGTTTTATGGTATATGTTAACTCCTAGGTAACGGAATGTAGTGGGTGCCAAGGTGAGCCCCCATGTATCAACCATTTTCGGGACCCCCTTTGTTAAGGGAAAGATGGAGGATTTTTGCCAATTTATCCATAGACCAGATGCTCCTCCAAAGCATTCCAGCATGGCCATAGCTCCCGGAAACCAGTTTCCATGTCTCCCAGGAAGATCAGCATATCGTCCGCGTATAGTGCAATATAATGCACCTGCGGTCCCACTTGAAGCCCCTCAAAATAGACACCTGATCTAGCCATTCTAGCAAGCGGTTCGACAACTATCGCAAAGAGTAGGGGTAACAGGGGACAACCCTGCCTGGTGCCCCTGCCAATTTGGTATGGATCAGATATAGTCCCACCTGTGCTTACTCGTGCTGTAGGATTCACATAGAGCAGCTGCATCTATCTAACAAACTCGAGCCCCAGGCCTAGTTTCAGCATTACCTTTTCTAAGCAATCACACCTAAGGCTATCAAATGCCTTCTCAAGATCCACTGAGATACTCGCCGCCCGCTGCAAGGTTGGAGACTCAGAGTGGAGTATAGAGACTAGCCGTCTTATGTTCTGTGCAGTGCTACGCTGGGGGACAAACCCAGGTTGATCTCTATGTATCAATTTTGTTATATAGGGCAGCAGCTGGGGAGCTAAAATTCTACTAAGTATCTTATAGTCGAAGTTGAGCATAGACAGGGGGTGGTATGAGCAAACATCTCTCTGCGGTTTATCCTGCTTTATAAGTGGTATCATGATAGCTTCATTTGTGGACTGAGGTAGTGCACCCCTCTCTTTTGCCTCTGCATATAGGTTACACAAGTGTGGGGCTAGTTTTTCCAGGTAAACAATATAGAACTTCAAAGGAAGTCCGTCAGCCCCTGGGACCTTTCCACTCGCCATATTTTGAACTGCGGTTTTAACATCCGCTATCAAGATTGACTCAGCGAGGACCTGTTTGTCCTCCTCCCCCAGGTGAGGGAGATAAAGTTCATTCAATCTCTCCAATTGGGTGAGGCTCAGAGCCTTGACAGGTGGGGCATATAGTTGGGAATAATAGTCAACAATCTGTGTATTTATTGTACTCTGCCCATAAAGACGACAACCAGCTGCATCCTCAATTTCTGTTATCACTGTCTGCTGTCTCAACGGAGCCGCCAGCCACACCAAGAGTGAGCCTGCTTTATTTCCCTCTGCGTGTTGCCTGGTCATGTATTTTCTGTAATCAAAACGGCTCAACTTTTCGGTTGCCTCTGCAATTTTTTCTTTGAGATCGGCAAGACAAGGGGCCACTTCTGGGTGATTGGGTCTCTGGCATTCAATGTCTCTAAGGGATTCCTCAAGTTTTTGGATTTCTAATTTTGGGGACCATCGAACCCCTATACTCTCTGTTATGCATATTCATCTGATGACTATTTTAAATGTCTCCCATTCTATCACCCTAGTTGACGCCATTCCTGTATTAAGGGCAAAAAAATCTCCAATTACCGCCGAAAGCGAGTGTTAAAATGCCTCGTCTTCAAGCATCTCTGCTCTGAGACGCCAGGATGGAATGCTAGGTGTTTCCCTACACCAGGTCAGTGATAGTAGCAGGGGAATATGATCTGAAATAGTGTGGCACAGGTATTCTGCTGTTCCCACTACTCTTTGTATCTCAGGGGAGGCAAGGAATGTGTGCAGAGAAACATGCAAGTCATGTACTGTAGAATGAAAGGAATAGTCTTGGGCTGTAGGGTGGATATGCCTCTAGAAATCATCAAATCCCCATCGTTGCTGCCATGCAGAGAACAGTCTTGCTACTTTTGTGGCTTGGGACCGAGGCAGGGGTGGTTGAGACCTATCTAATGTAGGATCTGCAATACAATTGAAGTCTCCTCCTATTAAGGTGGCTCGTGTGAAATAGGGACCCAATACCCTCGAAAGTGTAGTAAGAAAAGCTCCTTGTTCCTGGTTTGGTGCGTATATTCCCCCTATTGTGATGTCTTTACCTTCCAGTCTCCCACTTATTAAGACATATCGTCCCTCATTATTTCTAACTTTCTTTGTTTTTTGGAAAGGCACTCTCGGACGTACCCATACTAGCACTCCCCTTGCAAAAGCCGAGTAAGTTGTCGCGAATACCTGGCCACTCCATCTCTTCGCAAGTGCTCTGACTTCCTGCTCCAATAGGTGCGTGTCCTGCAATATGGCTATGTGGACTCTCTGTCTAGTAAGCTGACTGTATACTTTCTACCTTTTACCCATGCTATTCAAGCCCCGGACATTCCAGGAAGCAAATTTATAGTTTAAGGGGGAACCCATAAAATTCAAAGGTAGAATGCCAGAGTCTGTTTGTTCCTCCCCAACAGCCAAGTGCTTACCCTCAACCAAGTTTCCATAATGCGAAGTGTAGCTAGCGCTTTTGTTCTGGGTGCAACTCTCTTGAAACACACAAAACTAAAACCCCAATACCCCCCTCCCTTTCCCCAGGACCGGTAACTAAAACTATCCCCATCCAAACTGTTAAAACTGTAGCTAACATCATTTAGATAGGGCGTACACCAGAAATCGAAAGCCTGCTTCCTGACGTGTCTCTAGGGCCCAGTCAGATTATATCACATATCAACTATCACGTTACACAATTGCCCCTGTATCTGTCTTAACTAATTATGCTGCACCATCAGGGAACAGGGCCCCATCCCCCTATGAAAGCTACTTCAGATGAGTCAACATCCTCTACTTCTCATAACCCATGTTCCTCCTACGAAGCATCAAACCCCATAGTTTAACAAGAGCTGTCTCTGAGTGATGGCATGGACTTTCTCTGCTACTCACAGATACCCAAATACAAGGTGTTCAAATAAGGTCCTCTGATCTCGGGGTTACTTTGGGCATGCTGACGGATATGACTTGAGATGAGCGGGAATACTACCAGAATTGGAGTCATGATCTGAAAGGACCTCGGAAGACTGAGTCAAAACAAGGTTCCCCCACTCATAACTGCTGGAGTATCCACTGCCTCTCGCATTTCCTGTAATGCCTGGTGTTGTGGAGGAGCTAAATCTGTTCCACGCTTGTTGAATCTGTTACACCTTCTGTTGGTTGTACATGGGGTTCCTCGCTGTGGAGCAGATGTCGGTGGGTCCAGAGTCTCCAGCCAGTCACATACTAGTTGGGGCGAGGTAAAGAAGTGGGTCTTATCACCATATGATACGGGAAGAGCATAGCCTATTGAATTCCTAAGTCTCAGAGCCGCTGTTTGGAATCTTTGAATGAGGCCTTTTGTTTTTGTGTTTCTCTGGTAAAGTCAGGGAAAATCATTATCCATTGGTTGTCTAGCATTATTTCCCCCTTTAGTAGTGCTTGTGTTAGGATAAAATCTCTGTCTTTAAAATGTAGCAGTTTGGCAACAACTGGACGAGGTGCAGCTCCTGGGGGAAGAGGTCTGAATTGGACGTAAAAAAGGGGGATAAGCCTTCCAGCGCCATGGCTTCCTTAATCCAATTCTGCAGCTTTCTGCTCTCAGCTCCACCTTTTCCAGTAGTCCCACTAGCCAGATATTGCTTCTACCAGCACAATTTTCATCGTCTTCCGCCCTCGCTTCCAGCAATTTTACTCGAGAGGTAAGCCCCATCAGGTCTGTAGAGATGACTTTTTGGCCTGGGGTCAGCTTTTCCAGGGCTCTTACATTGGAAACCACTCTGTCCGTTAACCTCCGATGGTCATCTCTCAGCAACAAGAGATCCACCGTTAGAGTGTCCATTTTCTATTCAAGGGCTTCACAGGAGTCTTGGATCGCCTGAAGTATCGTGTCCAGTGTAGTCTCCGAGGTGGGTGCATCAGTGTTTGCTCCAGCTGTAGACATTTGTTCAGGTTGTTTAGTTGCACCCATACCGTCTGGTTCCTGCCCCTCGTGGCTCTTCGGCTTACCCATCGTGTCCGGCCCAGTTTCCTACTTCGTTGAGGACCAAGCACTGCCTGCAGTAACAAGACCCCAGGTATTGTTTAAGCCAGGAGGGTATTCGGCCAGCACCCCTCCAGTGAGTTTCCAGTACATCCGGGGGGGAGGGTCTGTTCTTTGGAATCCAGTCCCTTTTATTTAGTCGTGGCACTTGTTGATGGGGAGTGATGCTGCTCCTCAGCTTCACCGAGACACGTGCCCACCTCTCACTCACTGGTTGGAGCCACTAATGGACACTATGGCCCTCATTACAACCCTGGCGTTAAAGGCCGCTGACTGACGTGCTGACGGCTGCCAACATACCGTGGCCGCAGAGGAAATCCGCTACAGATATTATGACCCACATCTAGAAATCCGCCACAATACAGACACCAACACAAGACCGCCACACCAAAGGTCAGTGATAAACTGGCGATAGCAAAACCCACACCGTTACACTAACAGGAATATGCCCACACTATCACAACCCATGAATAAACGCGGCGGTCTTTCATTGGCGGTACACACCGCCGCGCTCACAATACACACACACTCACAAAACACAACCAGATTGGACAATTCAAAATACACACACCTGACACACCCACACACTCGCAACACTATAAAACACACACCCATATTACCCACAACCCCTTACGAGAATTTTGGAAGAAGCAGGGAGAGAGAACAGCAAAGACGTTACCAGCATCCAGAGGCACACAACACCATCACTCATACACCATCCACGCACCTCAAAGAACACAACCCAACACATCATCCCACACATCACATCAACCATCACCTCACCCATCACCCACACCACATCATGGCACCTCAAAGACACCCCAGGTTTTCTGAGGAGGAGCTCAGGGTCATGGTGGGAGAAATCATCCGGGTAGAGCCATAGCTATTCGGATCACAGGTGCAGCAGACATCCATTGCTGGGAAGATGGAGCTATGGCGGAAAATTGTCAACAGGGTCAACGCAGTGGGACAGCACGCAAGAACACAGGATGACATGAGGAAGAGGTGGAACGACCTATGGGGGAAGGTGCGCTCCGTGGTATCCAGACACCAGGTAGCAGTACAGAGGACTGGCGGTGGACCCCCACCTCTTCCCCCACAACTATCAACATGGGAGGAGCAAGTCTTGGTGATCATGCATTCTGAGGGCCTCTCAGGAGTAGCAGGAGGACTGGACTCTGGTAAGCCAAATCTTTACTGTTATATCCCCCACCCTACCTGCATGCTATCACAAACACCTACCCCTACCCTCACATCCATCACCCCAACACCTCACAGATACCCCTCTATCACAACCAACACATTCCAATACCCAGCCCTGCATGTCACAACAATGCATGGACACCCATCACCAAAGCATGTCCAGTAGAAAAACTCAGCCAGGGCACACAATCACCACTCACACAAGGGCCAAGGCGATAATGCAAGCACAGGAGTAGAGGGAAACTCACCCATTGCACAAGATTGTGCACACAGATACAATAACTATGCATTTACACCCCTACAGGACCCCTACCCAAAGTCACCGGACAGGAGGTGTCAGCCATGTCCAGTCCCCCCACAGAAGAGGCCCACAGTGACCACAGCAGCTCTGCAAGCCTGGCTCAAGATGACCAGCCCGGCCCATCAGGGACCTCTGGACAGTCAGTTCCCCTGCCACAGTCCCAAACCATCACTGAATCTCCCCCCTCTGGAAACACCAACACAACACCCACCCAGCGGGCCCATGCCACTGTCCCCAGGACACGTCAATCAGCAGTGTGTCCACTACAGGGACCCCAGGCAAACCCACTAACCCAGGATGATCAGGGACCTGGGGTCAGTGGCAGTGGGCACACGGTTCAGGGGACAGAGGCACAGGACAACAGGGAAGCTGGGAGGACTGCTGTGTGACAGGGGAGGTCAGGCCCAGGGAACCCACTCTCCACGAGGCACTCTCCAACATCATGGGAGCATACCACCATTCCCAGGAGGCCATTGGCACAGTACTGGCCAATTTCAGGAGACCCAGTGGCTGCAGGAGGAACAGTACCTGGGGTTCAGGGAGGACTTGAAGTCCATTAACACCACCTTGGTCACCATTGCAGGGGTGCTGGCAGACATGGCCAACACCATGAGGGAGACAGTGGCATACCACTGGGCCACTGACACCAGCCCGAACGGTGAACAGCCCTCCACCGGCACTAGTGGACAGGAGGTCCTGCCACAGGACCAACAGGCCACAGGCACCCCACCCTCTGCAGAAGGAGAACCACCCCGCAAACGGTCCCTGTGATCCAGGCTCAAGACAGAGAACATTGCCAAGACCCCCGCCAGGAATTAAGACTCTCCTGATTGTCACCCTTCTGTCCCACTATGTCACCCTGACCACCTTGAACTGCCATTGCTCCACTTCCTATGCCCCCTTGGACGTCCTAGGGATTCTAATGGTACCCAGAGTTGGTGGTTTCCCCTGGAGGAGACCAAGAAAATAGCCAAAATACAGTGAAAATTTTGTTTTTTTTAAAAAAATGGGAAAAAAGGGCTGCTGAAGAAGGCTTGTGGTTTTTTCCCTGAAAATGCCATCAACAAAGGGTTTCTGGTGCTGAAATCACTATCTTCCCACCTTTCAGGAACGGACAGACTTGAATCAGAAAACCAAATTTTTCAACACAAATTTGGCATTTTACTGGGACATACCCCATTTCTACTATATTTGGTGCTTTCAGCCTCCTTCCAGTTAGTGACAGGAATGGGTGTGAAACCAATGCTGGATCCCGGAATGCTAAACATTTCTGAAAACTAGACAAAATTCTGAATTCAGCAAGGGGTCATTTGTGTAGATCCTACAAGGTTTACTTACAGAAAATAACAGCTGAAATAAAAAAATATTGAAATTGAGCTGAAAACAACAGCCATTTTTCTTTATGTTTTACTCTGTCAATTTTTCCTGCGATGTCAGATTTCTGAAAACAATATACCGTTTTGTCTGCTGGACTCTTCTGGTTGCGGAGATATAAAGGGCTTGTAGGTTCATCAAGAACCCTAGGTACCCAGAGCCAATAAATGAGCTGCACCCTGCATTCTATACTGGGTATACAGCAATTCATTTGCTGAAATATGAAGAGTGAAAAAGAGGTATCAAGAAAACCTTTGCATTTCCAAAATGGGATCAAGATAAGGTTTTGAGGAGCAGTGGTTATTTGCACATCGCTGAATTCCGAGGTGCCCATACTAGCATGTGAATTGCAGGGCATTTCTCAAATAGACGTCTTTTTTACACACTCTCTTATATTTGGAAGGAAAAAATTTAGAGAAAGATAAGGGGCAATAACACTTGTTTTGCTATTCTATGTTCCCCCAAGTCTCCCGATAAAAATGATACCTCACTGTGGGTAGGCCTAGTGCCCGCAACAGGAAATGCCCCAAAACACAACATGGACACATCCTATTTTTTTTATAGAAAACACAGCTGTTTTTTCCAAAGTGCCTACCTGTAGATTTTGGCCTCTAGCTCAGCCGGCACATAGGGAAACCTACCAAACCTGTGCATTTCTGAAAACTAGAGACCTAGGGGAATCCAAGGAGGGGTGACTTGCGGGGTTCGGACCAGGTTCTGTTACCCAGAATCCTTTGCAAACCTCAAAAAGTGGCTAAAAAAACAAGTTTTCCTAACATTTCGGTGACAGAAAGTTCTGGAATCTGAGAGGAGCCTCAAATTTCCTTCCAACCAGCGTTCCCCCAAGTCTCCCTATAAAAATTATACCTCACTTGTGTGGGTAGGCCTAGTGCCCGCGACAGGAAACGCCCCAAAGCGCAACGTGGACACATCCAAATTTTTGGAAGAAAACAGAGGTGTTTTTTGCGAAGTGCCTACCTGTAGATTTTGGCCTCTAGCTCAGCCAGCACCTAGGGAAACCTACCAAACCTGTGCATTTCTGAAAACTAGAGACCTAGGGGAATCCAAGGAGGGGTGACTTGCGGGGCTCGGACCAGGTTCTGTTACCCAGAATCCTTTGCAAACCTCAAAAAGTGGCAAAAAAAAACAAGTTTTCCTAACATTTCGGTGACAGAAAGTTCTGGAATCTGAGAGGAGCCACAAATTTCCTACCACCCGGCGTTCCCCCTAGTCTCCCGATAAAAATTATACCTCACTTGTGTGGGTAGGCCTAGCGCCTGCAACAGGAAACGCCCCAAAGCGCAACATGGACACATCCAAATTTTTGGAAGAAAACAGAGGTGTTTTTTGAGAAGTGCCTACCTGTAGATTTTGGCCTCTAGCTCAGCCAGCACCTAGGGAAACCTACCAAACCTGTGCATTTCTGAAAACTAGAGACCTAGGGGAATCCAAGGAGGGGTGACTTGCGGGGCTCGGACCAGGTTCTGTTACCCAGAATCCTTTGCAAACCTCAAAAAGTGGCTAAAAAAAACAAGTTTTCCTAACATTTCGGTGACAGAAAGTTCTGGAATCTGAGAGGAGCCACAAATTTCCTTCCACCCGGCGTTCCCCCAAGTCTCCCGATAAAAATTATACCTCACTTGTGTGGGTAGGCCTAGCGCCTGCGACAGGAAACGCCCCAAAGCGCAACATGGACACATCCAAATTTTTGGAAGAAAACAGAGGTGTTTTTTGAGAAGTGCCTACCTGTAGATTTTGGCCTCTAGCTCAGCCGGCACCTAGGGAAACCCACCAAACCTGTGCATTTCTGAAAACTAGAGGCCTAGGGGAATCCAAGGAGGGGTGACTTGCGGGGCTCGGACCAGGTTCTGTTACCCAGAATCCTTTGCAAACCTCAAAAAGTGGCTAAAAAAAACAAGTTTTCCTAACATTTCGGTGACAGAAAGTTCTGGAATCTGAGAGGAGCCACAAATTTCCTACCACCCGGCGTTCCCCCTAGTCTCCCGATAAAAATGATACCTCACTTGTGTGGGTAGGCCTAGCGCCTGCAACAGGAAACGCCCCAAAGCGCAACATGGACACATCCACATTTTTGGAAGAAAACAGAGGTGTTTTTTGAGAAGTGCCTACCTGTAGATTTTGGCCTCTAGCTCAGCCAGCACCTAGGGAAACCTACCAAACCTGTGCATTTCTGAAAACTAGAGACCTAGGGGAATCCAAGGAGGGGTGACTTGCGGGGCTCGGACCAGGTTCTGTTACCCAGAATCCTTTGCAAACCTCAAAAAGTGGCTAAAAAAAACAAGTTTTCCTAACATTTCGGTGACAGAAAGTTCTGGAATCTGAGAGGAGCCACAAATTTCCTTCCACCCGGCGTTCCCCCAAGTCTCCCGATAAAAATTATACCTCACTTGTGTGGGTAGGCCTAGCGCCTGCGACAGGAAACGCCCCAAAGCGCAACATGGACACATCCAAATTTTTGGAAGAAAACAGAGGTGTTTTTTGAGAAGTGCCTACCTGTAGATTTTGGCCTCTAGCTCAGCCGGCACCTAGGGAAACCCACCAAACCTGTGCATTTCTGAAAACTAGAGGCCTAGGGGAATCCAAAGAGGGGTGACTTGCGGGGCTTGGACCAGGTTCTGTTACCCAGAATCCTTTGCAAACCTCAAAAAGTGGCTAAAAAAACAAGTTTTCCTAACATTTCGGTGACAGAAAGTTCTGGAATCTGAGAGGAGCCACAAATTTCCTTCCACCCGGCGTTCCCCCAAGTCTCCCGATAAAAACGATACCTCACTTGTGTGGGTAGGCCTAGCGCCTACGACAGGAAACGCCCCAAAGCGCAACGTGGACACATCCACATTTTTGGAAGAAAACAGAGGTGTTTTTTGCGAAGTGCCTACCTGTAGATTTTGGCCTCTAGCTCAGCCGGCACCCTGGGAAACCTACCAAACCTGTGCATTTCTGAAAACTAGAGGCCTAGGGGAATCCAAGTAGGGGTGACTTGCGGGGCTCGGACCAGGTTCTGTTACCCAGAATCCTTTGCAAACCTCAAAAAGTGGCTAAAAAAACATGTTTTACTAACATTTCGGTGACAGAAAGTTCTGGAATCTGAGAGGAGCCACAAATGTCCTTCCACCCGGCGTTCCCCCAAGTCTCCCGATAAAAATGATACCTCACTTGTGTGGGTAGGCCTAGCGCCTGCAACAGGAAACGCCCCAAAGCGCAACGTGGACACATCCAAATTTTTGGAAGAAAACAGAGGTGTTTTTTGCGAAGTGCCTACCTGTAGATTTTGGCCTCTAGCTCAGCCGGCACCTAAGGAAACCTACCAAACCTGTGCATTTCTGAAAACTAGAGGCCTAGGGGAATCCAATGAGGGGTGACTTGCGGGGCTTGGACCAGGTTCTGTTACCCAGAATCCTTTGCAAACCTCAAAAAGTGGCTAAAAAAACAAGTTTTCCTAACATTTCGGTGACAGAAAGTTCTGGAATCTGAGAGGAGCCACAAATTTCCTACCACCCGGCGTTCCCCCTAGTCTCCCGATAAAAATGATACCTCACTTGTGTGGGTAGGCCTAGCGCCTGCAACAGGAAACGCCCCAAAGCGCAACATGGACACATCCAAATTTTTGGAAGAAAACAGAGGTGTTTTTTGAGAAGTGCCTACCTGTAGATTTTGGCCTCTAGCTCAGCCAGCACCTAGGGAAACCTACCAAACCTGTGCATTTCTGAAAACTAGAGACCTAGGGGAATCCAAGGAGGGGTGATTTGCGGGGCTCGGACCAGGTTCTGTTACCCAGAATCCTTTGCAAACCTCAAAAAGTGGCTAAAAAAAACAAGTTTTCCTAACATTTCGGTGACAGAAAGTTCTGGAATCTGAGAGGAGCCACAAATTTCCTTCCACCCGGCGTTCCCCCAACTCTCCCGATAAAAATTATACCTCACTTGTGTGGGTAGGCCTAGCGCCTGCGACAGGAAACGCCCCAAAGCGCAACATGGACACATCCAAATTTTTGGAAGAAAACAGAGCTGTTTTTTGAGAAGTGCCTACCTGTAGATTTTGGCCTCTAGCTCAGCCGGCACCTAGGGAAACCCACCAAACCTGTGCATTTCTGAAAACTAGAGGCCTAGGGGAATCCAAAGAGGGGTGACTTGCGGGGCTTGGACCAGGTTCTGTTACCCAGAATCCTTTGCAAACCTCAAAAAGTGGCTAAAAAAACAAGTTTTCCTAACATTTCGGTGACAGAAAGTTCTGGAATCTGAGAGGAGCCACAAATTTCCTTCCACCCGGCGTTCCCCCAAGTCTCCCGATAAAAACGATACCTCACTTGTGTGGGTAGGCCTAGCGCCTACGACAGGAAACGCCCCAAAGCGCAACGTGGACACATCCAAATTTTTGGAAGAAAACAGAGGTGTTTTTTGCGAAGTGCCTACCTGTAGATTTTGGCCTCTAGCTCAGCCGGCACCCTGGGAAACCTACCAAACCTGTGCATTTCTGAAAACTAGAGGCCTAGGGGAATCCAAGTAGGGGTGACTTGCGGGGCTCGGACCAGGTTCTGTTACCCAGAATCCTTTGCAAACCTCAAAAAGTGGCTAAAAAAACAAGTTTTACTAAAATTTCGGTGACAGAAAGTTCTGGAATCTGAGAGGAGCCACAAATGTCCTTCCACCCGGCGTTCCCCCAAGTCTCCCGATAAAAATGATACCTCACTTGTGTGGGTAGGCCTAGCGCCTGCAACAGGAAACGCCCCAAAGCGCAACGTGGACACATCCACATTTTTGGAAGAAAATAGAGGTGTTTTTTGCGAAGTGCCTACCTGTAGATTTTGGCCTCTAGCTCAGCCGGCACCTAAGGAAACCTACCAAACCTGTGCATTTCTGAAAACTAGAGGCCTAGGGGAATCCAATGAGGGGTGACTTGCGGGGCTTGGACCAGGTTCTGTTACCCAGAATCCTTTGCAAACCTCAAAAAGTGGCTAAAAAAACAAGTTTTCCTAACATTTCGGTGACAGAAATTTCTGGAATCTGAGAGGAGCCACAAATTTCCTTCCACCCGGCGTTCCCCCAAGTCTCCCGATAAAAATGATACCTCACTTGTGTGGGTAGGCCTAGCGCCTGCGACAGGAAACGCCCCAAAGCGCAACGTGGACACATCCAAATTTTTGGAAGAAAACAGAGGTGTTTTTTGAGAAGTGCCTACCTGTAGATTTTGGCCTCTAGCTCAGCCGGCACCTAGGGAAACCTACCAAACCTGTGCATTTCTGAAAACTAGAGGCCTAGGGGAATCCAAGGAGGGGTGACTTGCGGGGCTTGGACCAGGATCTGTTACCCAGAATCCTTTGCAAACCTCAAAAAGTGGCTAAAAAAACAAGTTTTCCTAAAATTTCGGTGACAGAAAGTTCTGGAATCTGAGAGGAGCCACAAATTTCCTTCCACCCGGCGTTCCCCCAAGTCTCCCGATAAAAACGATACCTCACTTGTGTGGGTAGGCCTAGCGCCTGCGACAGGAAACGCCCCAAAGCGCAACGTGGACACATCCAAATTTTTGGAAGAAAACAGAGGTGTTTTTTGCGAAGTGCCTACCTGTAGATTTTGGCCTCTAGCTCAGCCGGCACCCTGGGAAACCTACCAAACCTGTGCATTTCTGAAAACTAGAGGCCTAGGGGAATCCAAGTAGGGGTGACTTGCGGGGCTCGGACCAGGTTCTGTTACCCAGAATCCTTTGCAAACCTCAAAAAGTGGCTAAAAAAACAAGTTTTACTAACATTTCGGTGACAGAAAGTTCTGGAATCTGAGAGGAGCCACAAATGTCCTTCCACCCGGCGTTTCCCCAAGTCTCCCGATAAAAATGATACCTCACTTGTGTGGGTAGGCCTAGCGCCTGCAACAGGAAACGCCCCAAAGCGCAACGTGGACACATCCAAATTTTTGGAAGAAAACAGAGGTGTTTTTTGCGAAGTGCCTACCTGTAGATTTTGGCCTCTAGCTCAGCCGGCACCTAAGGAAACCTACCAAACCTGTGCATTTCTGAAAACTAGAGACCTAGGGGAATCTAAGGAGGGGTGACTTGCGGGGCTCAGACCAGGTTCTGTTACCCAGAATCCTTTGCAAACCTCAAAAAGTGGCTAAAAAAACAAGTTTTCCTCATATTTCGGTGACAGAAAGTTCTGGAATCTGAGAGGAGCCACAAATTTCCTTCCACCCAGCGTTCCCCCAAGTCTCCCGATAAAAATGATACCTCACTTGTGTGGGTAGGCCTAGCGCCCACGACAGGAAATGCCCCAAAACACAACATGGACACATCACATTTTTTCATAGAAAACAGTGCCTACCTGTGGATTTTGGCCTCTAGCTCAGCCGGCACCTGGGGAAACCTAGCAAACCACCACATTTTTGAAAACTAGAAACCCAGGGGAATCCAAGATGAGGTAACTTGTGGGGCTCGGACCAGGTTCTGTTACCCAGAATCCTTTGCAAATCTCAAAATGTGGCTAAAATAACACGTTTTCCTCACATTTCGGTGACAGAAAGTTCTGGAATCTGAGAGGAGCCACAAATTTCCTTACACCCAGCGTTCCCCCAAGTCTCCCGATAAATATGATACCTCACTTGTGTGGTTAGGCCTGGTGCCTGTGACAGGAATAGATCACACAACGGTCAATGTTGGTCCTTACGTGAGGCAGCTGTTGACCCTGGGGTGATCCATTCCTGACACAGGCACTAGGTGTAGGCACTCAAGTGGGGTAGTGTTTTTATCAGGACAAGTGAGGAGTCACTGGGTGGTAGGAATGTTGTGGATCCCAGCATATTCCTGTAGTTTGTGTGACAGAAATGCGAGAAAAATTGCGTTTTTTTTCAACATTTCAGCTTTGCAGGGTATTCTGGGTAAGACAACTTTGGGGAATCCACACAAGTCACACCTCTGTGGACTCCCCCGAATGTCTAGTTTCCAGAAATGTTTGGGTTTAGTGTGTTTCTCTATATGGCCGCCGAATACAGGACCAAAAACACAGGTGCCTGCCTTACAAAACCAGTTTGTTTTGCCATAGACAATTTTGATGTCTCCACAATATGATTTGGGTGGTGGAATTTGGGGCTGAACTATATTGGGGAGCTCCCAAGAGAGCACTCTCTCTCTGCTTGCTCTCTGGGTTGGCCTAACCCACTATTACCCAGTTGCACGAACAGCTTGCGAAGGGACAGCAGGACTGTCCTCATCACCTCCCTCATAATGTACTGGAAGAGGAGTTTTCGAATGGGACTCCTCTGACTGAAAAATCACTCCCAGAGTCTGCGCCATTGTCCTATCCCTCAGATGCTGTCTCAGTATCTGATGTCTCAGTCTCTGATCCTATGTCAGAGCGGTCCTCTATAACCCAAGTGCAGGCAGCAGTCATCCATCAAGATGCCATCTCTGCTATTGGCTAAACTGTTGCTCTAAAACACTAGCCTACGTAGACAGTCACAAAATCGATGGTGTGTGTGAGATACGTGCAACAGTAGAGGCCACCTTACCTGTGCTTCTTCCCTCAATCAGCACGTACTTTTAAGACACTCAAAAAACACCTTGTCACATACCATTCGTCACAGTCTTTAGCACCTCCTGCGCCCAGTCCAACAATCATTATTGGTGCTCCCACTCCCTCCTCCTCGGATTCCCTCATTACCACCCAGCAAAAGTGCCCTTCATCTCTCCATAGACTTTACTAATGTACTCAGCTATTTACATAAAATACAGATGTGCTCTTTGCAGTAGGCATATAAACCTTCTGCGCTTCTTTATGGCACTAAAACTGCCACTAGACAAGTCGGACCCTTTTCCCCCCAGGGAAACCACACACATATTGACAAAAGTGATATATATATGACAGCCAACCACCTGAAACTCAACTCAAGCAAAACCGAAATAATCCTCTTTGGCCCACACAAAAACACCTGGGACCCCCCATGGTGGCCCACCACGCTAGGCCCTGCACCCACCCCCGCCAACCACGCACGCAACCTCAGCATCATCCTAGACTCCTCCCTCTCGATGACCCAACAAATCAACGCTCTTACCTCCTCATGCTTCAACAAACTCCGTATACTGAAAAACATTCAAATGGATCCCCACAGAGACCAGAAAAAGTGTCACTCACGCACTCATCAGCAGCAGGCTTGATTACGGAAACGCCCTCTACGCCGGCACCACTCTAAAACTCAAGCGCAAACTACACGCATCCAGAACTCAGCAGCACGACTCATCCTCGACCTCCGCCGACACAAACACATCTCTCCACACCTCAAATCCCTCCACTGGCTCCCCATTGACAAAAGGATCACCTTCAAGATCCTCATCCTCGCACACAAATCACTCCACAACACAGGCCCTGCCTACCTCAACGAGAGTCACCTTCCACACCCCCACACGAAACGTCCGCTCAGCTGACCTCTCTCTCGCCTCTGTCCCCCGCATCAAACACACCACCACCGGGGGCAGATCCTTCTCCTACCTTGCACCCAAAACCTGGAACGCCCTCACAACCCACCTTCGCAAGACCCAAAACCTACTTCTTTTCAGGAAGGGCCACAAAACCTGGCTTTTCGAACAGTGAACCTCCCAGCCCCTTTCCCTCCCCCCATTCCCCCCACCCAGCGCCTTGAGACCCTCACAGGTGAGTAGCGCGCTTTATAAATCTCTTTGATATAGATCTACCTCTATATATATATATATATATATATATATATATATATATCTACATAGATATATCTATAGATATATCCATGTACCTAGATATATCTATCTACATAGATATATTTAGATCTATATATACATATATTTTTTTTGGTTGTTGTATGGTTTCCTTGGGGGCCAAAATGGCCCCCAGGGAAACCCTACAACATCTAAAAAAAAATATTGCCCCCACAGGGGGTCACCCTGCCCAACGGCGACCCCCTGTCATTTCATTTTATTTATTTATTTATTTTTTCGCGCCCCCCCCCCTCCCCAGGGGGCACCTACCTTTTTTTTTTCAAAAAAATTATGCCGGGGGGGCGGCCCGTTTTCTGGGGGGACACCCCCCTAAATTGAAATCCCTGGTGTCTAGTGGTGTTTCCTGGCCCCCGATCGCAGCTATGCTGCGATCGGGGGCCAGGAAACTGTTTCAGAAGGCCTCGTAAGAAAGGGGAGACTCTCCCCTTTCTTACGAGGCCTTCCCGAACGTGGAAAAGGCCGTTTTCCCCACCAAAGCAGGAAGCGGCCGCAAGGCTGCTTCCTGCTTTGGTGGGGAAAACACCTTTGAAACGTCAGCGCGCCTCGCGGCGCACTGACGTCACAAAGGGGCGGGGGGGGGGCGGGGGGAGACACGGAAGCTTCTGTGTCTCCCGAGGGAAGTTAAATTAAAAAAGAATAATCCTCGGGTGCGACGCACCCGAGGATTTATTAATACCCTTCCTGGTGTCGGCCACTGGTCGTGACCCGCACCAGGGAGGGTGTGTGGGCGTCGGCCAGTGGCCGACGCCCGCACTCAGCAGGTTAAATGGAGGCACCAGAATCTGGCCTTCATGTGGCCGAAAGTCCGCTCTATAATCCTCCTAGTTCGCCCATGTGCCTCACTGTAGCGTTCCTCTGCCCTTGTCCTGGGATTCCTCACTGGGGTCAGTAGCCATGACAGGTTGGGGTAACTACAGTCACCTGCACATGTAGAGGGATATCTGTTAGACATACACCAACCCTTAGGGACTATCCCATACAAAGACACCTATTCATACTGTGTGGGGACCTTGGACTCACCTATTAGCCACACACAGTGCCTCTGGAGTTGGCCCATCACATAAGGGATGCTGCTGTTCCTCAAAATGTAAGCGTCATGCACAGACCCAGGTTACTTGGCATTCACATGAGAGATGTACTGGTCTGCCAAACACACCACCTGCACATTCATGGAACGGTAGCTTTTACAGTTTCTGTACACCTGTTCATTCCTGCGGGGGGGATAAATGCTACATGTGTACCATCAATGACACCATGATGTGGGGATATGTCCCAGGGCATAGAAGTCACCTTTCACTGTGGGCAAATCCTCCACCTGGGGGAAAACGATGTAGCTGCACATGTGTTTCAGCAGGGCAGACAACACTCTGGTCAATCCCTGATGCCATGGCCACTGTTGTTTGAAAGGAACCACTGGCCAGGAAATGGAGCACTGACAGGACCTGCACTAGAGGGGGGATACCTGTGGGATGGTGGATAGCTGTAATCAAGTCAGGCTCTAATTGGGCACACAGTTCTTGGATTGTGGCACGATCAAGTCTGTAGGTGATATTGATGTGTCTGTCTTCCATGGTTGACAGGTCCACCAGGGGTCCGTACACCGGAGGATGACGCCATCTCATCGTCTGCCCCAGCGGATGAGCCCTATGGAGGAGAATGGTGAGCAGAAGGTCATGTACCACATAGGTTGCACAAGGGTGTTTTGCACTAATGTGATTTAATCAGTGTGTGGCGCTGTCTGTCCGCATACCTGCCCAAATGTGCTGTGACGTAGTTAGATGCCCTGCCATGTGACCCCCTAAAATGGCAGCTGCCTGACCTGTAAGGAGGGACAAGGAGAAATGAGGTAACTGCGCTGGCATTGTGCAGTGTCGTGGTAGGCGGTCAAAGACCGCCTCGCAATTCAGCATTGGTCATCATTGGGCCCTCTGGGTTCTAGGAGCCAATGACGATGTACGCTGGAGTTGACGGTACGCACCGCTGAGGACGTGACCGACATTTTCTATCTGTTCACTCACTTGATACCTGACCTTCAACAGGAGAGGACCTAGACTGCAAGTGCTGCTGTGACCTCAGTCTGGAAGCGACAAATGGCTACAGTGTCTGGGGAAAGAACCCCTGCCTTCACCACCGAGGAGTTGGACAAACTGGCGGATGGGGTCCTCCCCAGTACACGCTACTCCACGTCCTCCAGACAAACAGGTGAGCATGATGGATGGGACTTGAATGTATGGAGTGGTCTGGATGGAAGATATTTGTTGTGGGGGGGCCTGTGGCCTGCATGTGAGGATAGTCAGTGTATGTGTTTCAAAGCATGGGTGGGAACTGGTGGCCAATGATTAAGAAGAACCGGACGGGGCAGTAAGTTCCATTCTTACTTTACCTTTCCTCTAGGTCAGCGCCCACCAGAAGAAGGGTATTTGGCGTGCCATCACTAAGGAAGTGCGGACCCTGGGGGTCTATCATAGATGAAGCACCCACTGCTGCAAGGTATGGGAGGACCTGTGCCGCTGGTGCAAGAAGATGGCAGAGGCCCAGCTGGGGATGGCATCCCAAAGTGGAAGAGGTACCCGTCACAGTATGACCCCCCTGATGTTCCGGATCCTGGCAGTGGCATATCCGGAGTTGGATGGGCGCTTGAGGGCATCACAGCAGCCACAAGAGGGTGAGTACAGTCTCAGTCAGCTGACTCTGCATTCTTTACAAGGTGTCTGGGTGGGGGATGTGTGCTGTGGGTTCCCATAGGCCAGGGTGAATGTGGTAGGGTAGGTCCCTTGTTAGGCAGGCTCTGTGCCACTCCAACCCCAATAGTGGTAATGGCCATCTACAATTAGTCAGGCTCCTGTGGGCTCCAGGTGTGCAGCAAATTGGGTTAGGCATAGTCCCCCGTGAGCAGGTGATTTTCCTAAGAACTGTTAGTGCATGGGCTAGGGCATAGGGCTGCTCCCTATGTGTTGTGTCTGCCAACGGCAGTGGTGTTTTCTCCCAGTACAATACACCCACATGTAGTTGGAGTGTTGCTGACATTGACCATGTGTCTCCTCTGTCTTTTCTCCCCTTTTTGTTTTGTCACCCTGTCCTTGTGTGCATTAGCATCATCTGTTGGAGGAGCAATGGCACCGGAGCAGGAGGGAGCTGCAACCCAAATGGCCCAGGAGGGTGAATGTATGGAGTCTGAAGGCACCAGTGGGACAGAGGGTGAGGGGAGCTCCACGATTGGGACAGGAGGGGACACCAATGACAGTGACTCCTCCTCTGATGGGAGCTACCTTGTGATGGCGGGCACCTCTGTGCCCACCGCAACAACAGGTACAGCCGCCACCCCCCCCTACCAACGCCCCCTCCCAGCAGCACCTCAGCGTGTTTCCCGTGCCCACTCACCCAGGATGGTGGGCATCTCCTTCGCCCCAGGCACCTCAGGCCCTGCCCCAGTCAGCCCTTCTGGCCTCAGTGAGGAGGCTATTGACCTTCTGAGATCCCTAACTGTTGGGCAGTCAACTATTTTGAATGCCATCAAGGGTGTAGAGAGGCATTTGCCCCAAACAAATGCATACCTGGAGGGCATTCATTCTGGCGTGGCGGCCCAACAGAGAGCATTTCAGGCTCTAGCCTCAGCACTGAAGGCAGCCATTGCCCCTGTGTCCAGCCTCCCCCCTCCAACCTCTTCTACCCAGAGCCAATACCCTCTACCTCAGCCTATCCGAAGCACACCATCAGACCAGCATGCACACACATCAGCACAAAAAAGCCCCTCAGGCAAACATGAGCAACACACATCCCACAGGCACTGACACAAGCACCATCCCCATGCAGACACACCAACATCCACTGACTCCACTGTGTCCTCCACGTCCTCCACCTCCACTACATACTCAGCCACTACCTCCATCACCAGCACGCCCATCACCACACCCATGCACCTTCACCCAAACTCAGCAGTCGTACACCTCCAGCAACCACTACCTCTTCCTCCACTCCCAAACCCCCTCCATCTTCCTGTCACAGTGTTTCTAAGAAACGTTTCCTGGCTAGCATTGACCTCTTCCCTACACCTCCCCCCCGTCCTTCCCCTAGGGCCAGGTTGTCTAGAACCCTGACCAGCACCTCAGCCACCAAATCCTCTTCCAGTGTGGTCCCTGCAAGTGTGGGAACATCGAAGGGGGCACCGATCAGGGCTGCCAGTGTCCCACCTAGTGAAGTCAAGGACCACCCAATTCCGCCACCTGCCAAGGTAAAGAAGGGGCCAGCATGCAGATGAGAAACGCCACACCAACCAACCAGAAAGGCCTCTTCCAGAACCAAAGAGGACAGTGCCAAGGTCACAAGAGCAAAGTGAAGTCAACTCAGGGCACGGAGCCTCCGGGTAAGGGACTGGTGTCACCCCTTTCGCAAGAGAGCCCAGCAACCTGTACCGCAATGGGCACCGCCGCAACGACCGCCACCTGCACCGAAACCTGCACCGCCATCTGCACCACCACCTGCACGGCAGCTGCCTCAACCACAGTCACCAGCTTCATCCCCCGTGGGCAGCCTTCCGAGGCTGCAGGAGACGGCCTGGTGTCTCCATCCACAAGTGTAGACACCTGCACCACCGGCAGAATCTCCACCGCAGACACCGCCACAGCCACCGCCACCTGCCCCGCGGCGTGCCGAGCCAGTGCCACTACACCGGACATGAGCACGATTCCCAGTGGGCAGGTGTCCGAGGCTGCAGGAGACGTCCTGGACCCTACACACACTACATGAGGCACCACCAGCAGCACCTGCACTTCCAGCAGTTTGCAGTCTTAGTCGTCGCAAGGAGAAGTGTGGCTCTGCCTCCATGGAGTATCATGCTACCTGTTACCGGTAAATCTCGTGGCTCAGACACCCATGTGAGGGAATGAGAACTGCCACACCGCTGGTGCAGCATCACTGGGCACCAGGCCCCCTCAAGAACCAGTGGAGAACAGCATCTACTACCCACATCCTTGGCAGGATGAGGCATTCTGGGCATCAGACCCCCACCAGAACCAGTGGAGAACAGCATTCACTACCCCAGTACTTGGCAGGATGAAGCACTCTGGGCACCATGCCCCCTCCAGAACCAGTGGAGAACAGCATCCACTACCCCAGTCCTTGGCAGGATGAAGCACTATGGGCACCAGGCGGAGAACAGCAACTGCTAGAGAGACTGTGGCTTTGCACTCCCCACTACCAAGCCGTGGGCAACCCACCCACTTGAGAGACTGTGGCTTTGCACTCCCCAGGACCAAGCAGTGGGCATGGAGCCCCCTCGAGGAGCAGTGGCGTCGTCCCATCATCCGGCTAAGGTGCCCCCCCTCCCCTTCCCCCTGAGGTGCTTGTGGTTTTTTCGACCTGATGTCCCTGCAGTGTTCTCTCCATTTTGAGGCAGGTGTCATGTGTGGGCTTTGCCCATGCTTTTTGTGATGACTGGCCCACAGACATTTAATGGGACAGTGTACGGACTTGTGTACTTGCTGTAAATATTTGTATATACTGATGATTTAAAGTTATCTTGGGCTACCTGATCGTTCAATTATTACACTCGTTAAACTCATTTCATTTGGTCCTTGCGTTCTTCCAGGGGGTGATGGGGTGTATCTATGATGTTATTGGATGTGTGTGTGTGTATGTTGTTGTGGGTGGGGGTGTTGCCTGTTGCATGTGTGTGTCACTCTCTTTTTCCTCCCGCTCTATGTAGTAGGTGCAGTACTCACCGTTGTCGTCGCCGCCGTCTTTGATGTTTCTGGTAGATGAGGAGGTAAACCAACATGGGCAGGACCTGTAACTCAGGCTCCATGGCGTCCTGGTTCCTCGTTGGGTGTCAGGAGGTGAGTGGTTTCCCTTCTGTGTACTGTTTCTGCCGTGCTTCTGATGGCATTGGTACTGCCCCAGAAAAGCTGGCGGATTGGTGTCTTGTAATAGTGTGGGTGGTACATTGTCTTCCACCTGTTTCGTGGCGGTTACCGCCACGGTGTTTGTTTCTACCGCTGTGGCGGTCGGAGTGTTAAAGTGGCTGTCTGTTGGCGGTTTCCGCCATGGTTGTGATTCCATTTTTTTTACTGCCGGCCTGTTGGCGGTATTACCACTGCTTTATCACCGACCGCCAGGGTTGTAATGAGGGCCTATGTGTTGCCCTCAGGGCTTCCGGGCACTAGGGCAGCTGTGTCCTTAATATCGCCCCTCTGTCCTTATTATTGTCCTGCGGGGCAATTGCAGCACTGAACTTTCTGTTTCCAAATGACCAGTGTCAAGGGTAGGGCAGAAGGGGGGCATTACCTCGGGTCCTCTCCTCCAAACTGCTTGGGCCTGCTCCGGGTAGTAGGGCGAGTCCCCCCCCCACCAGTGCCCACACCGTTTCACACTTTCTCCGCGAGGTGGGGCGGGGCCGTCGTTTTCGCGCTACCTGTTTGTGGGCTTAGTTCTCGGTCCTCTTCCAAGCTCCAGTCTTCTCCGGCGCTATTCAGCACCAGCAGCACTGCTCCGCTCTGCTTCCGAGCCGTGGACGCAATCTTAGCTCACCTCTGGCCTCAGGGGCTCCGTTCGGCAGCGCACTGCCTTCTTTCCCTCAGGCGGCCGCTGGACTCGGTGCCCCAGGGATTCTTAACCCGTGGGCACCGCTCGGAACCATGTTTGTGGCCGTTATGTCCTCAGGTTGCTTCGGGCCCTTCGACTACCGCCGGGAGCTCCGCATTAAGCACGCTTCTCCATCAGCTGCAGGCCATGTCCCCCTATATAGTGAATACTTTGAGCAGCAACAGTGCTGCTTTAAGGATAAAAACACAGTTTTTCACACTCCGAGAGGCAACTCAGTTTATCATATGCTCTGAATAAATGTCTTAATATAATGATGAAACATTTTACTTCTGATCTGCAGTGCCTTAAAAGGGCCATTCAGTGGAAAGTTGAAGCTTTCCTCTCTTCCCCATTATTACACCATCAACAATAAGCACCAATAACCAAGAAAAGACACTGGAATGCTGGGAGCTCCATAGAAGATAATGAAGTGACTCGGGGTTAATAATGGCTGATATGAGGCTTCTGCTTCAGCATTCCGATGCCTGTCTTTCTATTTCTTCATTTTAATTCAGAATATTCTATCCGTAATGGATGTAATGTTCTAATAGCCTTATAGCCCTTGTGCCCCAGGCTACACCAGTTGTTAAAGGCCCTCTCCCTTCGCATAGGCCCTCGTCTGCTGCTTGAGTCAATAACTCGGTTCAGCACCCTTAACACCCACTATAGCCTTCAACACCAGGCTGTAAGGCTACAATAAGGATTCCAGCATGTCTGTTCAATGGCATCTGGTTGTGTTGTAAATCCTCTGATGATATCATTGACCAGATAGGTTATTTAAACATCTCCATCTGCACCCAACTTTCTTGATACAAATCAGATAGTTGTGTGCTAATAATCAACATTCGCACCAAGAAGAAAACACTGCATACACTTTCAAGTCACTTGTGTGGTTTTTTTTTTACTCATCACTAGTGCACACAATCCCCACCTATTTTGTGTCTATATTGACATCCCCAATTGACAGGGAGCAAAAGAGTAGTCGGTTCACAGCCAGGAAACTTATCTTACAGTCAAGGTGTAATGAGAACTGAAGAACGCCATACAAGAAGTATTGTCTTTTCTTTTGTTGTAGTTGGAATCATCACTCTGTAATGATTAGTGACAAATTCTAACTATTTTGATCATGAAAAGCAGCAAACTACAGGTTTTTCAGTGGCGGCCTCCTCTTCACTTTTCCCTAAAATTTTACGTCATCTGTTCCTTTTTTTAAAGAATGATCATTTAATTGGGCAGTATGTTAAATGCACTATTGCCGCAGATATTTTACCTGTGCGTCCACAAGAATTTTGTATGCAGAGGACAAATAGAATTAATATTAATGTTGGCTCATTGATAACATTTTGTCCACATAAGCTATCCACATCACATTTGGGTCCTTTTTACCAACATCCTAGGGATTCTAAATGTACCCAGAGATTGTGGGTTCCCCTGGAAGAGACTAAGAAATTAAACAAAATACAGCTATACGTTTGTTTTAATCAGTAAAATGGAAAAGAAAGGCTTCTGAAGAAAGAATGTGTTTTTTCTTTGAAAAGGAAATCAACAAAGGGTTTTTACTGCTAAAATCATCATCTTCCCAGCTTTTGGGAACAGGCAGAATTGAATCAGAAAAACACATTTGCCAACATCATTTTGTCATTTTACTGGGATTTACCCCATGTTTACAATTTTTTGTGCGTTCTTCCTCCTTCCAGTTAGGGACAGAAATGGGTGTGAAACCAATTGTGGATCCTGGACAGCTAAACATTTCTGAAATGTAGGCAACATTCTGAATTCAGCAAGGGGTCATTTGTGTAGATCCTTCAAGGTTTTTCTTTCAGAAAGTAATAGCTAAAATAAAAAAAACATTGAAATTGAGGTGAAAAAAGAGACATTTCTGTCAATGTTTTCATCTGTAACTTTTTCCATCTATGGCAGACGTTTGAAAGCAATATACTGTTACGTTTGCTGGACTCTTCTGGTTGCAAGTATATATTTGGCTTGTAGGTTCATCAAGCCAATAAATGAGCTACACCTTGCAATGAGTTTTCATTGTATACTGGGTATACAACAATTCATTTGGTGAAATATAAAGAGTGAAAAATAGGTATCAAGGAAACCTTTGTATTTCCAAAATGGGCACAAGATAAGGTGTTGAGAAGCAGTTGTTATTTGCACATCTCTGAATTCTGGGGGCCCCATACTAGCATGTGAATTACAGGGCATTTCTCGAAAAGACTTCTTTTTTTGCACAATGTCATTTGGAAGGCAAAACTGTAGAGAAAGACAAGAGGCAATACCAATTGTTCTCCTATTCTGTGTTCCCCCAGGTCTCCCAATAAAAATAGTACTTCACTTGTGTTGATAAGCCTAGTGCCCGTGACAGGAAAGGCATCATGGACACATCACATTTTTACACTAAATTCTGATGTGTTTTTTACAAACTGCCTAGCTGTGGATTTTGGCCTCTAGCTCAGCCGGCACCTAGGGAACCTACCAAACCTCTGCATTTTTTATAACTAGACATCTAGAAGAATCCAGGATGGGGTGACTTGTGGGGCTCTCACCAGATTCTTTTACCCAGAATTCTTTGCAAACCTCAAAATTTGGCAAAGAAACACCTTTTCCTCACATTTCGGTGATAGAAAGTTATGGAATCTTAGAGAGCCACAAATTTCCTTCCACCCAGCATTCACCCAAGTCTCCTGATAAAACTGGTACCTCACTTGCATTGGTAGGCCTAGTGCCCACGACAAGAAACGCCCCAAAACCCAACGTGGACACATCAAATTTTAACATTGAGAACTGACGTGTTTTTTGGAAAGTACCTATCTGTGAATTTTGGTCTCTACCTCAGCCGGCACCAAGTAAAACCTACCAAACCTTTGCATTTTTTAACACTAAACACCTACGGGAACCCAAGATGGGGTAACTTGTGGCGCTCTCACCCGGTTCTGTCACCCAGAATGCTTTGCAAACCTCAAAATTTGGCAAAAAAACATTTTTTCCTTACATTTCGGTGAAAGAAAGTTCTGGAAACCACAAATTTCCTTCGACCCAACATTCCCCAAAGTTTCCCGCTGAAAATGGTACCTCACTTGTGTGGATAGGCCAAGAGACCGCCATAGGAAATGCCCCAAAACACAACATGGATACATCAATTTTTACTTATGAAAATGTACCTGTTTTTTGCAAAGTGCCTAGCTGTGGATTTTGGCCTCTACCTCATCCGCCAACTAGGAAAACCTAGCAACCCTGGGCATTTCTGAAAAGTAGACACCTAGGGGAACCCAGAATGGGGTAACTTGTGGTGCTCTAACCAGTTTCTGTTACCCAGAATCCTTTGCAAACCTCAACATTTGGCAAAAAAACACTATTTTCTTACATTTTGGTGCTGCAAGGTTCTGGAATCTGAGTGGAACCACAAACTTCCTTCTACCAGCATTTTTCCACATCTCCTGATAAAAATGATACATTTGTGTGGGTAGGCCTAGTGCTTGTGACAGGAAATGCTCCAAAACACTATGTGGACACATCAAAATGATCAATTACAAAGCTACCTGTTTTTGCACAGGGCACCTTTGTTTTAGGATTCGGGGCTCAGCAGCCATCTAAGGAAACCTACAAACCCAGACATTTCTGAAAACTAGACACCGAGGGAGTCCAGGGAGGTGTGACTTGTGTGGATCCCCCAGTGTTTCCTTGCCTAGAATCCACAGCAAACCTCAAATTTAGCTAAAAAATCACATTTTCCCCACATTTCTGTTTGGGATCACTGCACCTGCACAAATTTCCTACCACCCAATATTTCCCCCAGTCTCCTGATAAAAATGATATCTCATTTGTGTAGGTGGGCCAAGTGCCTGTGACAGGGAAGGGCCAAAAATATGTCGATATTGAGAGAGAACCAAAGCGGGTCCAAAAAGGCAGTTAAAATAAAAAGTTTTTAGGCTGACAAGTGGGGCAGAATTTTTATTGGTATAGATGCGATAATGCTTGGTGGTAAGAATTTTGTGGATTCCTGCAGATTCCGAAAGGTTCCATCACAAAATTGTGGGGATAATGGCCCTCAATACAACCCTGGCGGTCGGTGTTAAAGCTGCGGTAATACCGCAAACAGGCTGGCGGGAAAAAAAATGGGATTACGACCGTGGCCTAAACCGCCAACATAGACAGCCACTTTAAAACTCCGACCGCTACAGCGGTTCAAACAAACAGCGCGCGGACACTGCCAACAGACAGGCGGGAGACAATGTACCGCCCACCCTATCACAAGATGCCTATCCACCACCTTTTCCGGGGCAGAACCAATGCGAACAAAAACACTGCGGAAACAGTACACAGAAGGGAAAACACTCACCTCTCCACACCCCACGAGGAACCAGGACGCCATGGAGCCCAAATTGCAGATACTGGCGATGATGGTCTTCCTCCTCTTCTATCAGGAGCACCAACGACGGTGGGGACGACCACGGTGAGTACTGCACCTACAACACAGGGGAGGGGGGATGGAAAAGAGAGTGACACACACAACACCCCCACCCAAAACACCATACACACAAATACAGGCAGCAACAGTACACATGCACCCCCCACCCCGTGGAAGAACGCAAGGATAAAAGGAATTGATTTGAATGAATGTAATCATGTGAAATATCATTATCAAAGTTAAAAATCCAGTAAACGCAATTATGTACACCAACTACACAAGTCCGGATAGTGCACCAACCATTGTCCGTGGGCCACTGGGCCCAAAATTCATGGGTGAAGCCCACACATGACACCTGACTGGAAACGGAGAGAACACTGCAGGGGCATCAGATCGAATTGAAACAGGCACCTCAGGGGGAGAGGGGGCACCTCAGCCAGATGAACGTACGACACCACTGCTGCACGAAGGGGCTCTATGCCCACTGCTTTAACCTGGGGAGTGCAAAGCCACAGTCTCTCAAGTCTCTCCAGTGGGTGGTTTGCCCACTGCATTATCCTGGGGAGTGCAAAGCCTAAGTCTATCAAGTCTCTCAAGCGGGTGATTGGCCCAGTGCTTTATGCTGGGGAGTGCAAAGCCACAGGCTCTTAAGTCTCTTAGGCGGGTGGTTTGCCCACTGATTTATCCTGGGAAGTGCAAAGCCACAGTCTCTCAAGTGGGTGGTTTGCCCACTGCTTACTCCTAGGGAGTGCAAAGCCACAGTCTCCCAAGTCTCTCCAGTGGGTGGTTTGCCCACTGTATTATCCTGGGGATTGCAAAGCCACAGTCTCTCAAGTCTCTCAAGTTGGTGGTTTGCCCACTGATTTATCCTGGGGAGTGCAAAGCCACAGTCTCTCAAGTCTCTCAAGTGGGTGGTTTGCCCACTGCTTTATCCTGGGGAGTGCAAAGCGACAGTCTCTCAAGTCTCTCAAGTGGGTGGTTTGCCCACTGCTTTATCCTGGGGAGTGCAAAGCCACAGTTTCTCAAGTGGATAACAGTCTCCAGTGCTTCATCCTGCCAAGGACTGAGGTAGTGGATGTATCTCTCCACTGGTTCTAGAGGGGGCTTGGTGCCCAGAGTGCTTCATCCTGCCAAGGACCTAGGTAGCGGATGTGATACTCCACTGGTTATGGAGGGAGCTTGGTGCCCAGAGTTCTTCATCCAGCCAAGGACTGAGGTAGTGGATGTGATACTCCACTGGTTCTGGAGGAGACTTGGTGCCCAGAGTGCTTCATCCTGGCAAGGAGTGAGGTAGTGGATGCCTTTCTCCACTGGCTCTGGAGGGGGCTTGTTGCCCAGAGTGCATCATCCTGCCAAGGACTGAGGTAGTGGATGTGATACTCCACTGGTTCTGGAGGGGGCTTGTTGCCCAGAGTGCTCCACGTGCAGTGTGGCCCTTACAATTCCCTCACATGGGTATGTGTGCCAGGAGATTGCCGAGGTACAGGTAGCATTATACAACCTGGAGGCTGCGACATACCCCACACTGCTGCGGCTTTGCATTCCACCTGCAGGTGACAACTGTGATGACAGTAATGCTTCATGGAAGCTGCCTAGGGTCCTGGAACTCACCACCAGCCTCGGACGACTGACCACTGGGGATGGTAGGCATGTCTGCGGTGGTGCCACTGTCCGAGGACATTGCAGGGCTGCTGGCGGTGCTTGCGGCTTTGTCAGTTGTGGTGGTGCATGCAGCGGTGTCAGTCGTGGAGGTGCTGGCTGCGGGGTCTGTGGCAGCAGTGCTGGTTGTGGGGTCTGTGGCGGCGGTGCTGGCGGCGGTGCAGGCGGCAGGGTCTGTGGCGGCGGTGCTGGCCGCGTGGTCTGTGGCGGCAGTTCTGGCGGCAGGGTCTGTGGCGGCGGTGCTGGCTGAGGGGTCTCTGGCGGCGGTGCTGGTGACTGGGTCCGTGGCGGCGGGGCATGTGTCAGCCTGTGCCTGCTGAGGAAGAAAGCCGGATGTCTCCTCCAGCCTCAGACAGCTGCCCACCGGGGAAGAGGCTGGGGACTGTTGCAGCGGCTGTAGATGTGCCGGAGCGGGGCAGGTGGAGGTGCAGGTGGCGGTGTTCGCTGCCGTACTGGTTGGCATGGCCCTGGACAGAAGGTGTGACACTGGTCCCTCAGTCGGTGCCAGCATGCCCTCTCCTGACCTGCCCTTCAGTTTTTGGCCCTTCCCACCTTTGATGGTTGTGCAGTTGTCTTGCCACTATCCCCTTTTGTTTTCGCTGACCCCTTGGTGGCAGGTGTTTTTGGCTTCTCTCTCCGGGATGTGGGCAACCTTTTAACCTTAACAGGTGGCGGAATGTCCTTGCCCTCGCTCTGTGGCACACTGGCAGCCCTGATGGTTGGCGCACTCCATGACGCCGCAGCTGCTGGCACCACTGTGCCTGGGGATGTGGTGGCTGAGGTGCTGGGCTGGGACCTGGAAAGCCTGGCCCTAGGGGAAGGATGGGGGGAGGTGTAGGTCAATGTTAGTCAGGAAACGTTTTTTAGACACACTGGGATGGATAGATGGAGGGGGTTTGGGAGTGGAGGAAGAGGTAGTCGTTGTAGGAGGTGTACGTCTGCTGAATTTGGGTGAAGGTGCATGGGCTGGAGGTTGTTGTGAGGTGGATGGCTGCTGGGTGGATGTGTTCCTGCGTTTGTGTACTTTGGGAGGAGGGCTCACTGACACACTGGGAGAGGACACTGGGGATGTGTGAATGGTAGTGGGATGGTGAGTGCATGTGAGCAGTGTGTGGTGATGGGCGTGCTGGTGATGGAGGTAGTGGCTGAGGATGTAGTGCATGCAGGTGTGAGGGGAGACAAGACTGGGAAGGAAGATGGAGACGTGGAGGAGGGGGACACAGTGGAGGAAGTGGATGTTGGTATGTGTGCATGGGTATGATGCTTGTGTGAGTGCCTGTGGGTTGTGTGGTGCTTATGTTTGCCTGAGCCACTCTTGTGTGTTGATGTGTGTGCATGCTGGTCTGATGGTGTGCTTGGGATAGGCTGAGGTACAGGGGATTGGGTCTCGGTGGAGGATGTTGGAGGGGGAGGCTGGACACAGGGACAATGGCTGCCATTAGTGCTGAGGCCAGAGCCTGAAATGCTCTCTGTTGGGCTGCCTGGCCAGAATGAATGCCCTCCAGGTATGCATTTGTTTGTTGCAAACACCCTGGATGGCATTCAGAATGGTAGACTGCCCAACAGTGAGGGATCTCAGGAGGTCAATAGCCTTCTCACTGAGGGCAGCAGAGCTGACTGGGGCAGGGCCTGAGGTGCCTGGGGCGAAGGAGATGCCCACTCTCCTGGGTGGGAATGCTCGGGACACACGCTGAGAGGCTGCTGGGAGGGCCGTGGTGGTAGGGGGGTGGCGGCTGTACCTGTTGATGCGGTGGGCACAGAGGGGCCTGCCACTGCAAGGGAGCTCCCATCAGAGGAGGAGTCGCTGTCGCTGGTCTCTGTTCCTGTTGCCGCAGTGGAGCTCCTCTCGCCCTCCGTCCCACTGGTGGCTTCAGACTCTGTTGCTTCACCCTCCAGGGCCAAGTGGGGTGCAGCTCCCTCCTGCTCCTGTGCCAATTCTCCTCCTCCTGATGATGCTATTGTACACAAGAACAGGGAGACCACAAAAAGGGTGGGGGGATGAAAGCAGAAAGACATGTTCAGTGCATGTCACACCACTACCGTTGGCGGACACAACAGACAGTGAGCAGCCATCTGCACTACGCCATGCACTTATAGTTCCTAGATTAATCACATGCCCATGCGGTATGAGGCCTAAGCCCAATTGCTGCACACCTGGAAGTCACAGGAGCCAGACTAGGTGTAGATTGCTCTAACCACTAGTGGGGTTGGCGTGCCACATAGCCTGCCTCACAAGGGACCTTGCCTACCAAGATTGCCCTGGCCTAGGGGAACCCACTGCCCACCTCCCCCACCCAGACACCTTGTAATGAGTGCAAAGTCAGCTGAATGAAAGTGTACTCAGCCCCTTGTGGCTGCTGTGATACCCTCAAGCGCCCATCCAACTCCGGATATGCCACGGCCAGGATCCAGAACATCAGGGGGGTCATGGTGCGATGGGCACCCCTCCCACGTTGGGAGGCCATCCCCAGCTGGGCCTCCGCCGTCGTCTTGCTCCAGCGGCACAGATCCTCCCATCTTTTCCGGCAGTGGGTGCTCTATCTGTGGTGGACCCCCAGGGTCTGGACGTTCTTGGCGATGGCATGCAAAATACCCTTCTTCTGGTGGGCGCTGACCTAGAGGGATGGTACAGGGGGGAAAGGCCGTTCCCACCCTTGCTCTGACGCACATACACTCCTCATCTGCACATGCAGGCCTCAGCCCCCCCATGTATCTTCCATCCACACCACTCAAAACAGGCATTGCCCATGCAGCATGCTCACAGTGTACTCACCTGTTTGTCTGGAGGACCGTACAGTTGCGTGTACTGGGGGAGGACCCCATCCACTAGTCTCTCCAGATCCTCCGAAGTGAAGGCAGGGGCCCTTTCCCCAGACACATGAGCCATCGTCGCTTCCAGACTGAGGTCACAGCAGCACTTGCAGTGTAGGTCCTCTCCTGTTGAAGGTCAGGTATCAAGTGAGTGAACAGACAGAAAATGGCGGTCATGTCTGCGGCGGTGCTTACAGTCACCACCAGTGTACATCATCATTGGATCCTCGGACCCATAGGGCCCAATGCTAACCAATGCAGAATAGCGCAGCGGTCTTTGACCGCGCTCCTCGATGGTGTAGACCGCCACCTTACAATTCAGGCAGCCGCCATTTCAGGGGGCCACATGGCATTAATAATAACTCCATCATATCTATGTAGGCCTGGAAAACTCACAGTTACAGGCACCTTGCGTATTAATAAATTTGTACAAATTACATTTTGGGATACCTCAGGGTTGGCTGACTCTCTGCTTGCTGTTCTCCTCCATAGGGCACGTCTGCTGGGACAGTTGATGAGATGGCGGCATCCTCCGGTGTACAGACCCCTGGTGGACCTGTCCACAATGGAAGAGAGACCCATACTTATCACATACAGACTTGATCGTGCAACAATCCATGAACTGTGTTTCCAGTTGGAGCCAGACCTGATGTCAGCTATCCGCCATCCCACAGGGATACCCCCTCTAGTGCAGGTCCTGTCAGTACTCCATTAACTGGCAAGTGGTTCCTTTCAAACAACAGTGGCCATTGCATCAGGGATGTCCCAGCCAATATTCTCTAACGTGTTGTCCAGAGTTTTGTCTGCCCTGCTAAAACACATGCGCAGCTACATCGTGTTCCCTCAGGTGGAGGATTTGAAGCAGTGAAAGGTGACTTCTATGCCCTGGGACATATCCCCAACATCATTGGTGCCATTGATGGGACACATGTGGCATTGGTACCCCCCAGCAGGAGTGCACAGGTGTACAGAAACTGGAAGAGCTACCATTGTATGAATGTGCAGATGGTGTGTTTGGCAGACCAGTACATCTCCCATGTGATTGCCAAGTTTCCTGGCTCAGTGCATGACGCCTACATTTTGAGGAATAGCAGAATCCCTTATGTGATGGGGCAACTCCAGAGGCACCGGGTGTGGCTAATAGGTGAGGCCAAGGACCCAATACAGTGTGAATAGGTGTTTGGGTATGGAGTTGTCCCTAAGGGTTAGTGTGTTTCTAACAGTTGTCCTTCGATATTTGCAGGTGACTCTGGTTACCCCAGCCTGTCATTGCTACTGACCCCAATGAGGAATCCCAGGACAAGGGCAGAGGAACGCTACAATGAGGCACATGGGCGAACTAGGAGGGTGATCGAACGATCCTTCGGCCTCCTGAAGGCCAGATTCCAGTGCCTCCATATGACAGGTGGTTCCCTCTACTACTCACCAAAGAAGGTGTGCCAGATCATGGAGGCCTGCTGTATGCTGCACAACCTGGCTTTGCGACCGCAGGTGCCTTTTCTGCAGGAGGATGGGCCAGCTGGTGGTATTGTGGCAGCTGAGGAGCCTGTGGACAGTGAAGACGAGGAGGCAGAAGAAGAGGATATCGCCAACCGAAACAACATAATCATGCAATACTTCCAGTGAGACACAGGTAAGAACATGTCACTGCCTCCCACATCTCATACAATTTCTGGAGCTAGCAGAAGTCTGTCATTTTCACTTAGTGTATGCACCCTGACTTGACACTTTGCCTTTCCATTTCACAGATGTGGGTCCCACTTTGTGCCCTCTGCTATATTTCGTCCAGGCCTACAGCTGTGTTACATCGGTATGTGCACAAGTAAATTGACATTGCTATATTCCATGGTTATTGCAATTACACGTTTGTGAAAGCACAGACTGACTCCAGATTGTTTTGTGATTGAAGTGTATTTATTTCTGTGCTAATAAGTGGAGTGGGTTGTAAAATGGGCTGGGGGGATGGTGGAGGAATGTCCATGGCAGAGTCCAGTCTATTTGTTTCACAGATGCATTGCCCAAAGGGGCATAGGAAGTGGAGCAATGGCAGTTGAAGGATAGACAGGGTGACAAAGTGGGACAGAAGGGTGACATTCAGGTGGGTCTAATTTCCTGGCAGGGGTCTTGGCAATGTTCTCTGTCTTGTTCTTGGATCTCAGAGACCGTTTGCAGGGTGGTTCTCCATCTGCAGGGGGTGGAGTGCTGGTGTCGTGTTCCTGTGGCAGTGCCTCCTGTCCACTATTGCCGGCGGAGGTGGAGGGCTGTTCATCATCCAGGCTAGTGCCAGGGGCCCCTTGTTGTGCCACTGTGTCCCTCCTGGTGTTGACAAGGTCTTGCAGCACCCCTGCAATGGTGACCAGGGTGTTCTTAATGGACTTCAAGTCCTCCCTGATCCCAAGGTAGTGTTCCTCCTGAAGCCGCTGGGTCTCCTCAAACTTGGCCAGTACCTTTGCCATCGTCTCCTGGGAATGATGGCAAGCTCCCATGATGTTGGAGAGTGCCTCGTGGAGACTGGGTTCCCTGGGCCTGTCCTCCCCCTGTCGCATAGCTGTCCTCCCCGCTTCCCTGTTTTCCTGTGCCTCTGTCCCCTGAACCGTGTGCCCACTGTCCCCAGGTCCCTGATTGTCCTGTGTTAGTGGGGTTGCCTGGGTTCCCTGTAGTGGTGGACAAACTGCTGATTGACGTGTCCTGGGGACAGAGGGATGGGCCCGCTGGGTGGGTGCTGTGCTGGTGTTTCCTGCGGGGGGTTCAGTTGTGGTTTGTGACTGTGTCAGGGGAACCGGCTGTCCCGAGGTCCCTGATGGGCCAGGCATTGTCATCTTGATTCAGTTGTGCAGAGCTGCTGTCATCACTGTGGGTCTCTTCTGTGGGGGGACTGGCTATGTCTGGCACCTCCTGTGCGGTGACGTTGTGTAGGGGTGTAAAGGCATGATTATTGCATCTGTGTGTGCCATTGTGTGCAATGTGTGAGTGACTCTGTAGTCCAGTGCTTGCATTCTTGGCTTGGTCCTTGTGTGATAGTTGGTTTGGGGTCTGTGTGGGTATCTGTAGTGGACATGCTTTGGTAATGGGTGTCCATGCTTTGGTGTTGCATGCAGGGCTTGGTAGTGGGATGGCTGGGTTGTGATCGTAGGGCATATGTGAGGTGTTGGAGTGATGGGGTGAGGGTGGGGGTATGTGATGGCATGCAGGTGGGTTGGGGGATATGGTAATAAAGATATGTCTTACCAGAGTCCAGTCCTCCTGCGAGGCCCTCAGGATGCAGTATTGCCAAGACTTGCTCCTCCCATGTTGTTAGTTGTGGAGGGGAGGTGGGGGTTCACTGCCAGTCCTCTGTACAGCAATCTGGCGTCTGGAGACCATGGAACGCACCTTCCCCCGTAGGTCATTCCACCTCTTCCTGATGTCATCCCTAGTTCTTAGATGCTATCCCACTGCGTTGACCCTGTCGACAAATTCTGCACCATAGCTCCATCTTCTTTGCAATGGAGGTGTGCTGCACCTGTGATCCGAGTAGCTGTGGCTCTACCCTGACTATTTCCTCCACCATGATCCTGAGGTCCTCCTCAGAGAACCTGGGTTGTCGTTGAGGTGCCATGATGTGGTGTGGGTGATGTGTGAGGTGGTGTGTATTGTGATGTGTGAGGTGATGTGTTGGTGTGTGTTGTTTGAGGTGCGTGGATGTTGTGTAAGTGATGGTGTTGTATGTCTGTGGATGCTGGTGTTGTTTTAGGTAGTGTCTCTCTCTGGCCTGCTTTCAAATTTCTGGTAGTAAGGGTTTGTGGGTAATGTGGGTGTGTGTTTTATAGTGTTGTGAGTGTGTGGTGTGTGTATGTGTATCAGGTGTGTGTATTTTGAATTGTCCAATGTGGTTGTGTTTTGTATATGTGTGTGTATTTTGAGTGCGGCGGTGTGTACCGCCAATGAATTACTGCGGTTGAAAGACCGCTGCGTTGATTTGTGGGCCGTTATAGAGTGGGCAAATTCCTGTTGGCGTGACGGTGTTAGTTTTGTTATCGCCAGTTTATCACTGATCTTTGGAGTTGCAGACTTGTGTGGGTGTCTGTATTATGACGGATTCAGAGCTGTGGGTCGTAAATGCTGTAGCGGAATTCCGCGGCCGCAGCAGTATGTTGGCGGCCTTCTGCATGGCGGTAAGCGGCATTTATTGCCAGGGTTGTAATGAGGGCCAATGTGTGCTTTCAAGCAAAGTTGGAGGTTTGCACGGCATTGTGTGTAAGAAAATGGTGTGGGGTGCATGTGAAGCACACCACCCTGTTCTTACCCAGATGTTTAGTTTTCAGATGTGTCTAGCTCTCATAGATTTTTCTACATGGCAACATCCCAAAGTTCAAAAAGTGCAACCTTCACCATTCCAAGTGGAGCAATTTTGAGAGTTAGCCAAGCTCTCAAGGCCCAAATGTGAAACCAAAACCCCCAAATAATCAAATGTCATCTTGCTTGCCATTGGCATAAGATCTTTTAGTGTGCGGGGGAAGAACGGAAAGACTGTTACCCCCTTCAGTTGGGGTGGGGACATAACCTTGCCGATACTGGTTGGTAGCCATCACCCCACTATTTTATTTTTTAATTCCCTGGCATCTAGCAGGCTTTCTGACACCCCCTAACCCCGGGAGTGGATTAGGGGTAATTGTCACATCTGCCCACCAGTGGGCAGAACAACTTTGTCCCCATTTATTTGGGGTGGGAGTATCTTTTAAAAAAAGAAAATCTTCCCAGGTGTCTACTGGGCATTCTGGGGGTGATTCTGACCGCGGCGGACGGCGGTCGCCGCACGCCACGCGGTTCCCGCCGAAAGACCGCTCCGCGGTCAAAAGACCGCGGCGGTCATTCTGGCTTTCCCACTGGGCTGGCGGGCGACCGCCGAAAGTCCGCCCGCCAGCCCAGCGGGAAACACCCTTCCCATGAGGACGCCGGCTCAGAATTGAGCCGGCGGTGTGGGAAGGTGCGACGGGTGCAGTTGCACCCGTCGCGAATTTCAGTGTCTGCTAGGCAGACACTGAAATTCTTTTTGGGGCCCTCTTACGGGGGCCCCGCGGCACCCCCTACCGCCATCCTGTTCCCGGCGGGAGAACCGCCAGAAACTGGATGGCGGTAGGGGGTGTCAGAATCCCCATGGCGGCGGAGCGCGCTCCGCCGCCATGGAGGATTCTCAAGGGCAGCGGAAAGTCGGCGGGACACCGCCGACTTTCCGTTTCTGGCCGCGGCTGAACCGCCGCGGTCAGAATGCCCAGCGGTGCACTGCCAGCCTGTTGGCGGTGCTACCGCCGACCTCCGCCATGGCGGTAATTACCGCCAGGGTCAGAATGACCCCCTCTGTCCCCCTTGGGGGGAGATGGGCCTTACAAAAATAGGCCAATCTGCCCCCAAGGGGGGCAGAAATTGCCAACAATAATGTGACGCCATGGGGAGTGACCCTTGCCCAAGGGGATGCCCACCAAACAAAACACACACAGCAATCCCTGGGGGCAGATGGGCCTAATAGAAATAGGCTGATTTCCCTCCAAGGGAAGCAGAAATGGTCTAAAATAAAATTGCCTCCCAGGGGAGTGACACTTGCCTAAGGGGTCGCTTCCCATCTGTAAAAAAAAAAATCCTTGGTGTCTAGTGGTTTCTGCCCCTTTGGGGGGCAGATTGGCCTAATAAAAGTAGGTCGATCTGTCCCCAAGGTGGGCAGAAATGGCCTAAAATAAAGTTGTCCCCCCCAGGGGAGTGACACTTTCCTAAGAGGTTGCTTTCCACCTGTAAGGGGAGGCAGAAAAGGCCTTAAGAAAATGCCCCCCCACGGGAAGCGTCCCTTGTCCAGGGGGCCACTCCCCTTTATTTTTTACATTTAAAAAAAAACCTCCCTTGTGTTAGTGGGCATTTCTGCTGCACGATCGCTACCTCCCCAATCCTGTTCTGAAGGGAAATGAAGCTTCCAGCGCGATGGGGGTCATCTCAGATGAGGTCAGCACACAATTGCACGCTGATGTCATCAGATGTCACTGGTGGGGGGGTCGGGATGAAAGGGGAAGCGATTCCCCTTCAATCCCTGCCCTAGGGGGGTGAGTAGGAGGCCATGGGGGAAGCACGGGGTGCACTAGCGCTCCCCCCATGGGCCGGTACCAGGACGTAATGGTTACATCTGTGGTACCCCAGTGCTGCGCCACCTGGCATAACCTTTAGGTCCGTAGCGCTGAAAGGGTTAAAAAGCACCTACATTAGGAAAACAAGGGGTGAATCTAGGACAGCTGCATTTTTAATCCTGGAAGTAGAAGGGACATTGCAAATGTATGTTGCACACAAGGGATTCATCCATATGCTACTTAAGAGTGTTAAACATATGTAAATGATAAAGGAATACCAGAGATACATTTTTATGAACTGCCTGACAAAGTTAGGATTTCAGGAGAAAGTATCACTGATCAGGAATCTGCCTGTCTGTCTTCCTGTCTGCCTGCCTCAGAGGCATAGCGAAACTTCATCCCCATCCCCTGAAAAGTACATGGAGAGGAACCCATCCCCACCCCACCATCTACCACTTGTGCTGAGAGGGCCCCTGGAGCTTGTCTCCCCCCACACCGCAGAGGCTGTGGGGGCTTATGTTACACCACCGCCTGCCTTTTATATTTAATTAAGAAAATGCAAAGTGTAATTATATCTTTGAAAATATGCAAAACTATGCCAAAGCTATTAGCAAATCATTGTTTTTCGACCCACATTGAACCCCTTCCCCTACATTGGATCTGCCTGAAAATTGATATTCCTGCACTGTGCTTAACTTGCTAAAAGCCTGAAACATTTCATTCAGAATCATTAAACAACATTAATGTTGTTAGCACATGAAAATGTTTTCATCACTCAAAACTTTACCCCTTTATTGAACCTGAATGAAAATTGATTTGCCTACAGAAGTATGCTGCATTTTCATAGGAGTTTGTTGCAGTTATTAACAAATTAACACTTTTCAAAATTCCTCTCTCTAATGTATTTGATTTCTGGATGTATCTGAATATATGTAAACAATGCAAAGGTAAGCTGAACATATTATGCGTCAGTGGATTTTTTTTTGCAATTTCAAATGACATTAAATTTATAGGTAAATAAGAAAAGCACCTTTTCTGCTCTTAAGACGTGTTAAACTTTTAAGGCCAATTTAAATGTTTGTGGATTGTGTTAGTATCGGGTGCTACTATTGTCACCATGGCAGAGTACTTTACTCTGCCATGGCGAGGGAATCATGCAGCCACATTTAGATGTATCCACCATCCCAGCAGATATCTCTTGCATTCACGCTAATATGGTTTTTCCTGTAAATGCAATGAAATGGTGCCTTGCTGCTCCTTCAGCATGACTGTACCACACAATACACTGCCATTTTCAATTCTTATGTTCAAAAACAAAAACCCAAAGGTTGATTTAAAAAAAAAAAAAAAAAAAGATGTGACCCATCCTTACCATGGGAGTGTCCTCCCATGGTGTAGGGGTCATTGAAAAGTTTTTATTTTTACATGTTGTCACATTTTAGGTGGTGGTTTGTAAAAGTAAAAACTGGAGGTTTATGTTGTCACAGTGGTTCTCCTAAATGCAATAATAGTGTGCCTATGCGACGGCACAAGATCATACCTCCAATGGTTTGTCAATCTGTCAGACCATTGGAGGAGTATGTAGGCAGCAGAGACCGAGTAGTTTCCGCCATTAACATCTACTATAAAATGGGTGCACAATCCCCAATTGTGCACCCATTATATATTCTGAAATGAAAGTGCACAGTCGTGTAGCTGCTCATAAGAAAAACCAAAGAGAAAAACCTACCTGCCCGTGGCAAAGATGGTACGAAAGTACTAATAACCAGGTCAATGGTGTGCCCCAGAAGCCCCAACAGAGGCACATAATTTTCAAATTTGGCTTTCAGTTATGCCCCAAGTAAGGTCAGCGACACCACTAATTTTGGTGTTATTGTGTTTTGAGGGCTAAACAAAGTACACAGCACCCCTAGAACGTTTTACAAGAATCAGCATATGTCTCTCACAGGGTTGAGTCTCTCACCCCAGAAGAGGATTTCCTAGGTTTCAAAGCACTCCTGAAATATTTTTCTTTTAAACTTTGTTTATAATTTGTTAGTAGAAATATTAAACAAACAAAAGAAGAAAAAAAACACAGACTGCTTCTATTACTTCAAGTTAGGTTGCAGCCCATGAGGACAAACATTACATCATCCATTGGAATACAGGCATTGCAAAATTTCAACCATTCTGGGAGTATGTGTGTACTAAATAGATGGATGTCATCTGGGTTTGATACCACCTGTACCCCACTGTCCTCTGTTCCCTACAGTCCCTGTAGGTGGCCACGCTGCACATGAGTCTGCTGACATCAGATAACTATGAAGGGGCTGCCATATATTTTTGAGATGTGATGTGAGTGGTTGAAGCTCTGCGTATAATTCACTAGTGGTATTGCAGTATATAGGACTGTGTACCCACGCTCCCACCATGGAGGACTTTTTATTGCACCAGTGTATGGCAAATTCACTTTTTGCTAGCACTGTATACCATCTGACAGATTTGGGGATAGCTGCTACATAACCCATAAGCACCCAGTATAACTTCTATCATATCAAAGATATTTTGCAAAAAATATCCCTCCAATACTGCCCCAACAGGGGGCATGTCAATGTCATATATGCAATATCTGCCAGGGGTGCCAAGCATTTAGGACAATTTGGTGAGAGTGTGGGGTCCAACTTGGCTGTGGCCACTGGCGTTACGTATACCCATTGTAAGAATTTGCAGTGTATGAGTCTGTGGCAGTAGTTCATAAAGACTAATTGAGTTTGTAAGCAGCATGCCACCCAGATTTTGTCTGTGATTAGGCGTCCTATTTCCCACTCCCAGGTGACCTGCAGCTTATGATCATAGTTTGGTAGCAGGTTAATGCATGTGTGATAAGGGCGAGACACCAGTCTGTCCCCTTCATCATCTGTGATTATCAGAGTCAGGGCTTTAAGTCACCCAGCGCTTAGTGATATGTGGGACTCAAGACCCTCAAAGTGCTTTGGAGGTGCTAGACTACAAAGTGCTCAATGTTGGTTGCAGTAGTGAACCTTGTATTCTCCATCCTTGAAAACACATGACCCCAGGGAACGAAGGTATGGAGGGAGAATTTGGATAGTGTATGTTGGATGAGTGTTTCCCTCGTGATTGGGAGCCATGCATTGTTTGATAGAGATAATGCAGGGAAGAAGATGTGGTCCACGAGGAGAAGTCAAGTCAGTTTATGCTACGGCCAACAGGTGGTTTAAACTGTTTGTATGTCATTGAGGTCTAGTGGGTATCCCTCTGGGAGGAGAAAGCCCAGGTGGGCTGGGAAAGTGAAGTCCCTTTCGGCAATGTTGAACTGCAATCTGGTGTCTGGGTGATACCAGTTAGATGCAAAATGGCCTTTTGCGACTATGTAATACAATTGGAAGTGTGGATCTCCAAACCCGCCACATTCATAGGGAAGTGTTAGTACATCCCGCAGTATTGTGGGGTGTTTATTCGCCCAGATTAGTCGTGTTAGAGTCTCCTCAGTTCCAAGAGGAATGAATTGTAGAGCGATATAGGATTGTGATTAGATATAGAAATCAAGGGAGGACAACCATTTTAATAATGGCCATATGGCCCACCATAGATAGGGGTAGGCAGATCCAGCTCTTTACTTGTGTGGAAAGTCTGTCTAGGGCAGACACATAATTAAGTCGAATCACTTGGTTCTTGTCCCTGTGTATGTACACTCCCAGATATGCGATGAGTTCATCACACCATGTCAGCGGGAAAAGTGATCGGCTGGGTGTTGTTGTGTTTGTGAGTGAGAAGAGTTCAGACTTGGACCAATTCACTCATAGCCCAGAAAAGGCACCAAATCGGGCCGCCTCTTGCAAGACAGGGTCTAAATTGTCCCCAGGGTTCCTCAAGAACTGTAGTATATCATCTGTGTATACCTATATCAGCAATGGGCATGTTTTGATTTGTAGTGCTCTATGCATCTGTTTTTCTTGGAGGTGACGCACCAATGGGTCCATAGCGATAATAAAAGTAGGCGGGACACGGGCATCCCTGTTGCATGCCTCGCGAAATCAGAAAGGCCGGGGACAAAGCATTTAGTTCTGAGTCTAGCTGTTGGCTCAGAAAATAGGCGTTTAATTAGGGAAAGGAAGCCGCGGGGGACGCCCAGCTTATGGAGAGTCACCACCAGAAATGGCCACTCCAACTAATCAAACGTCTTCCCCCCTGTCAGGAGTACCACCACTGCATGAAGCAAGGGAGAAACTCTATTAGGCATGGCAAATGATGTATAAAGGTTGATGGCTGTTGACCACTGTGGGACAAGTCCCGTTTGGGCTGATGAGATAACGCTATCCATCGAATGGTTTGTCGCATTGTGAGTAGCTTAGCCAGGACTTTGTTATCAAAGTTTAACAGTGAAATGGGACAATAGAAGCTGCATTTTATTTGGTCTTTGTCTGGATTGGGCAGAAGTATAATTACTTCTTCTCTCAGTGTTGGTGGTAGTGTACCGGATTCCAGTGCCTCAGTGTATGCTTCCAATAGGTGTGGTGCTAGTATGTTTCTTATGCCTTGTAGAAGGCCCCGATGAAACCATTGAGCCCAGGGGCCCTAGAGCCATCCAAGGCCTCTGTTGCACGGATGATTTCTTTGCACATGAATGGTTCACTCAACAATTGGTTACGTCGTCAAGATATTATGTCAAGCCGGGTGTTATCAACATTCTAGTTGGAAGTATATAGATGCGTGTTTTAGGTGACAAATTCAGAGTATGTCTTTGTGATGTCGGTTATGTGCGTGCCGTCCACAGTGTACAGTTCATGTATATGTGAGGAGGCTCTGAAGGGTCTTATTAGGTTTGCCAGGGTACCGCCTGGTCACTTCCCCTCCCCATATCGTCGAGCGTAGGCGTACTTGCCTAAGTAATGTGCTTCGTGCTCAGCCAGATCTTGAAACTCCTCGACAAGGGAGGTCCTTTGTCTCCTGTTAGATTGCATTTGATGCTGCACATCAGTGTGATCCTTCTCTGCTATTGCTTTCTTTACCCTGGACAAACTACTGCGGATGTCATGCAGGACTCCTGCCTGTTTTGATATACAAACCCCCTTGCGTACACTTAGAAGACCTCCCATAAGGTGGCGTAAGATCTCACTGTAGCTTTATTTGGGTCAAAGTACTCTGTAATCACGTTTTGTAGTTCGGTGTGAAAGAGCATGTCTTGTAATGCTGAGGTGGGGATTCTCCATCTGTGCTCTCATGGAACTGACTTCAGAATCCTACAGGAAAGCTTGACTGGGGAGTGTCTGACAGCGTGTGCAGGAGATGAAGCACTCCTGAAACTTAAGCCTTCCCTCATATAATTTAGTGTGAGAACCCCTTTTCGTTGGTCCTAGATCTGCATTAGCAGCCTGGTAAATATAAAATAATGACTTTAGAACACAACATTAACCTGTTCTGTGCCTTGGACGAGGTGGCCTCGTCCAAGGCTACAGTTCCAGTGTGCCTTGGATGAGCTCACCTCGTCCAAGGCACAGGAACTGGGGGGAGCGCTAGCGCGCCCACCCTGTGCACCCCACCCACCCCCCCCAAGGCGGGGCTGGAAGGGGAAGCCCTTCCCCTTCCACCCCCAACCCCCCCACCCCTCCTGTGACGTCCTGCTGATTAGTCACAGGGTCTCCCCCATCGCGCTGGAAGCTCTGCTTCCAGCACGATTGAATGAGAAATGCTCAGCATTTTTCTTTCAATCACGTGGGGGGTGTCAGGATACTTCAATTTGATTTCCTCAGAAGCAGAAGATAACTCCTCAGTCCCGACCCGAGTTACTCACAACGAATATTAATCCTTCGTGCTGAGTACCCCGGAGGGGGAAAGGGGAATGGGATGGTAGAGAGACTGCCACAGAGATGATGAACGCCAGTACTCAGTCTGCCTCTTCACATCTAAGATTGGATACAGCACCTGCAAGAGTCACAGTCGCAATTACTAGGGACATACAACATCAGTTTTTCACTTTCTACTCTCAACACTTAATTCTCTTTAATTCTAATATTTCTTCACTCACCCTGAGTTCTCTGTGGCCTTGCTTCTCTCTATAAATGATAGCTCCTCTTAAAAAATGCTTATTACTGATTCTGGAAGAACTTCTCAACCTTTGTTAGAGATTGGTTTTATGTTGCTATATATATATATATATATATATATAATTGGTGATAATGCGTTCTTCAAATCAGCTGATGTTATTTAATTTCTCCTGTCTTATTGTGACTTCTGTCAATACTTGTATTTGTAAATGCTTGTTTATTAAAGTTTGTTTCTCCTTTCTTACTTCGACATTTGTTGATAACTTGTATTTGTAAATGCTTGTTTATTACAGTTAGTTTCTCCTTCCTTACTTCGACATCTGTCGATAACTTGTAGTTGTAAATGCTTGTTTATTTAAGTTTGTTTCTTTTTTAAACTCTATTTTGGTTTATTACCATTGAATTTGTAAATGCTTATTTGTTACCAGTTAGTTTCTCCTTTAAACTTGGCCTTTGTTTATAACCTTGACATTTGTAGATACTTGCTCTTTTAAAGTTCGTTTTTTCTTTGACTTTAATATCTTAAACAAGAACCTTGTAAACATAAGGTTAATTCATACATTAACTCTGTAGCCTTGCCGACTTCCACGGGAACGGTCTACTATCAAACTCTTCAAATAAACCTTGACAATATTTATCTGTTTTCTGTAATATAATCTTCAAATGTAATTTTACCTCACAGGAGTTTCTGTTCTGAAGCGCGCTCTCTCTCCACACAGCTGATTCCTGTCAGACCTCAGTTGAAGTGCAAGGCTTCCAGCTGGAGAGCTTGTAACCTAGCAACCAACCGATTGCAAGACTAGAACTGTAACTAACCTTCAGGACTCACAGCGGCCATCTTGGATCTTCTCTTCTTGATTCTTCCTTTGAAATAAGCGCAAGATTACTCTGCAAACCTTCTTCCAGTTTGGGCTTTGCTGTCTCCACTGAGGATATCTCTTTGCTTTTCTCATGCACTTCTTTGATTTGACTTGGCAAGTTTGTGTGGTCATGACAGTACTCCCCCTCAAGGAACAGTTCTCCAATTTAGGTTTGCTTGGGTAGGTTCTATGAAAGTTTCTCACTAATCTTGAAGAATGTACATACTCGTGCGGCTCCCAGGATCGTTCCTCTGGACCATAACTTTCCAATCAATTAGATAATAAAGCTGGCCATTACGGATTTTGGAATCTAAGATTTGATTGACCTCATACTCTTCTGCAGAGCTAATCTGGATAGGAATTGGAGGGGAGTTTTGACGTAAATTTGGAGGACTGTTCTTTAACAAGGAGACATGGAAAACAGGATGTATCTTTTGATGAGCTGGCAACTGCAATTTAACTGCCACTGGATTGATCATCTTGTCAACTTTGAAAGGGCCTATAAATCGTGGCTGAAATTTGCGATTTCCTTTGAGACGTAAATGACGAGTGGTTAACCAAACTTTGTCTCCTTTAGAATAAATGGGGCTCTCTCTTCTTTTTCTATCAGCCTGAGTCTTATATGAGTCTTTTGCTTGAATTATGTTTTTTCTAGCCCTAACTAATGTGGTCTGCAAATCCCTCACCATCTCTTCTACTGCAGGCACTGAATCATCTTCTTTACCCAACATTACATTAGGATGTCTACCATGGTTCAGATAAAAGGGGGTGAAACCAGTGGTGGAATGAACAGCATTATTGTAAGCAAATTCAGCTGCCCACATCAACTCGGGCCATTCCTTCTCTTTATCGAATAAATTGAGTCTTAAATACTGTTCTAACTCTTGATTCACTCTCTCTGTTTGCCCATCGGTTTCAGGATGGTAACTGGTAGAGTAACGAGAATCAATTCCTAATCTTTTACTAAAGGCCTTCCAAAAGCGAGAAACAAATTGGGACCCCCTGTCTGAAACTAGAATTTTTGGGATACCATGGGCGCGTACTATGTGTTGTGTAAACAACTGTGCAACCTGTGGGGCTCGAGGGATTTTTTTCAAAGGAATGAAATGTGCCATTTTAGTGAAAGTGTCTACAAAAACTAGGATAGTGTTAAAACCTTGGCTACTAGGGAGGTCCACTATAAGATCCATAGTAACAGTATGCCAGGCATGGGGTGCAGTGGACAAAGGTCTTAACAGACCTTGTGAAGCTGTTCTATTTGATTTCCCTCTTTGACATTTGTCACAAGTTGACACATATTGTCTTATCTGAGTTTTCATTTTTGGCCACCAAAATTCTCGTTGTATTAGATTTTGAGTCTTTTGAATTCCTTTGTGTCCAGCCAATTGATCGTCATGATAAGCCTGAAGAATTTTTTCTTGCAGCTCCACAGTCGGAACATACAGTGCACCTTTAAAGTATGGCAAACCTTTTTTGATTTCTCTTCCTTGGCCTTCTTTGGACCACTTCAGCATTCCTTCGAATGTTAAGTTTTCTTGAATTTCTTTGGTTAACTTTTCATACAATATGGCAGATATGAACTTCTCTTGTGGAATAATCAATTCTTTTTCTGGAGGCTCTTTAACTGCACCGGTATCAATTCGAGATAGAGCATCTGCCTTCCCATTTACTTTTCCTGGTCTGAAAGTGATAACAAAATCAAAGTCTGCAAAATATAGGGACCAACGCAGTTGTCTAGCTGTTAGAGTTCGAGCTGATTTTAAAAACTGTAAATTTCGGTGGTCCGTGTAAACGGTCACTTTATGCTTAGCTCCCAAAATGTAATGCCTCCACTCACGAAAAGTTTTTTTGACTGCCAATAGCTCCTTATCCGCAATTGAATAATTTATCTCTGGTGGTGTTAATTTTCGAGAGAAATAGACCACTGGATGTAATTGACCTGTATCTTTATGACGCTGGGAAAGGATACCTCCTATGGCAACATCTGAAGCATCTGCCTCCACATAATATGGCTCATCTGGATTGGGGTGGAGCAAGATTGGAGCTGAGACGAAGGAATTCTTCAAAAAATTAAAAGCATTTTCAGCTTCTTTTGTCCACTCAAACTTCACTCCTTTCTTCAACAATCGAGTAATGGGTGTTACTGTTTGAGAAAAATTGGATATGAATCTTCGATAAAAATTAGCGAACCCCAAGAAACTCTGGATCTCTTTGACATTGCAAGGAGAAGGCCAATGTTGCACTGTCTTTATCTTGGCAGGATCCATACTAACTCCTTCTGGTGACAAAATGAATCCTAAGAACTCAACTCGTTCCACATGAAATGCACACTTCTCCAATTTTACATAGAGATGGTTTTCTTGCAACCTTATGAGGATGGATCGAACATGGGAAATGTGCTCCTGTAGATTGTCGGAAAAGATTAAAATGTCATCTATATAAACCACGGCAATCCGGTCGAGGAATTCTCGTAATATATCATTAACGAAATGCTGGAAGGCAGCGGGAGCATTGCATAACCCATAAGGCATCACTTGATATTCAAATAATCCGTATCGAGTCCGAAAAGCGGTTTTCCATTCATCCCCTGAAGCCACTCGAATCAAATGATATGCTCCTCGCAGGTCCAATTTGGTGTAGATTCTAGCATTCTTTACTTGATCTAATAAAACTGACACTAAAGGCAGTGGGTATCGATTCTTGATGGTAACCTGATTGAGGGCTCGATAATCAATGCAAGTTCGAAGACTCCCATCCTTCTTTGGTATGAAAAATAGTGGGGATGACACTGGAGATTCAGAAGGACGAATAAAACCATTAGCAAGATTTTGATCCAAATACTCCTTTAAATGTTGATTCTCTGCTTCGGTCAATGCGTATATTCTGCTACATGGCAATATCGCACCTGGCTCCAGTTCAATTTTGCAGTCGTAGGGTCGATGTGGTGGCAATTTCTCGCCTCCTTTTCTTCAAAAACGGCGACTAAATCCTCATATTCTTTTGGGATTTCTGCTGTCTTTAGTGCACAGATCATTGAAGAGTGTGATGATTAACAGGCCGCTTGGGACTTGGTGGACACTTCCACTCCATCATGAAAGCAATTCTCTTTGCAGTAAGAGGAATTCATCTTGATCGTTCTTTTGCTCCAATCAATTTGTGGATTATGTTCTGTAAGCCAGGGCAGACCCAAAATGAGTTGAAATTGTGGAGCATCTATCAAATTAAAGATTATCTGCTCCTGATGTACACCAAAACCTTGCATCTGAATTGGTTCGGTCTCATGGGAAATGGGTCCTGAAGAAAGATTGGTTCCTTCCACAGCTCTTACTACTTCCAAAGTAGATTTCTTGATAAATCGAATACCCATTTTACGAGCGTATTTGATATCACAGAAGTTGCCCGTAGCTCCAGAGTCTATCATAACTGAGATCCCTTGAATTTCCTTCTCAAGGGTCTTAACTGATACTGTTTGTACCAAATGTGGCGCTGCGGTTTGTAAGGTATTCGCCACTCGTTGATCTAAAGGAGTTGTCTTGGGTTCTGCTTTCATCAGGGCAACTCCCTCTACTGATGAAGCTGGCCTTTTCCCGACTGAAGAGCTTTGGGTTTCTTGGGACAGTTTTTAACAAAATGCCCAGATGCACCGCAATATAACCATAGTTGATTCACTCTTCTTTTCTCTTTTTCTTCCTTAGATAAAGGACCTCGGATGGAACCAATTTGCATTGGTTCTTCTATCGTTATCCCTTCTCCGGCTCTTGTATGATCATTTCTTACACGATCAATTCTCAGGGGAAATGGTTGATACTCCCTTCTCTTTTCTGCTCTTCGTTCAGTTAACCGGTGGTCAATCTGTAACACAAGATCAATTAACTCCGAAATTTCGGTGGGTCTATTTGGAACTTGTGCTAAGGCATCTTTCAATTCATCTCTCAGTCCACGATAAAATATGGAGGCTCTTTTTGACTCCGGCCAGGCAGTCTCTACAATGAGTTTATTGAAATGAGCCAGATAGGCTACTAGATCTTTATTACCTTGCCTGATTTCCAGTAGTTCATTGTCAGTGGCTTGAGCTGCAGTTCGCTGATCAAATATTCTTAAGAACTCTTCCTTGAAATTTTGGAAATTATATAAAACAGGATCATTTCTGGAAATTATTGGCATGGACCATGCGGCCGCATCTCCTGTCAGATAAGACAATATAAATGCCACTTTGGACTGGTCTTCGGAAAAAATGACTGGTCTACATAAAAAATGCAATGAGCATTGGGTCAGAAAAATCTGCGCCTAATTTGGGTCCCCACCGAAGCGCTCGGGTTGAGCCAAAGGAATAATAGGGGAAACCGCATGAATTACTTGAGTGGATATACCTGCAGACTGTGAAGGGCTAGGGATTTGTGAAAACACAGATTCATTTGATTTAGCGGTGTTCCCTAACTCATTTATTCGCTGTTTTATTTGGACTGTTTCTTCTATGGTGTTGTTTAATTGTTTCTGTAACCCTTCCAAAACGGTGGCTAATGCTTTTATATCAATTCCTTCTGCCATTCTGCTCAGGAGGAAATCTGTTTTTTCCCTAAAATTAGGGTGATGGCACTTCAATCTGTCAGGATACTTCAATTCGATTTCCTCAGAAGCAGAAGATAACTCCTCAGTCCCGACCCGAGCTACTCACAACGAATATTAATCCTTCGTGCTGAGTACCCCGGAGGGGGAAAGGGGAATGGGATGGTACAGAGACTGCCACAGAGATGATGAACGCCAGTACTCAGTCTGCCTCTTCACATCTAAGATTGGATACAGCACCTGCAAGAGTCACAGTCGCAATTACTAGGGACATACAACATCAGTTTTTCACTTTCTACTCTCAACACTTAATTCTCTTTAATTCTATTATTTCTTCACTCACCCTGAGTTCTCTGTAGCCTTGCTTCTCTCTATAAATGATAGCTCTTCTTAAAAAAATGCTTATTACTGATTCTGGAAGAACTTCTCAACCTTTGTTAAAGATTGGTTTTATGTTGCTATATATATATATATATATAGTTGGTGATAATGCATTCTTCAAATCAGCTGATGTTATTTAATTTCTCCTGTCTTATTGTGACTTCTGTCAATACTTGTATTTGTAAATGCTTGTTTATTAAAGTTCGTTTCTCCTTTCTTACTTCGACATTTGTTGATAACTTGTATTTGTAAATGCTTGTTTATTACAGTTAGTTTCTCCTTCCTTACTTCGACATCTGTCGATAACTTGTAGTTGTAAATGCTTGTTTATTTAAGTTTGTTTCTCTTTTAAACTCTATTTTGGTTTATTACCATTGAATTTGTAAATGCTTATTTGTTAACAGTTTGTTTCTCCTTTAAACTTGGCCTTTGTTTATAACCTTGACATTTGTAGGTACTTGCTCTTTTAAAGTTCGTTTTTTCTTTGACTTTAATATCTTAAACAAGAACCTTGTAAACATAAGGTTAATTCATACATTAACTCTGTAGCCTTGCCGACTTCCACGGGAACGGTCTACTATCAAACTCTTCGAATAAACCTTGACAATATTTATCTGTTTTCTGTAATATAATCTTCAAATGTAATTTTACCTCACAGGAGTTTCTGTTCTGAAGCGCGCTCTCTCTCCACACAGCTGATTCCTGTCAGACCTCAGTTGAAGTGCAAGGCTTCCAGCTGGAGAGCTCGTAACCTAGCAACCAACCGATTGCAAGACTAGAACTGTAACTAACCTTCAGGACTCACAGCGGCCATCTTGCATCTTCTCTTCTTGATTCTTCCTTTGAAATAAGCGCAAGATTACTCTGCAAACCTTCTTCCAGTTTGGGCTTTGCTGTCTCCACTGAGGATATCTCTTTGCTTTTCTCATGCACTTCTTTGATTTGACTTGGCAAGTTTGTGTGGTCATGACAGGGGGTCTGGGAGAGGCTTCAAAGGGAAGGAAATGTATTTCCTTCCCTTTGAAGTATCTCCCATGTTTTCAAAAGCCGGATTGCTTCCAATCCGGCTTTTGAAACCCCACTAGACACCAGGGATTTTTTTTTGTGCTTGAAATGGACATAAGAGAGCGACCCCTTGGGCAAGGGTCGCTCCCAGGGGGGGCATTTTTTTGGGAAGGCCTTTTCTCCCCCATCCGGGGGCAGATCGGCACCGGTGATTTTTTTGTTTTTTTTGTTTTACAGATGGGGAGCGACCCCTTGGACAAGGGTCGCTCCCCTGGAGGGGAAAATGGTATTTAGGCCATTTCTGCCCCCTTTGGGGGCAGATCGGCCGTTTTTTCCTACGCCAATCTGCCCCCAAGGGGGGCAGAAACCACTAGGCTCCGGGGATTTTATTTTTGGCACCAATGTCACACAGGGGGAGCGACCCCTTAGGCAAGGGTCGCTCCCTGGGGGGTGTTGGGGGGACACATTTATTTTAGGCCATTACTGCCCCCGGGGGGGGCAGAAACCTCTAGGCGCCAGGGCAATTTTTTTTTTGTTCATTTGTTTGTTTTTTAGAGAAGGGGAGAGACCCATTAGGCAAGGGTCGCTCCCCGGGGGGGGGGGTAAATTGTATTTAGACCATTTCTGCCCCCCTTGGGGGCAGATTGGCCGATTTTAGGTCAATCTGCCCCCAAGGGGGCAGAAACCACTAGGCACTGGGGATTTGTTTTTGGGGCCAATGTCACGCAGGGGGAGCGACCCCATAGGCAAGGGTCGCTCCCGGGGGGGGGGCAAATTTATTTTAGGCCATTTCTGCCCCCCCCCCGGGGCCGGCTGAGCTAGAGGCCAAAATCCACAGGTAGGCACTTTGCAAAAAACACCTCTGTTTTCTGTGAAAAAATATGTTGTGTCCATGTTGTGTTTTGGGCCATTTCCTTTCGTGGGCGCTAGGCCTACCCACAGAAGTGAGGTACCATTTTTATCGAGAGGCTTAGGGGAACGCTAGGTAGAAGGACATTTGTGGCTCCTCTCAGATTCCAGAACTTTCTGTCACCGAAATGAGAAGAAAAAGTGTTTTGTTGGCCACATTTGGATGTTTGCAAAGGATTCTGAGTGACATAACCTGGTCAGAGCCCCGCAAGTCACCCCATCTTGGATTCCCCTGGGTTTCTAGTTTTCAAAAATGCACTGGTTTGCTAGGTTTCCCCAGGTGCCGGCTGAGCTACAGGCCAAAATCCACAGGTAGGCACTGTTTTCTGTGAAAAAATGTGATGTGTCCACGTTGTGTTTTGGGCCATTTCCTTTTGTGGGCGCTAGTCCTACCCACACAAGTGAGGTATCATTTTTATCGGGAGACTTGGGGGAACGCTGGGTGGAAGGACATTTGTGGCTCCTCTCTGATTCCAGAACTTTCTGTCACCAAAATGTGAGGAAAATGTGTTTTTTTATCCAAATTTTGAGGTTTGCAAAGGATTCTGGGTAACAAAACCTGGGCAGAGCCCCACAAGTCACCCAATCTTGGATTCCCCTAGGTCTCTAGTTTTAAAAAATGCACAGGTTTGGTGGGTCTCCCTAGGTGCTAGCTGAGCTAGAGGCCAAAATCTGCAGGTAGGCACTTTGCAAAAAACACCTCTGTTTTCTTTAAAAAAATGTGATGTGTCCACGTTGCATTTTGGGGCATTTCCTGTCACGGGCGCTAGGCCTACCCACACAAGTGAGGTATCATTTTTATCGGGAGACTTGGGGGAAAGCTGGTTGGAAGGAAATGTGTGGCTCCTCTCTGATTCCAGAACTTTCTGTCACCAAAATGTGAGGAAAATGTGTTTTTTTAGCCAAATTTTGAGGTTTGCAAAGGATTCTGGGTAACAAAACCTGGTCAGAGCCCCACAAGTCACCCCATCTTGAATTCCCCTAGTTCTCTAGTTTAAAAAAATGCACAGGTTTGGTAGGTTTTCCTAGGTGCTGGCTGAGCTAGAGTCCAAAATCTACAGGTAGGCACTTTGCAAAAAACACATCTGTTTTCTTTCAAAAAATGTGATGTGTGCACGTTGCGTTTTGGGGCATTTCCTGTCGCGGGCGCTAGGCCTACCCACACAAGTGAGGTATCATTTTTATCGGGAGACTTGGGGGAACGCTGCGTGGAAGGAAATTTGTGGATCCTCTTTGATTCCAGAACTTTCTGTCACCAAAATATGAGGAAAATGAGTTTTTTTAGCCAAATTTTGAGGTTTGCAAAGGATTCTGGGTAACAAAACCTGGTCAGAGCCCCACAAGTCACCCCATATTGGATTTCCCTAGGTCTCTAGTTTTCAGAAATGCACAGGTTTGGTAGGTTTCCCTAGGTGCCGGCTGAGCTAGAGGACAAAATCTACAGGTAGGCACTTTGCAAAAAACACCTCTGTTTTCTTTTAAAAAAATGTGATGTGTGCACGTTGCGTTTTGGGGCATTTCCTGTCGCGGGCGCTAGGCCTACCCACACAAGTGAGGTATCATTTTTATCGGGAGACTTGGGGGAACGTTGGGTGGAAGGAAATTTGTGGCTCCTCTCTGATTCCAGAACTTTCTGTCACCAAAATGTGTTTTTTTAGCCAAATTTTGAGGTTTGCAAAAGATTTTGGGTAACAACACCTGGTCAGAGCCCCACAAGTCACCCCATCTTGGATTCCCCTAGGCCTCTAGTTTTCAGAAATGCATAGGTTTGGTAGGTTTCCCTAGGTGCCGGCTGAGCTAGAGGCCAAAATCTCCCTGTAGGCACTTTGCAAAAAACACCTCTGTTTTCTTTAAAAAAATGTGATGTGTCCACATTGCGTTTTGGGGCATTTCCTGTTGCGGGCGCTAGGCCTACCCACACAAGTGAGGTATCATTTTTATCTGGGGATTTGGGGAAACACTGGGTGGAAGGAAATTTGTGGCTCCTCTCTGATTCCAAAACTTTCTGTCACCAAAATGTGAGGAAAATGTGATTTTTTTAGCCAAATGTTGAAGTTTGCAAAGGATTCTGGGTAACAAAACCTGGTCAGAGCCCCACAAGTCACCACATCTTGGATTCCCCTAGGTCTCTAGTTTAAAAAAATGCATAGGTTTGGTAGGTTTCCCTAGGTGCCGGCTGAGCTAGAGGCCAAAATCTACCTGTAGGCACTTTGCAAAAAACACCTCTGGTTTCTTTAAAAAAATGTGATGTGTCCGCGTTGCGTTTTGGGGCATTTCCGGTTGCGGGCCCTAGGCCTACCCACACAAGTGAGGTATCATTTTTATCGGGAGACTTGGGGGAACGCTGGGTGGAAGGAAATTTGTGGTTCCTATCTGATTCCAGAACTTTCTGTCACCAAAATGTGAGGAAAATTTGTTTTTTTAGCCACATTTTGAGGTTTGCAAAGGATTCTGGGTAAAAGAACACGGTCAGAGCCCCACAAGTCACCCCATCTTGGATTCCGCTAGGTCTCTAGTTTTAAAAAATGCACAGGTTTGGTAGGTTTCCCTAGGTGCCGGCTGAGCTAGAGGCCAAAATCTACAGGTAGGCACTTTGCAAAAAACACCTCTGTTTTCTTTAAAAAAATGTGATGTGTCCACGTTGCGTTTTGGGGTGTTTCCTGTCGTGGGTGCTAGGCCTACCCACACAAGTGAGGTATCATTTTTATCGGGAGACTTGGGGGAACATAGATTAGAAAAACAAGTGTTATTGCCTCTTGTCTTTCTCTACATTTTTTCCTTCCAAATATAACAGAGTGTGTAAAAAAGACATCTATTTGAGAAATGCCCTGTAATTCACATGCTAGTATGGTCACCCCGGAATTCAGAGATGTGCAAATAACCACTGCTCCTCAACACTTTATCTTGTGCCCATTTTGCAAATACAAAGGATTTCTTGATAGCTATTTTTGACTCTTTATATTTCATTAAATGAATTGCTGTATACCCGGTATAGAATGAAAATGCACTACAGGGTGCAGCTCATTTATTGGCTCTGGGTACCTTGGGTTCTTGATGAACCTACAAGCCCTATATATCCCTGCAATCAGAGGAGTCCAGCAGACGTAACGGTATATTGCTTTCGAAAATCTGACATTGCAGGAAAAAGTTACAGAGCAAAACGTAGAGAAAAATTGCTGTTTTTTTCACCTCAATTTAAATATTTTTCTTTTTCAGTTGTTATTTTCTGTAGGAAACCCTTGTAGGATCTACACAAATTACCCCTTGCTGAATTCAGAATTTTGTCTACTTTTCAGACATGTTTAGGTTTCTGGGATCCAACATTGGTTTCACGCCCATTTCTGTCACTGACTGGAAGGAGGCTGAAAGCACAAAAAATTTAAAAAATGGGGTATGTCCCAGTAAAATGCCAAATTTGTGTTGAAAAATTTTCTGATTCAAGTCTGCCTGTTCCTGAAAGCTGGGAAGCTGGTGATTTTAGCACCACAAACCCTTTGTTGATGCCATTTTCAGGGAAAAAACCACAAGCCTTCTTCTGCAGCCATTTTTTCCCATTTTTAAAAAAAAACGAATTTTTCACTTTATTTTGGCTAATTTATTGGCTTCTTTCAGGGGAACCCACAAAGTCTGAGTACCTAGCTTATGGGGACAAAAAGTTATGAGGGCCTAAGCGCAAACTGCCCCAAATAGCCCAAAAAAGGCCTGGCACAGGAGGGGGAAAAGGCCTGGCAGCGAAGAGGTTAAATGTAGTGCTCCATGGGCAGTGGTAGTGAGTAACAATCCAAGGGTTTATAGTATAATGATCAGTATTGAACTTTGTTACTGTCCTTAAGGATTTCAGTGATTTGTAATGGTGAAGTATAACACCTTGGTTCTCTTATTGATGTGGTGACAGCCTGACAAAGCCGGTATATAACACCTATTATAATGGGATATTGCATTCAATATAGATGGTGGTATTGTGATTTAGGGTACAGAACTGCTAGATGTGTAACATATTATTAGGATGTAACCAAAGGTATTTCTATCTACCTGATTGAATGTATTTGTAATTAATGCACACTATTCAGTGATGTATTTGTAAGAAAAGTACTTCTTAAAAAAAAGCACTGGCTGGACAACTATTTATTAAGTGTTGTTGTATGTACCAGTGAGCAAGGTTACTAGCCCACATCACCTCCTCAATGTAGACCTTGGATTGCTCTGCTTCTCAACCCTGGGAAAATCAAGTACTACAATCGAGTTCTTTGGACTCATTAAAGAGAATGTTGCAGACGTATTACTCGTGAAGGACTCACATCCTTGGCGACTAATTACTTGGCTCATGAGTACTGCACCAGATTAATTCCAGCACAGAAAATCCGCTCGCTATTCATGTTTTACTGCATTTAGTGGTATTTCTTTGTACAAAATGTATTCTCGCATCCATATTGGACATAAGAAACCATTTTACAGAAACCAAATAGCCTTAAATTCTGAGAGTATGATGGGTAAAATCGTACCCCAAGAGCACATTTAGCGAACAGCTTCTTGCACCTGCTAATTGTGTTCTTTTGCATATAACCCTATTTCTTAGTTCAAATGCATTCCTGTTCTCACTTTAAATGTGGCAAGGTGTTTTTGTGCTAAGAAAATACCACTGAATGCAGAATTAGTCTTTGCATGTAATTAAATACAATCTCGCAGAATTATGTGATAATTTTGTATGATTATGCTGCACTGATTGACCCTAGTTATGGCCACCCCTACTAAATTACCCAGTTTCTTATGGAATCCCCACCAAAAAAGTCATTTCATCCTTAGTTTTTAATGACTTTCTGGATTTCATGAGGTCATAACCATTGCAAAATCAGAGTTCAGTTTCTCATCCTAAAAGAAACAGAGCAGGTAGACCAACTTTGCAGTCACAAAGACATGCGTATGCAGATGGCTCAATGAATGACAAAGCCATTAGACCACTCCTAAGTGTATCAAGAAATCAAAAATCCACTCATGCCAACTACATTACAGAAGCAGGCTCAGCAGAGAAGCATTGACAAAACCTCAAAGTTATCCTTAATTATGGCATACAAACTATCCTGGAATCTGTGACTATTGGTACTTCAAGTGCAGGGAGAAGATCGGAAATTTCAGAACCTCGAGGCAATTAATGTGACAGTGACATCTGATTCAAGAGCACAAACTCTAACAGGTTTTATCAAAACTTGTCACCCCTCACTTCCTGCTACTGTATTTAGCTGGTACACCAGTAAATTGTGTTTGGTCACTGACTAGGCCTAAAACATCTCCTGAAGAACATAGTCAATATTCTCCGGAGACAGGATTCTCAGACATACTTCAGTTTATCTGACTGATACAAGATATAGGGGGTCATTCTGACCTCGGCGGTAAAAGGCTCTTACCGCCGTTCAGAAGACCGCCATTCTACCGCTGCGGCCGCGGTAACCCGCCACGGTCATTCTGACCAACAACTGCCAAGCCGCCAAAAACCCGACATCCACGGAAGGCCGCCTCATCAGCGGGCAGCGATAAACTGGAGATGACCAAACCTCCACCGCCACGCCAACACAAACACGCCCATGCCATTACGACCCAGCAATCCACGCGGCGGTATTTCAACCGCGGTATTCCATTGGCGGTACACACCGCCGCAGTCAAAATACACACCCAGGCTCCAAAACCCAGCCACATTGGACAATTTGAAATACACACACCTGATACACATACAAACACCACCCCCACACATCCAAGCAACTATAAAACACACACCCACATCACCCACAAACCCCCACTAGTTGGAAATCGGAGAGAAGGCGAGAGAGAGCGAGCGAGCGAGCACAGCAATCGAAAACCCCAACACACACAGGAACCCAACATCATCAACCACACCACATCTACGCACACATCACCACACACCACCACTCACATCACCGCAAACACCACCCCACACCTCATCCACACCACCCCATGGCACCCCAAAGACACCCCAGGTTTTCGGACCAAGAACTCCGGGTCATGGTGGAGGAAATCATAAGGGTAGAGCCCCAGCTCTTCGGCACACAGGTGCAACACACCACAATAGCCAGGAAGGCGGAGCTATGGCAGAGGATTGTCGACAGGGTCAACGCTGTGGGACAGCATCCCAGAAACCGGGAAGACATCAGAAAGCGCTGGAACGACCTACGGGGGAAGGTACGGTCGATGGTCTCCAGACACAACATTGCTGTGCAGAGGACTGGCGGCGGACCACCACCCACCCCTCCCGAATTCACAGCATGGGAGCAAGAGGTCCTTAACATCCTGCATCCTGCGGGCCTCGCTGGAGTAGGCGGAGGAATGGACTCTGGTAAGTCTAGTCTCAACTACTCCCCCCCCCAACCACCAGCATGCCAACCCACACCCCCACCCTCACCCCCAACCCCCCAGCACACAGCCTCCCTGCCAATGTCTCACCAGCACAACCCACCCAACCCAAAACCAAACCCTGAATGCCAACACAAACACCTATGCATGACCACTGCACATACCCATCCCCCCCACAAACCACCCTCACAACTCCTGCCACAAGGGGATGCCAGCACTGGGGGACAAGGGCACCCACAAATCGCACACCATGGAACACACAGAAGCAATAGCCATACTCTTTCACCCCTGCAGGGCCCGAACGCCAACACACTGGCCAGGAGGGTCCAGATATGTCCATCCCACCCCCAGAACAGGCCCGCAGTGAGGACAGCAGCTCTGTCGACCTGGAACCTGATGACCAGCCCAGACCATCGGGGACCTCTGGACAGTCTGTTCCCCACACACAGACACAGGCCACAGCAGACCTAACCCCCTCTGGGAATACCAGCACCGCTCCCACCCAGCGGGCCCATGCCTCTGTCTCCAGGACAGGTCAATCAGCTGTGTGTCCGCCACTACAGGGCACCCAGGCTGACCCAACACCCCAACAACAACAGGGACCTGGGGGCAGTGGTAGTGGGCACACCGTCCAGGGGACAGAGGCCCGGGGAAACAGGGCAACTGGGAGGGCTGCAGTGCGACAGGGGGGGGAGGACAGGCCCAGGGAACCGACTCTCCAAGAGGCCCTCACCACCATCATGGGAGTATACCACCGCTCCCAGGAGACGATGGCGACGGTAATGGCCAGGTTCCAGGAGATCCAGGCACAGCAGGAGGAACGGTACATGGGGCACAGAGAGGAGCTCAGGAACATCGTCCAGGCCCTGAACCTAATAGTGACCACATTGCGGGACAATGTGGCACCCCAAAGGGCCCCTGTCACCAGCCCGGACCAGGAACAGCCTACCACCTCCGCCGGCGCTAATGGACAGGAGGCCCCCACACAACGACGGGCCACCAGAACCCCACCTCCTGCTGAAGATCAACCACCCCGCAAGAGGAGCCTGAGATCACAAAGGAAGACAGAGTAGGCTGCCAAGACCCCCGCTAGCCTAAGATCCCCCCGGATGTCATTCCACTGTCCCACATCGTCACCCTGTCCAACCTTGAACTGCCCCTGCTCCATCCTTCCACAGGCATATGGACAATGCACCTGTGCGACCGAGAACTGGACTCTGCCATGGACATCACTCCACCCCCACCCATCACCGTTTTACTATCATGGACCTATATGTAGCACTTTAAATAAATCACTTATTGGACTTAAAACACTCAGGAGTCTGCTTGTATTCTTAACAAATGTATTACACATAACGGGTCAAAAATGTACAGTTACATTGTGATGACAACATACCAATGTCAATTTGCTTTACTCCATGGCCGAATAAACCAGAAGTCACGCAGTGGGTCATACAGCTCTGAAAAGCCAAGGGAAAGTCACAATTCAGTTGAAAGGAACTGGGGGGAAACACAGAAAGTAGAGATGCAGGAGGCCAGAAGTAAATGTAAAATGACGTGGGGGATTCTTACCTGGGTGCTACTGAAAATACTGTTGTATGACCGTGTCCCTGTTGTCCGTGTCGTCCCCGTCGTCTTCCTCCTCTTCACTCTCCACAGGCTCCACAGCTGCTACAACACCACCATCTGGACCATCCTCCTGCAGAAAAGGCACCTGGCGTCGCAATGCAAGATTGTGAAGCATACAGCAGGCCACGATGATCTGGCACACCTTCTTGGGTGAGTACATTAGGGATCCCCCTATCATATGCAGGCACCTAAACCTGGCCTTCAGGAGGCCGAAGGTCCTTTCTATGATCCTCCTAGATCGCCCATGGGCCTCATTGTACCGTTCCTCTGCCCTGGTCCGGGGATTCCTCACTGGGGTCAGTAGCCACGGCAGGTTGGGGTAACCAGAGTCACCTATTAGCCACACACGGTGTCTCTGTAGCTGTTCCATCACATAGGGGATGCTGCTATTTCGCATAACATACGCGTCATGCACTGACCCCAGGAACTTGGCATTTACATGGGAGATGTACTGGTCAGCCAATCAGACCACCTGGACATTCATCGAATGGTAACTTTTCCTGTTTCTGTACACCTGCTCATCGTCTTTTGGGGGTACTAAGGCCACATGGGTCCCATCAATGGCACCAATGATGTTGGGGATATGTCCAAGGGCATAGAAGTCAGCCTTCACAGTGGCCAAATCACCCTCCTCAGGGAAAATAATGTAGCTCTGCATGTATTTCGTCAGGGCAGACAACACTCTGGACAAAATCTTAGAAAACATAGGCTGAGACATCCCTGATGACATGGCCACTGTTGTCTGAAAAGACCCACTTGCCAAGAAATGGAGGACTGACAGAACCTGCACCAGAGGGGGAATTCCTGTGGGTTGGCGGATGGGGGACATCAGTGCTGGCTCCAGCTGGGCACACAGTTCATGTATAGTGGCTCGGTCAAGTCGGTAGTGAAGTATTATATGACGTTCCTCCATTGTCGACAGGTCCACCAGCGGTCGGTACACGGGAGGATTCATCCTTCTCCTCGCAAGTCCCAGCGGACGGTGCCTAGGAAGGACAACATGGAGCACAGAGTCAAACAACCCACAGGTACGTAACTACAGCTTGCACAGTACACGATTGTCAATGCATTGAATGGCTTGTATGAGTGGCAATGCAAGGCCTAGGCCTGTGTGACGCAGTAGTAATTAAGCCCTGTGGTCCCTTGTAATGGCGGCTGCCTGACCTGAGAAGTGTGACAGTGGGATGTGAGGTCAATGCACTGGCGTGACACACCGTGGCGGTCGAAGACCGCGGCGCAAAGCCGCATTGGTTAACATCGAACCCTATGGGTTTCACGAGCCAATGACTAGCTGCGCCGGCGGTCGCGGAAAGCACCGCGGCGGTACGCGCCGCCGCGGGCGTGACCGCCATTTTCTATCTGATTAATCACTCGAGACCTGATCATCCACAGGAGAAGACCTATACTGCAAGTGCTGCTGTGACCTCGGTCTGGGAGATACAATGGCTGCTGCGACTGGGGAAAGGGCCCCTGCCTTCACTACAGAAGAGTTGGAGAAACTTGTGGATGGGGTCCTGCCCCAGTATGCGCGACTCTAAGGTCCTCCAGACCAACAGGTAAGTACACTGTGTGCACGTTGAATGGGCTATGCCTGGGTTGTGTATGGTGGATGTAAGATGGTGGGGTGGGGGGACAATGACGAGTGCAAGGCACGACAGATGAGAGCATGTGCCACATGGCAAGGTTGGGGAGGGGGGGCCAATCGCATCTATCATGCGGAAAATTTATGATATTTCAATTTCCATCCTGTACATGTAAAATAGGTCAGCGCCCATCAGAAGATCGACATTTGGCGTGCCATCGCCAAGGAAGTCCGGAACCTGGGGGTCCACAACAGACGGGGCACCCACTGCCGCAAGAGGTGGGAGGACATCCGCCGCGGGACCAGGAAGACCGCCGAGTCACTGCTGGGGATGGCCTCCCAACATAGGAGGGGTGCCAGTCGTACCCTGACCCCCCTATTGTCCCGGATCCTGGCGGGGGCCTACCCCGATTTGGATGGGCGCGTGACGACATCACAGCAGACACAAGGGGGTGAGTACCAGCACATTCAGCTATCTTTACGCGCAGTGGAGGTGCCTGGGTGGGGGAGGAGGGCTGTGGGTGACATTAGGCCAGGGCGCTTTCTGTATTGTATTCCTCTCCTTTAGCCATGTCCCTGTGCCCCGCCCCCCACCTCTGTACGGTGCCAGGTACAGCTAGCCATGGTTCTGCATCACCCATGTGCGCCTTTGTTGTCCCTAGACCTGTTGGCCCAGTCACAAGTACTTAGTAGTGTATCCCGATTGCGCGGCTTAGTGCATGAGGCTCCTGTGTCTGTCCTCTGCGCCAACGGTGTTGACAATGCATGTACTCAACCTTTTATTATGTCTCCCCCCACCCTTTTTCTTTATCTTCTTGTGCATGTGTGCTTCAGCATCATCTGGCGGAGGAGACTTGGCACCGGAGCACGAGGGAGCTGCGACTCACAAGGCCCCGTGGGCCATGGCACAGACACCGAGGCCACCAGTGATACGGAGGGCGAGGGGAGCTTCACAACGGGGAGCCGTGGTGAAACCAGCGACACCGACACGTCCTCGGAAGGGAGCTCCCTAGCGGTGGTGGCAACATCCGTGCCCCCCGCCTCTACAGGTACAGCCGCCACCTAGCGCACCAGCTCCGCCCTCCCAGCAGCCCTCAGCCTACGCTCCGTGCCCGCTCGCCCAAGAAGGCGGGCATCTCCTTCGCCCCAGGCACCTAAGGCCCTGCCCCTGTTACCCCTGCTGCCCTCAGTGAGGAGGTCATTGACCTCCTGAGGACCATCATTGTTGGGCAGATTACCCTTTTGAATGCCATCCAGGGGGTAGAGAGGGAGGTGCATCGTAGCAATGCATACCTGGAGGGCATTCATTCGGGTCAGTCTGCCCATCAACGATCGTTCAATTCTCTGGCCTCAGCACTGACGGCAGCCATTGTCCCTGTTTCCAGCCTCCCTCTTCTAACTGCCTCCACCCTGTCTCTGTCTCCTGTTCCTCTGCCTATCCCATCCACACCATCAGACCAGCCTGCACACACCTCAACACCCAAGGGCAGCTCATCCAGACATAAGCACCACAGATCACACAAACATTCACCCAAGCAACACCCAGATGCAGACATGCCAACAGCCACTACCACCTCTGTGTCCCCCACCTCCTCGTCTCCCTCCTCCCTCCCTGTGACGTCTACACTCACACCTGCATGCACACCACCAACAGCCAGTACACCCATCACCAGCACACCCTCCAGTACAGTCCGCACACGTGCAGTCACCACCCCCCACTGCCGTTTACACGTCCCCTGTGTCCTCTCCCACTGTGTCTGTCACCCCCTCTTCCAAGACACACAAACGCAGGCAGCCACTCACCCAACAGCCAACCACCTCACGACAGCCTGCAGCCCATGCACCTTCACCCAAGGACAGCACACCTGACTCTCCTACAACCACCTCCTCTTCCTCCACTCCCATAACCACTGCACCTACCTTTTACCTTGGTCCTAAAAAGTGTTACCTCTCCAATCTTGACCTCTTTCCCTCACCTGACCCACCCCCTCCATCTGCTAAGAGTCCCAAGAGCACCTCAGCCACCACCAGCCCGGGTTCACGTGTCAGTGTAGTCCATGGATTTTGGAGTCCCCCCTTTGCCAGCAGTGAGACATCGGTCAGCAGCAAGGGGACAGCCAGCCCCCCCCTGGAAAGTGAGGGGCCGCCGCGGGAGGAGTGCCACGGCTGTCCCCAAGGACCAAAGTTCGGACACTTCACCTGCCACCATATCCAGGGGAGGCAAGGCCCAGAGAGCCACAGCGAAGGAGGGCAAGGGCAGCAGGGCGGAGAAGTCAGGCAGCAGGAGCGCGGACCAGGAGGGCCCCACAAGCCCCATCCCGGGTGTGAGGGAGGACACCCAAGGGCCCAGGACACCGTCACCGAAGGGTCCAGCAACTGCACGGTCGGATGGCGACTGAGCAGGGAGTCCTGCCCAGGTCTGACTCCCTGGAATTACAGGACAAACACCGCTGAAGAGGGCCCCGCCGTGCAGGAAGGCACTGCTGAAGAGGGCCCCGCCGTCCAGAAAGGCACCGCTGAAGAGGGCCCCGCCGTGCAGGAAGGCACTGCTGAAGAGGGCCTCGCCGTGCAGGAAGGCACCGCTGAAGAGGGCCCCGCCGTCCAGAAAGGCACCGCTGAAGAGGGCCCCGCCGTGCAGGAAGGCACCGCTGAAGAGGGCCCCGCCGTCCAGAAAGGCACCGCTGAAGAAGGCCCCGCCGTGCAGGAAGGCACCGATGAAGAGGGCCCCGCCGTCCAGAAAGGCACCGCGGAAGAGGGCCCCGCCGTGCAGGAAGGCACCGCTGAAGAGGGCCCCGCCATGCAGGTAGGCACTGCTGAAGAGGGCCCGCCGTCCAGAAAGGCACCGCTGAAGAGGGCCCCGCCGTGCAGGAAGGCACCGCTGAAGAGGGCCTCGCCGTGCAGGAAGGCAACGCTGAAGAGGGCCCCGCCAAGACAGGCCCCGCTCCGCTGGGCCCTTCCTGTCAAGCACCGCTCCGCTGGGCCCCGCCGTCTCAAGCACCGCTCCGCTGGGCCCTTCATCTCAGGCACCGCTCCGCTGGGCCCTTCCTGTCAAGCACCACTCCGCTGGGCCCCGCCGTCTCAAGCACCGCTCCGCTGGGCCCTTCATCTCAGGCACTGCTCCGCTGGGCCCTTCCTGTCAAGCACCGCTCCGCTGGGCCCCGCCGTCTCAAGCACCGCTCCGCTGGGCCCCGCCGTCTCAAGCACCGCTCCGCTGGGCCCTTCATCTAAGGCACTGCTCCGCTGGGCCCTTCCTGTCAAGCACCGCTCCGCTGGGCCCCGCCGTCTCATGCACCGCTCCGCTGGGCCCTTCCTGTCAAGCACCGCTCCGCTGGGCCCCGCCGTCTCAAGCACCACTCCGCTGGGCCCTTCATCTCAGGCACCGCTCCGCTGGGCCCTTCCTGTCAAGCACCGCTCCGCTGGGCCCCGCCGTCTCAAGCACCGCTCCGCTGGGCCCTTCATCTCAGGCACCGCTCCGCTGGGCCCTTCCTGTCAAGCACCGCTCCGCTGGGCCCCGCCGTCTCAAGTCCCGCTGGGCCAATGACTGTGCCGGTTCTGTGTCTTGCTAATGTTCACGCTGCACTCGGCCCACCCTGCCTCCTCCATTGCCTGTGGAGACTGTTATCCACTTGATGGACTGTGACTTTGCACTCCCCAGGATATGACAGTGGACAAGCCACCCACTGTAGAGACTTGAGAGACTGTGGCTTTGCACTCCCCAGGATTGGACAGTGGGCATGGTGGCACCTTCTTGGATCTGGCGTCGTGGACTCATGTGGCTGTGGTGCCCCACCTTCCCTTCCCCCTGAGGTGCCTGTAGTTTTGTCATCTGATGCCCCTGCAGTGTTCTCTCCAACGGACTCAGGTCTCCTGTGTGGGCTTTGCCCATGTGTTGATACACTTCGGCCCACGGACATTTGCAATTTCTGTGACTGTGCGGGACTTTCTGCCTCTATTTCTCGGTCACGCAATGTTTACATTTGAAATTTTTTCCATCATTTTCCTATTTTGCCATGTCTTCAATGAACCTATTTTGTACATAAATGTTGTTTCTCACTTGAATCATATCTTTTCGTTATTCCGGGGTGTTTGGGTGGGGTCACTTTGACTTGGTGCTCTGCATTGGTGTGTAGATAGTTGGGGGGTGGGTGTGATGCGTATGTGTGTGCCCGTAACCCTTCCTCCTCCCCCCCTCCCCTGTGTCGTAGGTGCGGTTCTCACCGTTGTCGTCTGCGCCGGAGTTCGTACTCGTGGTAGATGAGCAGGTAGACGAGAGCGGGTAGGATGTGTAATTCGGGCTCCATGCTGTCCTCCGTCCTCGTGGAGTGTATAGAGGTGAGCGTTTTCCCGTTCGTAGTCTGTTTCCGCCGTGGTTTTATCGGCGGGGCTCCCGCCCCGGATGAGGTGGCGGATTGGTGAGTTGTGATAGGGTGGGCGGTACATTGTCTGCTGCCTGCCTGGTGGCGGTGACCGTTTGTCTGTCCCGCCGTGGCGGTCGGAGTGGTAAAGTGGTGGGCCTTGTAGGCGGTTCCCGCCAGGGTCAGAATTCCATTTTTTGAACCGCCAGCCTGTTGGCGGGTTGGCCGCCGCTTTATCACCGACCGCCAGGGTCAGAATGACCCCCATAATTTGCATCTTGCCCCCTCCCCCTTTGAAGACCATGCTCTCTTGGACCATCGCAAATTCTTGGTGTGCTTTGGTTATACCATATTAAAGGATGTAAATTTCACCAGCCTTTGTTTTGATTAATCCGTATGGTGATAAGCTAATAACATTACTGAAATAAATTACTGAATCAAATTGAAACATGCACAGGATACCAATTACCACTTCGGTTCATACATTAACAATGCTGTTACAAGTTTTAAATGGAAAGATATGTGAAAGTACCTATAGCTGAATGTTTTTCTGTACAAGGAACTGTGTTTACGCTGAGGATTTCAGAGAATCAGATTTGTCTGCACATATGGTGATAGAAGTACATTTCGGTCTTGATGATGAGAATATTTGGTGTGTCCCATGAAAGAGAGGACCAGTCTTTTAAGTAGATCTGTGAAAGGAATAGTCATAAATAAATACTGACCGGAGAGAAACGTTGAATGAGTTGTAGTATATGGAGCTCATGCATGGATCTAGGGATTTTATGAAACTAATTACGGTAAGCTGGGATAGCTAACTGTATACATTACTAGATCAAGTGAATTTTCATGTGTATGAGTTTAAACATTCCAATCCAAGAGTCATAAAAAGTGGAGTTTCATCCACTTATTGTGAACAATGTCTATGTCTCAGTAACATGTGCAGTTAAATGCTCACAGTGAGAAAGTTGTTTATTAATAATTTCAGTATTCATGTTAGGACCAATAAAGGAATCAGTAAATTTAAACCTGAGTTCAACCCCTGGTAGCTATGAAACAGAGCAGGCTTAACTTAAGAAATTGTGTAGAAGTAGCAAAACATTTAACATGTCAAAAACACAAAAAGATAACAATCTCACTCCAATGTATACAAAAAGAGAATAATTTAATGAACAAAAACACCAAAATGACTAAAAACCAATAAGGAAAGCTGGAGATATGAATATTTAAATAAAACCAGGTCCAAAAGTTGTTAACTGCCAACTGTCGTCATCTGGTACTTGTCAGGACCTTTAGATGTGTGTTAAGGCCCCCAAAAATAGTAAATGGGTCAAATACTGAAAGAAGACTTGTTGTGATCAGAAATTTTATTTTCTGACTAAGGGCCTAATTATGAGTTTGGTGGTCGGACCAGCTAACCGCCAAACTTACGGGAAGGACTCCACCGGGCTGACCGGTGAGAACAGTTCTACGATATTGGTCTTCGCTTCTTTAAGGGACCTGAGGCTCATATCGTAACATACCAGCACCATCACAATGTGCACTGTCTGCAAAGCAGATGCTGGGCTGGGCAGTGCAGTGGCCCCCCTGTGGCCGCTGGCTTTCTGCCAGCCTTTCCAGGGCAGGGTCCCCGCCATGGAAAGGCTGGTGGAAAGCTGAGTTGTAATCAGCCAGGTGATGCTCAGTACAATTGAGATCTCCGTCAGCCCGTCAGGAACTATGTTCTTGGCGGGGATAGAGGTCACCTGGCGGGTCCACCCACCCAGGTTGTAATGTGGTGACCAGACCACCTGGAGTGTAGCGTTCCTACCGGCACATGAGTGCCACACTCATTATTTAGGCCCCCAGTCTCTGAAATAGAAGTAAACAATCCTCAGTGGGGAAAGGCAGCAGGCTCTAGTCGAGAAAACCTGTTCAAGGCCAGAGAACCATGGGACGAGGTCCTGGTGAAGCTGTTGAGTTTTGATGGAAAAGCTCAGGGTGAAAAAAAAATCAAAATGTACACCTAAGGAAGTCTCTAGCAGGCAAGCTACTTCTGGTGGCTTTGCCAGTGAAGAGTTCTAGCTTAGGAGATATTCACATATCGGAAGCTTAGATTAATTGAGAGAGTACAAGCTGAAGGATGGAGCAGATCAGGGCTGTATGAGGCTGGATACCTCCTCTGTGACCTCCAACTGAAACACATTAGGAGCTGCTGAAAACTCCAAACAAGGGAAACCTGAATATGTGGCCCAGTGGCAATGCACATTCATCAGATAGACTGGCAAGTTTGTCCGGGTCCTCTTGAGGTCTTTTGAAGCCAAACGTTTTCTAAGTCTCAAGTTTACCAAGTTAATAAGGGGAGGGCTCTATGATAGCAAAAGGTACTAAGACCTCAGGGAAAGCAATTGGGGGGGGGTCAAGACTCACTCCAACAGAAACTACCACTGGAGTCCAGTACAGGCCCAGTTGAAACTAATCCACGAGGCTCTTCCGGAAAATGGTTTCTACAACTTCTTGTGTCCTTGCAGCTTAAAATGGGGTCAGCCAACTGACCCTTTGGGTCAACTTCATTGTCCTGGATACAAATGGGAGCAGGTCACATATTTCAGGTCTTCCTACAGGTCTCAACAACCTTTGCAGTCCTTCTTCTGTTTTTCACAGATCCAGTAGTGTTCGGAAGAGGGTGCTCAGGGGTGCCAAAATGATGCCTTGCACTAGCCTGGCTAAGGGATTACTTCTGGAATTTCCCTAAACTGCAAGATATAGGGCCCCTTCAAAACATTTCCTCCCAGGCCAGGTTCTTTCTTTCTAGTGTCAGTTTCTTCTCCATTTTGCCTGCAGCTCCTTTGCTGATTGCCTGTCACTGAGCTCCAGTTAGCAGGTGAGCAATTCAGAAGGTTTTTTTTTCCGGCAGAGCCACTTTACTTACAGCCCTGGATGGTGCACCAAGAAAAGTATGTTTGGACAGGTTGTGCCCTTCTGTTTCATCCTCATGAATTGCTTATTTTTTAAAGGGGATCTGTGCTTGGTGGGCTTCCTCCCAAGCCCTGAGGTTTTTTTCAAAATCTGCCTTCTTGCTGAGTAGTCATAGTAGCCAGAGCCAACTCCATGTTCTTTTGGACTTTTAACAGATGTAGAAATTGAAATAATAAAAAATGATCCAATCACAGACCTGATGCCAATTAAAAATCAAAATTCAATTATGCCTCATTTTAATATAGGGATTATTTATTTCCAAATTAATAGCTGAGTGGTACTGCTAAACACACGTTCTGGATTCTACCATGGAACACCAATGTGAAAGTCGATGTTAGACTTCTTCAAGAAATACTCACACTAATCTTGTTTGGTCCAGTTACGATTGCAGTAATTTAACCCTGAACACAGCCACTGACATCTAAGACAAAATGTGAAAAACAATTAAAAGTACCAGCATTTGAAAATACAGCAAAATGAAAAATCCACTCCAATTTATAAATACGTAATATTTTCATGAAAAAGGTCACCAAAAGTACTCAATCAGGGGAATCAAAGAAATTAATGTGGAAAGGTTTAATTAAAAATAGCTTAAAAAATAACAATGCACCTACTGTAGGCAACTGGCTACTCTAACCCAGGACCAAAGTGGGTTAGTTATGAGGACCAGGTTGGTTCCAATCAAAGAGTCAAACTCCAGACTCGGAAATGTTTATGGAGAAAATATTTTCGGTAGGGCAAGATGCAACCCAGATCCTCAGCTGGGTTATACAATGGTGGGAATGGTGGGGTTCTAGTGTGGCCTTAAATGACTTTGGGAAAGCTCCAAGCCTGAACTCTGTGCTCAGGAAGGTCTCAACATTGATTGGAGGCTGCTAAGCACCCGCCCCTGTGAAGCCCTCTATGTTGGGATTTAGAAACTTTTCGGAAAGTTGGATATTCTTCAAAGGGGAAAACCAGCAATTGGTGATTCAACATCGATGGCTGTGGCTTTGTTGGTGATTGTGGTCTTCATCTGTTCTCCAGGCAGAAAATTGGGAAAAGGTTTCTAAGTCCTGATGTCAGGAGAAGATCACTCCAACGGCATCCCAGGGTTCCAGGACCTCAGGAACAGTCCCTGAGATCAGGTCTGACAACAACAGAACAGAAGTGATCAGCAGGGCCCAATGCAAGTCCAGTTGGAGCTGGTCAGCTGGACTCTTCCAGAACAGTGGTCTTATTGTAGCTTTTGTCTCCCTGTAACTTAGAAGGAAGTCATCTAACTGACCCTTGGAATTCACTTATTTGTCCTGGTGCAAATGACAGCAGTTCCAGTTTATCAGGTACCTCAGAGGTAATGACAGCAGGTGCAGTCTTTTTCTGTCTTCTATAGATCCAGTAGTATTTGAAAGAAAGTACCCAGGAGTTCCACATTTATGCCTAAAACTAGCCTGTGCAGGGAGGGGTGCTTTGTAGACACTTCCTAACAAATACGTGAACATTTCCCAGGAGTAATAGAGCAATGGAAAACATTAGACCCCTGTGGAGAGCTCCTGTGTCCACCCTGAAGGTGTGGCCAGAGAAATAAACAACATCTCCTCTATGGTCACTCAAAACGTGCTCTATGGGCACCTCCTCTCCCACTGGGATTGATGACTGGCTGACTAAAGGAACAGTGGAGTGGCAGACTCAGATGTAAACTACATTTGCCTATGAGGGATTAAGCCTCTTTGAGGGTATTTAAGTTCTTGAGTACAACCAAGTTGGTTATCTGATCAGATAAAGAGAATACCTTTTACACCCATGGCCTTTGTCTTAAGTCTGTGAACAAGTTCACACCTAATCAAGTGGCCTATTCAGCTACTGGGTGACAGTTTGAAGCTCATGCAGATTGGCTTCAGGAGGCTTTATGCAGGAAAGAGGTGACTTCCTACAAGGACCTTTTGCAAAATGGTTCATATAAATCCAACTCTGCCAGTGAACTTGTCTTGTAATAAATATTTTGAAAGTCCAAGAAATAACTTTGTAAGGCTTTCCTAGACAGAGATACAATTATTAATTTTAATATTGTGTTCCAAAGAAAATGAGTGTAGTCAATTGCTATTTTGATTGAGGGGGTGAAAATGCATCTCAAGCAACTAACACAATCCTTGTCAGGTGAACCACATAAGTCACTAAATCAACCTGTGCTTAGCTCGCTGGTTGCTTGGTACAATAGTAGTCTGGCTTAACTTAGAGGCAATGTATTAAGGCCCATATTTATACTTTTTGACGCAAACCTGCGCTTATGCAGGTTTGCGTCAAAAAGTATAGCGTCAGCTAGCGCCATTCCAGGATGCCAGCCGGGTGCTATAAATTAAGGAATCATGCAAGCCGGAACTATGGCCCAGTTAGCGTAAAAATACATGATGCTAACTGGGATGGGGAGGGTGGTGGGAAAGAATGCGGGAGGTTGTGTGGGAAAGAATGGTGCTAGTCAGGTTAGAGTTAAAAAAAATGACCCTAATCTGACTAGCGTCAGTTTTTTGATGCACAACCCCCATGGACATGACTCCTGTCTTACTAGAGACAGGAGTCATGCCCCCCAGCCCAATGGCCATGCCCAGGGGATGTATTTCTGTAGTACACAAACAGTAATAAAGTGAAAACACAACACAAGAAAAATCACACACCAATGTAGAATAATAGAGTAAAATGTAGTAAATAATTTGAGACCAAAATGACCAAAAACCCAATCACTAAAATTAGAGACATGCTTTTTCAAAGATTAGGGTAAGTATAGCACCTAAAAGCACACAGTGCTTCTCGGGGTTGTCTGGTCGGGCTTGACTGAGGGAAAGTCACAAGTTCAGGCCGACCATGATGGAGCTTGGGGACGCAACCTGGGACCAGGGAAGTGCCACAGAAAAGTTGCCTTGTCAAAGAGTCGTGCGAAGAGTCCAGTTCATGGTGGTCGTGAGGAAAGTGTTGAGGGCAGTTGTTGCTGGTGCACAAAGATCTGGTTGGACATTGTGAATGGTTGTTGCTAGAGCTTATGGCTAGTGGGCACCTCAGGATGTCATTGCTGTAGTGCAAAGTTCAGACCTTGTGATTGCGGTCAATTTAGTGGAAAGATTCCGGTTTACTGGATATTTGCATTGGCCGGCATTATAGACTGCAAGATCTAGTTGTGAGTGAGTACTTTCATGGTCACAAAGAGTCCAAAACTTCAGAATTTCTCTCTTTCTTTACAGGAGGAGCTCAGCCGATGCCAGTCAAGAGTCCAGGACCTGGGTAGGTGAAAGTTTGTTATCTGGAACCCACTCCCGCAGAGGCCAGCAAGGCTCAGATGGGTCCACTTGCCAGTCCAGGCAGGTCCAGTGCAGCAGGTCAGCTGAGCAGTTGCAGGAATGCCTCCTGAACATGTTGTTCCCCTGTGGCTCAGAAAATGAGACAGCTGACACTTGGAGTCACTCAGGTCTTCCTGGGAACAAGGAGATTGTCCTCTTTCCTTCAGGCAGCAAGGCAGGCCTCAAGCAGCAGGGTAGTCTTCTTGCAGCTACAGGGCAGTCCTCAGAAAAACAAGGAAGGCCTCAACCAGCATAGTAGTCCTGAGTACAAAACAGTCCTTCTGAATTCCACAGGTCCAGGAGTGTACTGAAGAGCTGGTCAGATGGTCCAATATTTATACCTAGTTCCAGCCTTTGAAGTTAGAGAAACCTCTATACTTCTCCCGACACGTGATTCAGCAGTTTTCCTCCGTCCCTTCCTAGGCTCCAAGGAGTCTATGGTGACAACAGACTGCCGTCAACTTATTTTGTGAGGGTGCTGAGGCAGCCCCTTTGAAATGTAAGGCGGGCAGGGAATAGATCTGCTCCTCTTGTTGTGGTAGAATGGCCCACCTTGTCATCATATGGTCCCCTTTGGCTCATTGTCTGTGAGGAATACACAAAAGCCAACTGCCAACTACACCCAGTCATGTGATCCAGGACATCGGCTGCCAGCACTAAATGGTGAGGACAGAATTGTGTTCTAAACCCTGAATTTACCATTAAAGACAATTTTAAATTACAATTATTTTGAGACCAAACGTGACATTCCGATCTGCCCCTAAGCAAAAGTTATCAATTATTAAGTGTAATAATGTAACCTTGCAGTATTGACAAACAAAGGTAGATGTTTTTCAGTACCAAGACAAGCAAAACGTAAAAGAAGTTGTCAAACCCTTTAACTAGAGTGCACCCTGTCCAATGGGCTGTCTAGGGCTTCCCTGAGAGTTGACATGTGTATTAAAAAGGCATGTTTTGGGTCAGACAAAGGTTTATTTTGCTGGGTTGCATTGGCAATTTAAATTAAAAATGATTCTGGGTATAATGGGAGGCCTAAAGCAAGTTTTAAAAGGTCAACTTAAGTGGGTGGCATATTAAGTGCTGTAACCCCACTAGCAACTTTTAATTTACAGGCCCTGGATACTTGTTGTACCACTTTACTAGAGACTTAAAGGGTAATTAAATGTTCCAATCAGGTGTAGGTGAATTTTACCATGTTTTAGGGAGCGAGCTTAAGCACTTTAGCACTGGTAAGCTGTGATAAAGTTCACAGAGTCCTAAAGCCAACAAAGGCAAATTCAGCAACAGGAGATGAGCAGGCAAAACATTTGACAAAAGACCACCATATTGGTATACGGTTGTAACAAATATTGAACCCTGTTACAGTGAAATAGCTTTTGAGGCCTTGTCACTGTAAGGACATGTTTAACATTACACATTGACGAGTTCTTCTTTTAAATGCCATGGCTTATGGACATTGAACTCTGCTTATGGGTGGGGTAATAATATTTAAAAGAAGTTGTAAAGACAGTCAAATGTTTTTTTGATTTTTTTTGCCAGGTAGAATTTGCTGTTTTAGAACTACACAGGCCGGAGACATTGGTAAGCTTGCAACCTTGTTTGTACTGTCACCAAAGTGGCTGGCAGAATGGGTGCTGCAGTCCACCAGTGACATTTAACTTACAGCAGGGGGTACACTTTGTACAATATAGTAGGCACGTTTAGGATTGTAAAAGAGCTAATCAGGACTTTAGATGATTTCAACATGTTTTAGGGGTAAGGCAACAGGCACTAGCAGTGTCTCAATGTATAGAGCCAAAACAAGCATTTGCAATGCAATGGGTCTTGCGTTTGCTCGAGTTAGAGCTATTACCGTTGTAAACTCCTAACCAGACTCTTCTTGCCACATAACCTGAAAATGAAAAGTAGAACAGTTTCACATAAGCGAGCCGATGGTCACCATTAGCACGAAGGAGACACAGAAAAAGAAACAGACGTTCACTCACAGTGAAACCTATCGGCAAAAGTGCAAATATACATGTAACGGCAAAAGTGCAATTATCCATGTAACTGGCAAAAGCGCAATTATCTATGTAACAGGGTCAATGTTATGCAAAGCGCTCAACTCCGTCCCAGCAAGATCGCGCTGCTTACAAAATAAATGTGGAAAAAGTAGTCCAGAAACCAAACGGAAAAGATCGAGCCTCATATGTTTTCAGTAGTTGGCCGGTGCGCTCGATGAGGGCTAAACACAGAAAAAGGTATGACGTGTGCATGCCTTTCACTAATCAAGTCAAGTGAATTTTAAAAGGCAAGCCCACGAACCCACCAAACTGTTGGGCGTGGTGACAAGCCTTAGAGAGATAACAACAGGGACAGAGCGCTTTGCGCGCTCGACCCTAAACAGCAGCATCAGTGCAACAATAAAAAAGCAGCATTTTCCTACACCCAGAAATGATCTTTCTGCAATTTATATTACCTTTATTATGCTATGTAATTTTTGTAACTATTTGAAATGTCTGAGTAAAACCTTGATTTAAACTTGTGTATTATGTTTGTAACCTTGTGTCCTTTAGTACTGTGCAAAGTTCAGTTTACACCGGCAAAAGTTCTGAGAAGCGGATACATTTATGACCTTCTACAACATACCTGGTAACTAAATTTCGAAAAAGAAAATTATATATTTTGCAGAAGATTTCTCTCATTAAACTTGTTGTACACTATAATTACTCCACAAGAAAAAGGCTTTGCGTTTTTAATCTACGCAGGATATGCATCCCAAAAAATCAACAAATGGGTGAAATCGAAGTTGCCCAAATTCACACATCTTAATTTGATCTTCTATCGTGTAAATTTAACATTTTCTCTAACATAAGCTTGTATTTGACAGTGGCAGTACAAACCCATATTAATCATTTCTCTTGGTCTATTGAGATTTTCTTTTTCCATTATAAATGCTAGGCATATTTTTGCACTTCTATCCTTTCATTCCTACCATAAGCACACCATAGGCAAGAGGACAAGGACATTTAGTTAAAATCAAATGTTTAAACATGATACCAGTTAAACAACAAAGATGATTATAATTTCCACGCTTTACAGCAGAAACATGGGAACGTTTGCCTTGTCTGACTGATGTAGACTAGAAAAGGTCTGCTTTACATATTTATTTTGGCAGTACTGATAAACGTTTTTTATCAGATCACAATTGTAGACACTGCATATAGTGTTGACGCTGCAGTTAGCTTGCTCTGTATGCTTGGCATAGATGTTGTTTTGCCAGCTTCTTGGCATTTGAGTTACATACCCGCATGACATATATAATTGTGGAAAGTTGCGACATTCTTCAGTGCCAAATGGCTATAAAATTAAATTCAGTCAGTTTTGATAAATGAGGCTTTAAATCTGCTGACATTAAAAAAGTAGCTCTGTTGCACTAAGGTCTACGGTTTATTATTTTCACAATCTGAACAGACACAGCTATAGCATATGTTAACACAGTAGTTTCAGTGAGGTGGAAATGTGTGACACATCACATCAATTATTCACTTGTTCAAAACCTTCCAGATGGCAATGGAAATTTCTGTAAATGAAATAGATTCCTGCGCGTGGTTCCTGGATGAAGCTCGGTGGTCTATTTGTCTAAACATAAGTCTACAATTACAGTCTCATCATTTAAATAGACCATACAAATACACTCAGCTGTTTTCTGTATATCCACCTGCCAGGATTGACCCGATTTATCAGGACTGTTCTAAAATCAAGTTTGCTATAATAATTGTAAAATAAAATGAAATGCCATACAATACACCCAATTATCAAAAACATTTTGTGGCATTTTTGTTTAGAAGTGGGGAACCCGGGGCTAGTCTGTATATCATTAAAAAATGTATAGCTGCAAAAAATGGTGAACCGATTTTTTAAACAATGTATACGTTAATAAGATATTTGTAAATGTAAACTTAATTGAATCGCATGGCTGCACACTGGATTTTAAATATATAATTGAAGATGAAATTAACCTTGAACTTGCTGGATATTTAAAACAAAGTGACCTGTCGCTGTAATCTCGGATATCTGCATAGACAGCAGGAGAAAAGGGGCTAGTTACATACCACATTTACTGTAATGGGCATCTTTGATACTTTGTTCCAAAAGCTATAACCGTTTTGCACTGTACAGGAGTGTTACATTCTATCTTCAAATTCTTGCTGCTGATGTCTTTAGTAAGTGGTGTTCAGTTTCTTGGACATTCAAATATTTGAGGATTCTTGGTTCTCCTGCCACACAACTTCTTAATCTCCTCTTGAGAACTGACTCTCCATTTCTGTGACACCAACAGGGGCTGTGTTGTGTTAGGTTTAATTGATGCTGGAGGCTCCGAGTTCCCGAGCACTGCTCACACTAAAGAGAGTGTGAGATCGATAGGACAGTTGATGTACACTAATAACGTGGCATTACATTGTCGCCAGTCTTACAAAACAGTCCTACTGAGACTTTAATGATCAGGAGCCATAATGTTCAAAACTTCTTGAGTGATCTACGAGGACTCCTTGTTGTTAATCTGATTTCAATCACTGCTTTTTCTGTCTCACCAGAGAGACGACAGCTGCTGTTCTTTGCGGAGATCGGGAGCTAGGCATGTGCCTGTCCATATGCCCACCTGGTGTATGTTCAGTATTCTTGTTCCACATGGTTACAACACAGAGGTCCGACACTTTCTGCCGTTTCGCAAGCACGGAGTAAAAATGCTCTTCCAGGGCTACCTGTTGAGAATTTACTTATGTTTAATCCCATAATGACGTAACTCTGTACTTTTTCATGCAGAGTGATTTAAAAAATAATGCGCCTATCATTACAGTGTTGTGACAGTACTCACGACAATACTCATCATGTCTAAATCTTCAGTAGTCGGGGGGCAAATTATTTATGGTAATTGGAGTATTGATAGTGATGGAAGTTGTATTGGTACATTCACGTCATAGAAGCAGTGATACTTAGGCCCATATGTATACTTTTTGACGCTAAACTGCGCTAACGCAGTTTAGCGTCAAAAAATTTAGCGCCGTCTAACGCCATTCTGAAGCGCCATGCGGGCGCCGTATTTATGGAATGGCGTTAGCCGGCGCAAGCAGACCGGCGCTGCCTGGTTTGCGTGGAAAAAAACCACGTACACCAGACAGCGCCGGCGTAGGGGGAAAATGGCGTATGGGCGTCTTAAAATGGGGCAAGTCAGGTTACGTCGAAAAAATCGTCGTAACCCGACTTGCGCCATTTTTTTTCGACGCCCATCCCCCATCAACATGACTCCTATCATTGTAAAGATAGGAGTCATGCCCCCTTGCCCAATGGCCATGCCCAGGGGACTTCTGTCCCCTGGGCATGGTCATTGGGCATAGTGGCATGTAGGGGGGCACAAATCAGGCCCCCCTATGCCACAAAAAATACAAAAATAAATACTTACCTGAACTTACCTTAATGTCCATGGGATTGGTCCCTCCGTCCTTGGGTGTCCTCCTGGGGTGGGCAAGGGTGGCAGGGGGGGTCCCTGGGGGCAGGGGAGGGCACTCTGGGCTCATTTTGAGCCCACTTGTCCCTTAACGCCATCCCTGACCCAGGCGTTAAAAAGCGGCGCAAATGCGCCGTTTTTGGCCACGCCCACTCCCGGGCGTCTCTTTTGCCCGGGAGTATAAATACCACGTAAAGGCCTGGGAGTCATTTTTTAAGACGGGAACGCCTCCCTTGCATATCATTAACGCAAGGAAGGGGTTCACGCTAAAAAATGACGCACACTCCGGGCACTTTGGCGCCCGAAGCGTCTAACGCCAGAGTATAAATATGGCGTTAGTTGGCGTTAGTTCTGCGTCGAATTTGCGTCGAAAAAAACGACGCAAATTCGGCGCAACCAGAGTATAAATATGGCCCTTACTTTTTACTAGTAGTAGTGTCATTTCATCTGCCAGTTTTAGTGGCCCTATTAGTGTACAGGAAAAGCTGCTCCTTCCCATTAGATCAATAAAGGTTAGTTAGGTCTTAATGTTGCCGGGGTTGCCAAGCTATCCTTTCCGGAGACCTTGGTCAGTAACACTCACCACAGCATCCACAGTAATGCCTGGGGAATTCATTGTAATAGGTCTGGATGTTTTGACCTTTTACTTAGTTTATTTTACAGACGACAGCAGCTGTATTTTGTAAGTCTCTGTGTCTATGCCTGTCTCCTTGTGCCCTCTCATGAGCATTCATCTTCATTTTTTCCCATGGTTACAACCCAACTCCTCCCTTGCAGTGGGCTTTGACCCTTCTCAGGTGTGATCTTTGGTCAGTAAATTCCTAAGGCCTAATGCTCTTGTGTGATGATTCGTCCCAGTTTTCCACCAGTAAAACCAGTAAAATACCTGCTTGTCTGAAGTAGACGATTCACTTTCGGTGAGGGGTAGCCTTCTTCGACTTGTGTCCACTTATGCCACCCTTCTATTAAGAAAGTAACTTTTTTCCTTTGTTCATGCTGATTGAAGGTGCACATTCCACCTGCAACCATGACAACTTTACCCTTCAAATGTCACGAATGTGGTAGTTTCAGTAGTTTTGATAAGAATATTGTAATTTTTTAGGTATGTAGCCATTGTAGTTGTATTAATGGTAGATGTAGTAGAGAAAATGCACTCCAGTGATGACAATAGACTTTGGCATTGTTTGTTTGGTATTTGTGTCAATAGTAGTGTCACAAGTATTTGCCGTTATTTTCAGCAGTTTGTGTAGTAAATATGATGGTAGTTTGGTAGTCATTGTGCCATTAATACCTGTGGAGCGGTTACTATTACCCCTATTAGTTCGCTTCAGAATAAAAGTGGTGACTGAAAAAGTTGTCTCTAGAACTGGCCTTACCAATAAAAGGGCACTGGAGAAGATTAAGAGAAGATCGAAATCATGAACACCATCCACTCCGGCTCACAATCTGACCCCTGCCATCACCACATCCTCAACAAAGCAAGCTCTGTCATCACACCCCAATTATGGAAGATCATCAACAGCTATTTTGAGTCTGCCACCATCCCGGAGAGCTGGAAACACGACAAGATCAATGCCCTCCTCCAAAAACCCAAGGCGGACCCAAAGGACCTCAAGAACTTCCGGCCTATCTCCCTGCTCCCCTTACCAGCAAAAGTCTTCGAGAAGGCTGTCAACAGACAACTAACCCGCTTCCTTGAGGAGAACTGCACACTGGACCCTTCCCATTCCGGATTCCGCAGAAACCACAGTACCAAAACTGCCCTCATCGCCGCCACCGACGACATCAGAACCATACTGGACAATGGCAAAACTGCGGCCCTCATCCTCCTGGACCTCTCAGCTGTGTTCAAAACCATCTGCCACCACACCCTACCCTCATGCCTCAGCAATTCAGGAATCCATGACAGAGCCCTGGACTGGGTCACCTTCTTTCTCACCGACAGAACCCAAGGAGTCCGCCTCCCCCATTCCGCTCGGAGGCCACCAAAATCATCTGCAGCGTACCCCAGGGTTTGTCCCTCAGCCTGACCCTCTTCAACGTCTACATGGCCCCACTCGCTAACACCGCCCGATCCCACAACCTCAACATCATCTCATACGCCGACGACACCCAGCTGATCCTCTCCCTCACCAAGGACTCCGCCAAGACCAACCTCCATGAAGGAATGAAGGCCATTGCCTAATGGATGAAGAACAGCTACCTCAAACTCAATCCTGATCAAATGGAAGTCCTCATCTTCGGCTCTACCCCCTCCAAGTGGGATGACTCCCGGTGGCCTGCCACTCTTGGAGCCGCTTCGACTCCCACCAACCACGCATGCAACCTAGGATTCATCTTGGATTCCTCTTTATCCATGACCTAGCAAGTCAATGCTATCTCCTCCTCCTGCTTCAACTCTCTCTACATGCTCCGAAAGATCTACAAATGGATCCCCACCAAAACCAGAAGAACAGTCACCCAAGCCCTCATAAGCAGTAAACTGGACTACGGCAATGCCCTCTATGCAGGATCCACGGCCAAACTCCAGAGGAGGCAGCAACGCATCCAGAACGCCTAGGCATGCTTCATCCTGGACATCCCCCACCACTGCCACATCACAGGCCATCTGAGAGACCTGCATTGGCTCCCAGTCAACAAGAGAATCACCTTCAAACTCCTCACCCACGCTCACAAAGCACTGCACAACACCGGACCAGAATACCTAAACAGACGGCTCTCCTTCTACACCCCGACCGGGCATCTCTGCTCCACCTCCCTCGCCCTCGCAACCGTCCCACGCGTCCGGAGAACTACAACAGGCGGCAGATCATTCTTGCACCTCGTCACCAAGACGTGGAGCACTCTTCCCACCCACCTGTGTCAAACCAAAGACCTCCTTACCTTCAGGAAACTTCTCAAGACCTAGCTGTTCGAGCAGTAGCAGCACCTCCCCCTTCATCCCCCCCTCCACCTCAGCGCCTTGAGAATCTCACGGGTGAGTAGTGCGCTTTACAAATTCCTGATTGATCAAAGATGACCCAGCAACCATGGTAGCTTGTAGTACGTGACTTTTAAAAGAAAGAACAAAAAATTAAAAAATGACTTTGTGAACAATGGTGGATGATTTAACATAACTCATTGTTTCACTCAAAGGCATTGTAGACTTTGAAGAGTTGTTGAGATGTGCTGCCATTTCCTTGGGCCTATAATACGTCAGACAGATTGATACAGATGTGGCTCGGGCAAGTAGGAGAGAGGGAATGGGGTAAAAAATGGGAATAAAAACGGACCAAAGTTATGCAAGAGAAAAAAAGAGAGGCAAAGGATCAGATGCAGTACACAGTGGAAATAGTGGAGAATGGAGAGACGGTGAGAGAGTGAGAGTAAATGGCGAGATAAAGGTAGGATGGGATAGTGAAAGGAGGAAATTCAGTAAATACAAAGAAAGTGAGAGTAGGGTAGAGTGCATATGTACAAAGAAATATGCAGAGTCATGGGAAGAATAAAGAAGGCAGGAGGAAAATGAAAAATGGGCAGATTGATAGGACAAGAACCTCTTGGGAGAAAAGTGGGCGAGGTGATCACGTGGAATGTAACACTCAGTGGAGAATGAAGAAAGAGGAGGGAAACGTGGAGAGATACAATGACATTGGACAAGGATGACAAGTGCAAGACAGTGTGATACGGTTGATAAGGAAGATGGGGTAGGGCTGGAAAATAAAGATGATATGTGGGATGGAAGAACAACAGGAGAGCAAGAGAATAGCTCTAATTAGAACAGCTGGTGCAGCCGTAAGGTGTGGTGGTCCACTGTACCCCATATTCAACTGTACATTTTTTACCTAATTCCTGGAATGGGAGTGCCATTTTCCATTCTTGCATTTGTGGCCCATAGAACCCTCATTATGCCATTATGCTTTAGTGCTTCATTTAATTATTGAGTTAGTAGTGTATAGCTCCCCTTCAGCACCGAAAGGGAACTGATTCTGTAGTAATTTTGTGAGGTAACTATAGGTTTGGTCACATAGAGCCCATTTACAAAAACACTGGTGCATCAATCATGATGCACCAGTTTGCTTACGTAATGGTGCTTGTTAGCACAGCTGCATCAAAATTTCTAATACAGTTGTGGTGCTTTGCTGGATTAGTGTCCAAAATGTTGACTTTATTCCAGCAAAGGTCAGGGAGGCCTATTTAAAACAGCCTAGCATCACTGTAAAGCCTTCCTTTGAGCAGGTGTTACAAATGATGCTAAAACGGCACAGTAGAATCCTGTAGATTTCACTGCGGCATTCCTGCAGGCCTCCTAGTGGAGGAACATCTCCCATGCAAATATTATACCTAACACAGATATAATATAGCACAAGGGTTTACAAACTGGCACAATGGTCCCATTGCGCCAGTTTTTGAATATGACATGGTGTGGGGGACTGTTCTGCGCTGACGTAGCATGAAAGAAAATGATGCTGCGGTAGTGCAAGTGGCTTGTAAATTAGCCCTATAGTAACCGCCACACACTGCATACTTTTAAACACAATGTCGATCTTGCCCTCAAAGTGCAGAGCATCACTATTCTATGGGAACCTTACCCTTTTAAAGTGTCGACCAAGGATTTAAGTATTCCGTTAACACATGTACTTGCTTGCAGAAAGTGATGCTTTCATGCCATGTCCATTCTTCCTCTCTGTATGTCAATCTTCCTAACAGTCACTGCCACACAAAATTGCACAGTAATTACATGTCACATTAATAGATTTCTAAATCTGATGTTCTGTACAATCTAAAATGGTGTTTACAAAGACAGTTTCATAGTGTACATTGTTAATCTCTTAACATGATGGGTCCATTCTTTGCTCCATGAACTTTGAGGATGGGTTTCTATCAAAAGATGACCACTAAGTCTTGTGATGTGAAATTAAGTCTCAGGCTCCACAGAATGTGATGAAGTTGATTAATATGTATTCTAAGTAACAATGGAGATAAAAAGGAAACTTGGTAACTCCATAGCTGACGGAAGAAAGATATCATGGCTCTTTTTCCAGTCACCTTTTACAGTGTCTAGTACTGAAACTGAGTGGGCTCGATCTCCTGCAGTATTGAACATTCCTGCCACAATCTCGAGCCTATATGGTATAAGAGAGTTATCAAGACAGACAGACTTAGAAACATAAGCATGACAGCATTCCCTCAAATTACAACTATGGGCCCAATTAAGAGGTTGGTGGTCCGAGGACCGCCAAACTCTCAGTGGTGGTCAGACCACTGCACTCCTGGCGGTTGGACAACTAGATTATGATCCTGGCGGTTGGACCATCAGGAGATAGCCACCTCTGCTGGGATAGGGATCTGGAAAGGTTGGTGGCAGTTGGAGTAATTGGCAGCTACAGTGGTGCCGAATTCGGGACCGCTGTGCTGATCAAAACCCCACTTTCTGCCAGATTGTTCATGGTGGTTTCACCGCCATGGAGAGGCTGGCAGAAAGCCAGTGCTGGGGGCCACATGAGGGCCCCTGCACTGCCCTTGAAAATGTCATGGGCAGTGCAGATATCCAGCTCCAAGCACCCTCGAAATGTGCGCTGTCTGCTATGCAGATAGTGAGCATTCCGACAGTGCTGATGCGCTACGGCATTGGCCTCGGCTCTCCAAGGGAGCCGAGGCCAAAGCCACTGCACTGTTCCCCCAGGCAGACTGACATAAATGTTGTAATATGACATTTCCACCAGTGAGCCCTGTGGAAACAGCGAAATACGACTGTGGTGAGGCTGCTGACTTGATGGAAGCCTCACCCCGCTGTATTGGCTACAGATCAAAATTGGCCCCTATACCTCCAAAATAAATGTATTGTAACTCCCTTGGGACTTAACCTAGGTGCATGACCTTCAATAAATTATTGGATTTGAAATACAGTTCTGAATTGATTATGGCAGACTTTTCAGTGAGTTTCATTAAGAAGCAAAAATGGACATTTGGCAGTAGATCTTGGATCAATTTAACCCTTTTAAAGGCAAGTTTCAGTGCATTTGTTTCATTCCTAGTTCAGCATGTGCTTTGTTTGGTATCATGTAGCTGGAAATGCAAAAAGAGTTTTTGCCTGAAACTACATATCAGACTCACAATGATTAGATGGATCTAGAAGACCGTTTCTACACCTGTAGGGGGTCTGATCTTCACAGAATTTGTGTGCCAGAGGTAATGGCAGCCCTGTGTAGTAAACACAGTGAAACTGACAAAGGGAGGACCTAGCAGTTGGTGCATTCTGGAAAGATCCACAAGGAAGAAAAAGCCAGCAAGGCATAAAACCTAATAAACTCTAGTGAAGAAGATTGCATAATGGCCGGAGGGCTTGAAGATGGTGAGACCAGCAGGATCAATGCAGGATAGGACTGAGTCATGCACTATCCAGATCTAGAGAATATTCAGTGGTCAGGTGTGATGGAGACATTGTGATGCCAGAAGGAAGGCTGGAGAAGAGCCAAGAAGGGCGAGAAGAAATGGTAAAATACATAAGAAAACACCAGGATAAAGCCAGAAGCAAGTATCATGAGTATACTCTACTGGACAGGAAGTGGGAACACAACATGTGAATCATTCATATAGGCTAGGGAAAGTCTATAGAATAAAAAATGATGGTGGCCATCTTGAATTGGTAGATACATTGCCTTCCCAGAAATCCTTTTAGAAGGGTTCTAGGAAGAGGAAATCAGGAATGTGGCCAAGGAAAACCTCACCTGCCCCATGGAGAGGAACACAGTGGAAGAGGACTGCACCAGCTGGCTGACTTTTGAGATGTAAACCTAATTTGGGAATGTGGTGACCTGCTTCAGCTGGTGCAAGACTCTTTGTACTTGGATTGCAAAGGGAACAGGCTATCCACCTAAGTCCAAATCTGTAGAGGATGGTGGATGGGACAGAATCCACTGTAGAGGTGTGACAGTATATCACTTTCTGCCAATCTTCCATGTATAGGCCCAAATTAATTAACAAAACCATTACTTTTCTGTGCTAAATTGGTTAACGTTGTTGGAGTGCTAGATTGTTATCATTTTGGTGTTCAGCCACAGCTCACATCATTACACAGGCCTCCAAAATATCTTATTTCCTACAGCATGCAGATATCACAATGTTCAGACAGCTTAAACATTACCTAATCCCCACTCTGTGTGACTCCTAATGAAATGAAATTCAGTTTGTCTTGATAATAGTCATTTGACCAAATTCTATTAATATTTCATACATTTGTTTTGTAGGAAAATTAGTTCTTGTCATTTTAACCCCCTCAATATTTGCTCTCTGGACTTCCCAGTTTTAGGATTTCTGCCATGTGTGAGTCTTGCTAAGGTGCACTCACCGTGAGCTCTGTTAAAATGAGTAGTGAGTGATAGCTTTGAATGTACACCTTTTAAAACAAGGTCTACTGCTGTGCAGTTGAGTTAGTAGGGTCTGGGGTGGCTCACGTAAACATGAGAACATACACATGTGCACATTTTTGTGGGTTGAGCAAATGGGACAAGTGTTCAGCTCAGCCATGTATGTGTACACAGGCAATTTGAGCAGAAGGAATCCTTCATTAATTGGTGCTGTCCTGTGCAGGCCTTATACTATGGAAGGGCATTCCTAGAGTTAGTCTGCAGTGCTTCAGTGAAAACAATGTGTACTTCACTGAGTTGTAGATTATGGGAGAAATCTTCACCGATGCACAGTTAGGCAGGGGCATCTTAACATTTTTTGGGTTCTGGGCCTAATGACGTTTGGGGCCCCTGTACAGAACCACATCACAGTGCTATATTAATGATTATTGGAGCCATGGACAAAATCATATTTTGTGTAACCTATTTGCACAATGTACACTTAAGAAGGAACACAAATTATACATTAGTGTATTTTATTATTGATCTAGCTGCACATGTTCCTCAAACATCCAAATATTTTACATCCTTTTGAGGTATGGCTAGTAAGGGTCAGCAGTGATGTCCCAGGTTCTAAATTTAGGAAAATGGCTTTGGATTAAATAAAATAAGTCACATACGTTTTAGCTTTTGACAGAAAAACTTACAAACAGCTAATCTATTTCTCATGTTACACATAATTTACAGACTTGAGCTCAAGCATCAGTTCTGTCCTTTAGGCTGAAAGTATCTTTCAAGGTTAGATATCGGACACAATTGGATTTCCTCAAATTACACAGATCTTACACACTCAAATCTTTACTAGCAATGCTGTGCTTACGTATGTTGATCATCAATGCTAAGGCACCTGAAAGTAAAATTATCTTGCAGGTTACCCAGGTATTTGAGGCTCAGACATGTAACACAAATGTTAAGGAAATGTTACTGGTTCTGATTTCTGGCAACCACCTGTCCCTCAGGTTTTTAATTGCAAAGATCTCACACAGAAATGCAATAAGATAGACAATTTCACAGGCTTAGACCTTATAAAGCAAAGATATACCTGAGGATATGCATGTGTTGAAGATTATAGTCTCAAAGTAAGAACTGTCCTATCCCAATATCTGTGCTCTGACACAAGTAAGAGATCAATACTTCTTGTTCCATTTAACAGAAGATGCATCCATCAGAAAAACTGTTCCTCAGGTTAAAGTGATACTGTGACAGCAAAACTGTCCTTCGAGCACTAATTTGGGAAAATAGCCTACTTGGATATAGTGTTCTCACTTCAATGCAACCTTTGATGACTGGATTGTGATGCACTATCATGAATATGGATTATTTAAAATCAACAAAAATGTTTCACAATGCATCTGATCAACTTATAAATTCCCCAAACAACAACTTAAAAGCAAACCTCTGGCCTAGTACCTACAGGTACTAGGCCAGAGGTGACTCCTCAATATGCAGTGCCCAGACTTAGCTATAACATTCAACCCACAGATTTTGTGGGGAAAAATACTTTAATGTTTCATCACTAGGAATGTTTAACAGTCAAAACAATAGAATTGTGAACCTTCAACCTACTGACAGTACAAGAACTTTACCACTAGGCCTGAAGTGACCTGTATCTGCTGTGCCTCAAAACGTAAGTTTAACTTTGTTACCAAACAACTTGCTAGTCTGACTGTTTAAAGTAATTGCATGGGGAGACCAGTGCAACAACAGTTTAGCTATCTCTCTCTCTCTCTCACTTTCTCTCTCTTTCATCCCATTATGATATGGAAGAGAGAGAGTGAAAGGACTGTGGGGGGACCCTCAAGGCCCCTACGCTCCTAGCCAGCCCCCATGTCCTGCAGGAGCCAGCTTTGCACCCACAAGCAGGGAGCTGCTTTAAATGGCAGCTTCCGCTTGTAGGAGCAATGTTTTCATCTGTTTCCCTGCATGGATATTTGTGTGCAGGGAAACAGGTGAAAACTTCACTTTCTGCAAGTGAGAGCCATCAAACAGCTCTAACTTACAGAAAGTGAATTGTTTGTTCTGATTTGTCGTGGAGCTGTGAAAGTTCCTACCAAGTCTGAACCAATAAGTATGTCCCGGGATACGCACCATGGGACATAGCAGGAGCTGGCTCTGGGGGGTGGCCGTCCCCAGGGACATAATTTGCTCCACGAGGGGCTGGCTCCAACAATTACTGTCAGGGCAAGGTGGCAGTCCCATGGCCGGAGGTCTGAAACTGACCCCCCTCATTATTGTATATTAGCCCCAGAGAGATGGTGGTCCCCGGGGCTGTGGGGGGCCAAGCAGCCCCATGCATTTAATTAAACACTAGCCCCCGGAGAGGTGACCATCCCCTGGGCTGCATGGGGGGGTTGGGCTCCCTCCAGCTTCCATTTTATTTAAAGACCCAGGGAGGTGGTGGTACGCAGGGCTGCGTGGAGGCTGGAAAGCCTATCCTTTTTATTTAAAGCCTCAGGGAAGTGGCGGCTCCCAGGGCTGCAGGGGGGCTAGGGGTCCCTGCCACCATTTTATTTAAATTGCCAGGAAGGTGGCCATCCCAGGGGCTGTGGAGGGGCTGTGGACGGGCCATGTGGCTCCCACCATCCATTTTATTTAAATCCCCAAGGAGGTGGTGGTCTCCAAGGTGGTGGTCTCCAAGGCTGCAGGGGGGCTGGACAGCCCCACTTATCCTTTTGATTTAAAACCTCAGGGAAGTGGCAGTCCCCAGGGCTGCAGGGGGGCTGGGGGTCCCACGCAACCATTTTATTTAAAGCCCCAGAGAGGTGGTGGTCCCTGGGGCTGCCAGGGGGCTGGGCCAATTTCTCAAAGACAACTTTATTTTAGGTTAGAGTCTGCTTAATGTTTGGTGGGTGACCCATGCCAATGCCCAGAAGGGCTGGAACATGTTGGCAATGTGTTTATGTCTGGGCATTCAGCAGTGATACTGTTATCTTGCTTCCAGCAGTGTCCACCACATCTAAATGTTTGATAAATTTCAGCATTTGAGCTGCTAGCTTGGATGAATCATCTTCAAACCTGCTTGCATGGCACCTGGACAAGTCCTGATGTTTAAGGTACACCATTTTGGGTGCAACCAGACCTTTCTTAGCAAGAACAGCTTTTCACATATACAGAGGATATGGGACAATGATTCCACTCTCTTTGTGCAAAACTGCATTGCCTGTTACAATCATCAAAATACTTCTGGCCATACCAGTATACTTGTACGGTATGTAACCTAAATCGTGATCTCATCAGTTGTTTTTTCATAGCCTTACCAAAGGGTAATGAGAGATAGACGGGAGAGCCTCTGGGTCATACAATTCTACAGGCCAATTTCCATGTGCCTGTTTCTTCATGGCCTGCACATCCTTTTCCCTCAATATTAGTTTTACTGGTTTAACCAGCAGCTTTGAGACTATGCTCGCAGGGAGGTCACTTGACCAGACCCCCCTGTCTTCCAAAACATCCAGTGCAAAGTTTCAGTGTTTCATGAGGTGTCTTTGAATGTTGCTGTGAATCATAAAAGTGTTAGTCAAATGAAAATGCATTTTACAACATTTTTTAAACTGCTCCAATAACGTTAGGGGCATATTTTATGTTGCCCTGTTGCCATCCAAGGTAATGCAAGGGTGATGCAAAACCTAGATGAGATTGACCGTTGGACCTGGCCCTTTCTGCAGGGTTATCCCCAAACTTTTTGCCACTCACCTTCCCTCTTTTGCTAAGTTTGTTTTTATTAGCCTGTATGATTCTGAGCACTTTACCACTGTTAACCAGTGCTAAAGTGCATGTGCTCTCTGATAAAACATGGCAACACTGGTTTATATACAATTAGAATAATTAATGTACTTTATAGGTCCATAGTATAGTGTACTAGCTGTGCCCAGGGCCTGTACATTAAGTGCTACTGGCGGGCCTGCAGCACCACTGATTGTGCAAACCACCTCAGTGGCCCTTTAAACAAGCACCAGGCCTGCACTCTGCAGCACACCTGGAAGGAGGAAAAAGCTTCAAGTGATTGTTTTTGTGCAGGATGGTGTCCCAAAAGTACACCAACACAAGGAGAAAGCAGGAACACACCATGTCTTCATAAATATGGTGCATTCTTGCCCTCTCCCTTTAATGCAGGACCGTGCAGTGAGGTTTCCTGCTGTGTTGCGTGAAAGAATGATAAATATGGCTGTAAGTACACCTACTTGTAGCTCGATAGATTGTGAAAATTACTTTGATATCAGTCTTACAATGTTGCATTCATGTTGGCCATGAGAATAGGATGCAACAAAGTTAGAAACAGTTCACTGTTGATGTGCATGTTCACAAAGCGACATGTAGTTTCTTTTCAACTATAAATATTTAGGTTACATACTGAAAGATGAACTCATTCATTTTAATTGACAAAAATATTTTTCCTTTCAAATCGTCCAGAAATATTTCATTCTAAGTACATAATTCATCAAAGCCTAAATCAGTCTTTCTCTCTCAATCTCTCACTTTCTCTCTCGCTCTCTTAGGGTTGGGTGGCTGCAGGGATAGAGTGCAGGTGAGACCCTGTAGCCAACCCCATTGTGCACTGGCGAATGCTGTGCAAAGCACAGGGTTGGGTGGTTATAGGGGGTTAGCCACAGGGTCGGGCTACAGGTCCTGTGGCCAACCGGCGCTGCGCACAGCCAAAGGCCTTGCACAGCAGTGGTTGAATTAAGGTATAGTAATGAAAATTACTTTACGTTAAAAATCCATAAAAATTCATTGAAATGGTATAGTTAGGAAATATAATTTTTTTTAAAACATGGGAATTCACTTAAAAAAACAAAGGTTACAGGGACATTATAGTTAGACTCACATTTTAATCATACAAAACCATAGAAATTCACCTGTTATAGTTAGAGTTATCTTGTGCCTGAAGGTGTCTGTAATTCGTGTCCTCGCCATACAGTGCTAATTACCCCACAAATTACAGCACTCATAATATATCTGATAACATCATTGGTAATATCAATGTAATTTTTGCAGTAAAGTTTTCACAAAAAATCTGAGCATGGTGGGGGCGCAAGTTATAATTCTAACTATGACAGGTGAAAATGTATATATATGTATCTGGAAAGGAAACATCAACTTTAACTCCAGGAGATGAGTACCATTCTTTACAACAAAGCAAGGGCCCCAGAAAAAAGCCACCAACAGAAATAGGAGAACCAACGCAAGGGAAAGAAAACATAGAGGGAGAGGACATAAACAAAATGTCCCAAGGGAGGATAACTCGACAAGCAAGACAGAAATAATGGGTGAGAGAAACTTGACTGTTGTTAATTTATCTGAACATAAACTGACTGAAAATGAACAATCTCTTTTGAAGTTAGGAATATCTTTCTGTCCTATGAATAATATGGACTATTTTAAAACTCGTATTGATGTGTTTTTATTAGTATGCAAATTGAGGTTATTTAAGGTTTTTAAACAACAATAAAACAAGAAAAGAATTTTGGAACCTACCAGGAAGGATCAGACCTTCGACAGTTTGTGTTTGAATGAAATAGAGGGTTTTGCTTCACTTAAAGAGTTTGAACAAGGGGAGGTTGACTGGGCTACAGAAAGGGAGCTATTGAATAATTTGAATTTGGAATCGGACAGCATGTCCACCAACCCCTTCAGACTAAAATCAGTGTGTGAGCCTGTCACTCCACATGACAGCCTTGATGTATTTCATGAGGTAGTGAATAGGGACTTGTTAGCAATTTGGAAGAACAGTAAGAATAATTATGGGAGTAATTTGACACCTTCGCAGAGGGAAGCAATAATTTCTGTAACATAGATGCGAGTTTTGTGATTAAACCATCAGATAAGGGTGGAAACATTGTGTTATGGGATTTGAAGAACTACATTCATCAGGCTGAGAGACAATTACACAGATGAGGAGACTATGAATTTACTACATCTGAGGTATAAAGAGAATACATTTTTTGGTATCATATGTGAGGAAACCTTGTTTTTACTTATTGCCTAAAATTCATAAGAATAAAACTCACCCACCCGGTAGACCGATAGTGTCAGCAAATAGTAGTCTGTTGAAGTTGACATCTATGTATCTGGACTTCTATTTATTACCATATGTCCTTAACTTACCATCCTACTGCCAAGACAGCACTGACTTTATTATAAAGATCATGGATACACCCTGGAAAAGTACTTATTTTATGGTCACAATAGATGTGACCTCTCTTTATACCTGTATTAATCATGATCAGGTATTGCTGCATGTAGACATTTTATTAGGGATAAAGCATTTGTTATTATGACCATTCCAGGATGTTATTGGAAATGTTAAGATTCTGTCTGGAGAATAATATTTTTCTTTACAATGACAATTGGTACAGGCAATGCATTGCGACTGTGATGGGCAGCTGCTTTTCCCCCAGTTTTGTTGGGATTTTCATGGGTTGGTGGGAACAACAGGTCATGTGGACTGATGAAAAAGAGAAGCGGGCCAAGCATATTGTCCTTAGGACGAGATTTATTGATGATCTTTTTATCTTTTGGAATGGGACCAAAGATTCTTTCTATGATTTTTTTTCAGTATTTCTCTAATAATTATTTAAATTTGTCTTTTACTTACAAGATTGATAAAAAGGAGATGGATTTTTTGGATGTCTTAGTCCAAATTAAGGAAGGGTCAGTCCATACTTCCTTATACTGTAGTCCTATGACAGGAAATAGCATTTTACATGAGCAGAGCCATCATCCGAGTAAATTGAAATGGAGCAAACCATGTGGGGAGTTACTCAGGGTAAGGCGTAATTGTAGCAGCACTAAGTCTTACCACCTCGAAGAGACAAAAATGATTGACAGGTTGAATGTCATCGGGCTACCCTCATAGAGGTTTGCAGACTGCAATACAGAAGGCCAGACTTAAATCTGGGGATGAGCTGTTGGTGACGAAGGATAGGAAGAAAGACACTTCATAGCAGGTGAGGTTGATCACGACTTACACTGCTGAATCTGAAACAATCAGAAATATGATTTCCAGGCATTGGCATCTGGTTAAAACTGACATTAGGATTTGTTCAGATTTACCACATTATCTTTCAATAACTTATTGGAAACCGCCATCCCTGAAGGTTAGATTGGTAAATTGCCATTTTACTACACATAAAGAACTTGGGAGTTGGCTGAAAGACCAGAAAGTATTTTATAAATGTGGGCACTGTAATGCTTGTAAAACTAGTAAAAATATAAAAAGTTTTTGCCTTCCCAATGGTAAAATAAGGTACATCAACAAATTCATAACATGTAACAGCGATCTTTGCGTATATGTACTGAGTTGTCTTTGTGGGTTAATTTATGTAAGGAGTACTATTTTTCCAGTTAAGAAATTAATTTTAGACCATATGAGTGCCATCACAAATGTTGATATAAGTCATCCTGTAGCACTAGATTGGGCTCAGGTACATGATCGTAAAGTTGACATATCTTTTTATGGAATTGACAGGATCACTTTAAACAAGAGAAGTGGTTACAGAGAGAGGAAACTTAGAATTATGGAGTCCGAATATATCATCAGTTTAAATAGCCATGTACCAGGAGGTTTGAACTCAGATGAGGAGCTTTTTGTATAGATTTAAAAATTGGTGTAATTTGTCATCCTTCGAATATCATCACTGTATGGAGAGCGCTAAAAACCAATGGAAAATTATGATAATTGTTATGGTATAGTTTCTACATTTGCTTTTTTCCTTTTCATTTTGATATGGTCCATGCTCGAGATTGATGGTTTGTTTAAAATTGGGGACTAACGACAGAGTGAGAGAGAAGAAACTCTTAAAGCCACTTGGCTTTTATGTAGCTTATGAGGTAGAAATGTATTAAGAAACAGGATCATGTTGGCCACTTGACCTTTAAGTGATGTTTATTTATTAAATATTTTGAATGATTGATTATTAATTGTGATATCTTTGATTCTGTAAATTATTATGTGAGGAAAATAGAAGTGTAAATTAATTGATGTATGTTAAGATGATGGGAAATGGGATTTACTCACTTTTAATTATTAACTGTATTTGTCTGAAAAAAAGAAAAATATCTGTATTATATTTTATGTATTATATATTTTTTTGTTGACAGATATTCATGAATTTATACAATGCTTGCCTTCAAATACGTGAGATGTGAATTCTGTTCTCTACACTATGGAACTTGTTAGTCTGCTGTCCCTTTTCCTCGTTGATGACAGGAAGTGATTTTTTAAGGGAAGTTAGGCATGACTTTCAATATGGCTCGTGAAGAAGATCTTGCTGATTGAAACTCGTTTCCAATAAAGCATTTTTTCTGAACCCAAGTGGAGGAGTGCGTTTCTTTGGCGTTTATTTATACCAGCGTGACACCTAATTTTGCATGTTAGCAGGTTCCCTGTTCCCGCATATTGCACCTACCCCGCAAGGTGGAGGAGACCAGCTGTTGGGAAATTTGCGTTCCAACAAATATATATATATATATATATATTGAAAAAACAAAGGTTGCAGCAATATTATAGTTAGATTCTGAATTTACTGGCACAAAGCCATAGACATTCTGCAGTTATAGTTATTGGTAACTCAAGTAACTGTAACTCACACCCTAAGGTAACTACAACTCACACCCCCACATGCAGTTTTCTCATCAATAATTTGATTGCAAATCTTGCAGTGATACTACCAATGATGCCATACTAAAATGTTGCAGTGATACAATCAATGAAGGTGTCATCAATGATATAATATGTGGAGTAATTAGCTGAGCATGGCAAAGGTGTGAGTTATAGTTACCTTTATATCAATAATGCATAGATCTTGGAGATATCTATCCTCGGTATTTGCACCAAGCTAAGACTTACTGATTCCACCATTATGAGTTGTTTTCCAGAACCAAATAATCAAGCGTATAAATCAAATCTGGGCAAGAAGCTAATAAAGGGTGTACATATGAATGTAATCAGTCAGTCACATCCTAATTAATTAGATAATGGTTCACAAATGGTAATTCTCACTCCTTACAATCTTAATGACCCCATTTTAAAATGTGAGATTTAAGTGGTTATTGCATTTGGGAAATTCTAGGAAAACTAACGGTAACACCATAATATTTGCATATCATGCCAGTGCATGTCAATACTCTATGATCAATAATTCAAGTAGGAAAACATTGAACCTTCATCACCAGCATAGATAATATTTATTATAGCCTATTTTCACAAATAACACATACTGACAGTGTTGGAAATGGCCCTTCTGCAGGGTTATCCCCAGGCTTTTTGCCTTTCTCCTTCTCTTTTTCTGACCTCATTTTTGCTGGTTTTTAGACTCTGCGCACTTTACCACTGCTAACCAGTGCTAAAGTGCATATGGTCTCTCCCTTTAAACATGGTAACCTTGGATCATACCTGATTGGACTATTTAATTTACTTATAAGTCCCTAGTAATGTGCACTATATGTGCCTAGGGCCTGTAGATTAAATGCTACTAGTGGGCCTGCAGCACTGGTTGTGCCACCCACTCAAGTAGCCCCTTTACCCTGTCTCAGGCCTGCCATTGCAAGGCCTGTGTGTGCAGTTTCACTGTCACCTCGACTTGGCATTTAAAAGTACTTGCCAAGCATAAACCTCCCCTTTATCCACATATAAGTCACCTCTAATGTGTGCAAGAGGTAACCCCTAGAGCAGGCTGCTGTGTGGGTGAAAGGCAGGACATGTACCTGTGAAGTTTATATGTCCTGGTAGTGTAAAACTCCTAAATTTGTTTTTACACCACTGTGAGGCCTGCTCCCTTCATAGGCTAACATTGGGGCTGCCCTCATACATTGTTGAAGTGGCAGCTGCTGATCTGAAAGGAGCAGGCAGGTCATATTTAGTATGGCCCGAATGGTAATACACAATCCTGCTGACTGGTGAAGTCGGATTTATTATTACTATTTTAGAAATGCCACTTTTAGAAAGTGAGCATTTCTTTGCACTTAAATCTTTCTGTGCCTTACAATCCATGTCTGGCTAGGTTTAGTTGACAGCTCCTTGTGCATTCACTCAGACACACCCCAAACACAGGGTACTCAGCCTCACTTGCATACATCTGCATTTTGAATGGGTCTTCCTGGGCTGGGAGGGTGGAGGGCCTGCTCTCACACAAAGGACTGCCACACCCCCTACTGGGACCCTGGCAAACAGGATTGGACTGAAAGGGGGCCTGGTGCACTTCTAAACAACTCTTTGAAGTCTCCCCCACTTCAAAGGCACATTTGGGTATAAAACAGGGCCTCTGCCCTACCTCATCAGACACTTGCTGGAGAAGAAACCTGAACCAGAAGCTGCATCCTGCCAAGAAGAACTGCCTGGCTGCTCAAAGGACTCACCTGACTGCTTTCTACAAAGGACTGCTGCCTTGCTGTTGGAGTTGCTGTTGGAGTTGCATAGCAGACAGTGAATATCGCGACGGGTGATACTGCACCCGTCGCACCCCTGCAACTCCGCTGGCTCCATTCGGAGCCGGCTTCCTCGTTGCAGGGGCTTTCCCGCTGGGCCGGTGGCCGATCTTCTGGAGATCGCCCGCCGGCCCAGCGGGAAAGTCAAAATGACCCCCGTGGTCATTTGACCGCGGTGCGGTCTTTGGGCGGTTTCCGCCCGGCGGGCGGTGCCCGCCGCCCGCCGGACTCGGAATGAGCCCCTTTATATCACTTTCCAGTGATATCTCTACAATTTCACATTGCATATTTATTCGTTTTAACCTACAATTATCCTGATAAATATTATATATTTTTCTGAACACAGTTTGGTGTATTTTTGTGGTGCTATATTGTGGTATTGTATGATTTATTGCACAAATACTTTACACATTGCCTTCTAAGTTAAGCCTGACTGCTCGTGCCAAGCTACCAGAGGGTGGGCAGAGGCTAATTTTGGATTGTGTGTGACTTACCCTGACTAGAGTGAGGGTTCTTGCTTGGACAGAAGGCAACCTGACTGCCAACCAAAAACCCCATTTCTAACAGACAGGATATAAAGACAAAAGATACACAGCTGTTTTGGATATCTATCAAGTATGCAGTGATATCACTGGTGTGCAGTACACATACCTATAACATGTCACTTTTGACAATGGCACTATAATGTAAACATATAAATGTCAATGGTTATATTGTGTATTTCCTCATATTTCAGCCTTGATAAAGCCCAAGGCTTGCGAGCCAAAGCAAGAGATAAAACATGAATTGGCCACATTAGGGTTCAATAATCATCAGTAATACGACCATAGATATTATTCTGTTTTATATATATATATATATATATATATATATATATATTTCCACTGAAAAAACAACAATTACGATATCATCAGTGATGTCACTGACTATGTCATGAGTGATGTAATGTGTGATGTCATAAGCAGTGCATTACAGGTGTGCCATTTATACTTAGCTCAGGTAACTACAACTGCTGAATTTCTGTGGTTTTGTGGAAGTAAATTCAGGACCTAACTATAACATCCCTGTAACCTTTGTTTTTTTACAGTGAATTTCTATATGTATTTTTTTTAATTATGTTTCCTAACTATAAATGTCCCTGCAACCTTTGTTTTTTTCACTGAATTTCTATGTTTTTTTTTTATGTATAGTAATTTTCAGAGGTGGAGTGTTTGATGCAGGAAACACTGCATGCTGCACCAGTGTCTGCCGGATTGCATGAGAGGGTGGGCCCCTTATTGGATTTGACTTCTGAATCTGTGCAAACCTGTTTCAGCCCTGAGAAAAAATGGAGGACCTTGCTCCTAAAAGTGGGATTTGCAGTGCCAATACAGGCACGCAAACAGAAAGCTCAGAGTATTTTTCTTCTACAAAGTATGCCCTGTTTAATGCCTAATTGAAAAGGCTTATTGAGGTCTTTAATCATATCATGACCCCAATTTGTGCAAGGTTATCACTTATTGAAGAAAAACTGTCTCAGATACCAAAACCAATGAATAGGGAGGGGGGATTTGCTTGTTGTTCCCAGTGCAATAAACCTCGGTGTACCTAATAAATGCTCTTCAGCCCCCCACATTCAGTCAGTGCACAGAAGAGGAGCTAGGCTGGACCCCGCCCCTAACATATATCAGTCTACCAGTGCGACAAACCCTGACTTTTGTATCTCTACTCACATTTCAGTCCCCCTGCCAGGTTCTTGTCCCCCACTAATGTGGACCTCTCATCATATCTTATTACAGGACCTGTAAATAATTTGCCGCCAGAAGCTACCCAATATATAGCGATCTTGGGGCATGTGCCTCCTCAGATTAACCCTGCTTTGGAATCCCTTGATGAGCTTAATAACAAGGTGATATGCTGGGGAGACAATCATTCTGATTTGGGGCTGATGATTTTGGCTCCTTCAACATGGTGAGAAGGCTGAGTTGGGTTGGGCAAGACATTAAGAGGTGGGATGGGGACTGTGTATAACTAATTTTAAGAGACCTACCATTGCGGTTTATGTTCTGGCTACCATAGGCTCTTGCAGACCAATCAATGCAACTAATATATAGGTTCTCCCTCTCGGTTTCTTTTATAAGCATGAAACGGTTCTCACAAGCACATGGAAAATGGAACTCCTGGGTTCTGCCAAATAGGGCAGACACCCGTATTTACATCTGTATCAGTTTTAAGGACTGAGAATAGCTTTCTTACAAAAAGCAATCTGGACTCTTTTGACTGACTCACCCAGCCTGCTGTGGACCCTGGTCTGTTTCTTTTCCTGCTGTTGTCCCCACCAATATTTCAACTACCAAACATTATTATCTCTGCTTGATATCCTGGAACACCACAGGATTGTCATCCAAGTTTATTGACTCTAACTGGGTTTCTTTTGTAAGGGAAGAGCTGGTGATCTGCCTCCAGGAAACGTCAAATTATTTTTTTTCATGGAAGGATATAAAATATTTTTTTGCATCATTGGCCACCTGGGTTCGGTGGGCTGAAGGTGGTTTGATCACTTTTGTGTCTTTGGATTTGTGTAGGAGAATTAAGGACTTTGGATGGGATTCACTGTTGTTACAGAGCTCCATATCTTTTATGTTAATTAATTTTCCTAATGCTAAAGCTTGGGCAGAGGAGCCATCCAACTTCGGTATTATAAGCTCTGTCATTGTTTTCCAGTGAGGCAAAAGGGATGGGTTGGATAAGATAATCCTTGTGGTAGACTTTAATTGTCACCTATGTGTGAGCCCTTTGGATCCCATTAACAGTAGGCCTAAGTATTTGTTGACAGAGGATCTATACATGGTACATACAAGTGAAGGTTCCAAGTCAAACAACATTTTATACAACCATGATTTGGTCTTTTCTCTGGACCCTGGGGTTATGTTTGATTGTCATGGAAACTGGAAACAGGAAGCCCCTGGTTGAAAATAAGAAAATGGAGCTCACTAAGCCAACTGTCGCTATTTATAGATTTTCTCAGAGACTCCCAGGGCTTGATTTATGAAAAGTTACTGCCGCCCTTGAGTCATCTTTTGATGCAAAAGCGGCACAAACCTGATGCAATGGCAACACTATTTTTTCATAAATCAGGCCCGAGTATCTTAATTAAGGTGTATCAGGCCAATTGTGCCTCCAAGGTCCTATATGGTAGTGATGTGTGGTGGTACACGAGAGTTGTCAGTATTCAGTGCATGAAAAATTTGGTTTAAAACAGGTGTTGCAGATTCCCCACTATGTTTGGACAATAAATTAGGATTCTAGTAAATAGGTGACACAATTGCTCTTAGGCCACTGATATGCTGGATCAATGTGTGGACAAGAGGGGAATCCCAGCTGAATAGGCTGGTTCTAAAGGGATGACCTACCTATTCTATAACCCTCAATCAGTGGGCACTTCAGAGGTAAAACGGGTTAGGGATAATCTTTTAGAGCATATGTTATGATACAGAGAACACACTGAACTATTGAAACCCTCAGTAATGGTGCATATGCTCCTAAACGCCATTCGAACTATGCAACTGTACCTGCCCAGTGTGAGGAGAGATAGGGACAGATTTTATTGACCAGATTTATATTCAACATGATACATCATCTTATTGCTCTGGCAAGCGGTTGGAGCTGCCAAGATCCTTGGGTCAATGTGGCTGTGACTACCAGTCTCCACAAGAAACTTCATATTGTTCTGTAGTTACTTTACTGGTCCTAGGAATATAGTTATTTAGCATTTATTGAAGTCCCTTAACTTTAGGCAAGAGCGACCTGCCCTGTTGCCTCCAGCTATTATATGTTGATCATATTATATTTAAAGTGTTTAAAGTGTTTTGCTTTTTAAGGGCTGTATTTAGAGTAAGGGATTCTATGCTGGATTAACTGTGTGGTTGTCTCTTGCTCTCCTAAATTTTGTAATCTTAGATTTGCTTTTATAGTATTTTATCTGAATTGTTTTACTTATTTCTTTACTGTGTATTTTAACTGCCTTATATATCGTATATATATAAAATGTGTTGTTGTATGTGTTTTTACGGTTATAGTATAAATGAATAAAGACTATTTGATTGACTGACAGCTCAGCAGTGCTAACTTTTAAATGCACTACTTAAGTTGTATGTCAAGGTCTGTGTATATATACACACACATATATATACATATATATTGCACAAACATATTTCACAGCAAACCACAAAATGTGAAAGATTTGTTTTCAGGGCAGGCGTTAAGGGGCCTGTGGGCTCGGAAGGAGCCCAGAGGTGCCCTCCCATGCCCCCAGGGACCCCCCCTGTCACCCTTGCCCACCCCAGGAGGACGCCTAAGGTTGGAGGGACCCATCCCAGGGAACATAAGGTAAGTTCAGGTAAGTAATTTTTTTATTTTTTTATTGTGGCATAGGGGGGGCCTGATTTGTGCCCCCCTACATGCCACTATGCCCAATGACCATGCCCAGGGGACGTAAGTCCCCTGGGCATGGCCATTGGGCAAGGGGGCATGACTCCTGTCTTTGCTAAGACAGGAGTCATTTCAATGGGGGTTGGGAGTCGAAAAAAATGGTGCAAATCGGGTTCAAGCGATAATTTTGCCTCAGCCTGACTTGCCCCATTTTTTGGCGCCCAAGCTCCATATTCCCCTACGCCGGCGCTGCCCGGTGTACGTCATTTTTTTTCACGCACACCAGGCAGCGCCGCCGGCTAACGCCGGCTAACGTCATTGTATAAATACGGAGCCCGCATGGCACTTCAGAATGGCGTTAGCAGGCGTTAACTTTTTCGACGCACAACTGCGTTGGTGCAGTTGTGCGTCGAAAAGTATAAATATGGCCCTTTACCTTTTAAAGACAGACATTCATTTCAGTGAGTACAGACGTGTTTGAAAGAAATGATGTGAGTACCGTCACATAAGTAATGTAGAGAGTTGATTGTTTAAGGTGTCAAAAACACGGATACAAACACAGAGGTGCTGATTTAGGTTCAATCGTGTTCTATTTTTTTGTTTTGCTTCGTTTTCTATTCATCCAGCTTCTGCGTTCGCCAATATATGTGCCGGGTTAAATATGCCTCAATGCAGTGCTGCTATTTGTGTTTAATCTGTTCTATTCCATACATGGTTTTTGTCATGTTTTCGTGTTTGCACACTTTTTTTTTACTTTAAAAAGTCACTGATCCTATTTTTAGAATTACTTCGGAAGGCGTTCTAATTTTATAAATCATGCAGCTTTCACAAGAACATGCAAACTTGTGCAATTGGAGAGTATGAAAAAAAAACTGCTCATCTCGGCTGGATGCAAAGTGTTTCCTTCAGCTGTTCTGTCAGTTCGCAGCTGTTTTCAGTTCCTTTCCCGGTTGATTCCTGTTCCTTGTTTTGAAATTATAAATATTCATGTCAACAAATCAGTAAAGGAAAAGAAAGGGAAACTTACCTTTGCAAGAGCAAGGGAACTGAGTTGGTAGACCTCATTATTCCATTTCAGCCTCCTATTTTTAGATAGCTTGAAAAAGGTGCTTTTGTCAAACAGGGAAATGTATCATATTTTTGGGTTGACCTTTGACCTTACTCACCTTACTCATTTTATATTAAAATCTCTTAAGGCAAAACTCTCATTAGGTTCGAACCTCTCATTTTCAATTAGAACCTGGATGTTGTCTGTAGTATAACACATCATGCAGAAGACAGAAACAAATTGCTGGCTTCATTTGAGAAAGATGACTTTGGATTTGATTTTCTTGGCAAAGAAGCTGGGAATGTGCTGTGTCTGATAACGTGACATTGTTTTTACTCTATTTGAGGAAGGCGTACCTAGTACAATATACATTAGTTCTGTAGGAGGTAAGATGCCGACTCTTCACATGATTTGATAAACTGTAAGTGAAACTATTTGGATTTGTTTTGTTTATAACATATTGCATTGATATAACAATAGTTTTATTGTGATATGTTCATAAAGTGGCTATTCTTTCAACATGCAAATAGAGTGAAGCTTTAGTCTGTTTCAGTACAAACCATAAAAGCACCACTATAAGTGCATTGAAACAATGAATTTTACAATTTCATTTAAATCCTAATTATAAATACTGTAAAAATAAAAGATAAAAACCGTAAAACCTGATCGTCAATCAATCATTGTGGCTCTTCCTCAAATTAATTACTGCTCTTAAAAAACAGGCTACACTAACATTAAATGTATCTTTAGAGAGGAGTTGTAAGAACAAGAGGGTAGGTCGAACTTGTGTAAATGTTTAGACCCTTTAACAGAGGAATAATGTGAACTTTCCTAGGTTCAACATAAAAATTACAAAACAATATAAAGTGCATTGTGTCCTTTGAAGACACCTGGTCACAGCTGCAGGGTTCTAATAAATTAACATCTTGCCAGTCAAGTGGGGATGCTAGTTACTGGTGCAACAAATTAAACCTGAATCTTGTGAGCAGGAAAAGGTCATAGTTAATAATTATGGTTGTAAGATGGGTCTACATGGATTAGGTCATTTTCATCATAATATATCTAGTCACCATAGGCTACTGTAATACTTTTTGTTGTCTGTTGATTAGTCCAGTATCTAATTCAGAGTTTGACAGAGGGTTTATTCCATCGAAACAGTGACGGATATCTCATCTGCTACATATAAACCCAATAGGTTATAATGGGATTTATATTTTGGTGGATGGGATACCCTTCACCGTTGTTCACCGTCAAAAATTTCTCTAATACATTTGTGATCTGCCTTGACCATTACCCCGGGGTTAGTGATTAAGTATGCTGGCCCTACACTCTGGATCAATTCCATGATATATTTAGACCAAGGAAAATAGAGAGAATGATCATGGCAGAGGCAGTCTTTAAACATGTATTCCATTGTAATAAACACTGATTGGTGGGGTGAAATATTTGAAGATATTGCATTTATGGTCGGAGTCTAAAGGGAGTTCCTATACAAGAAATGCATGCCTGAAGTTGAAAGTACTACAAAGATAAGAGTGGACACAACACAGTACAGTACAATCCCTTGAGGCAGTAAACAATAATTTATATGGCAATCAGGTGTACACACTAAAATGTGTGTGACTGTTTGTAGAAAATGTAATACAATCGACAATGTATGTAATTAGATGGCATACATCACTGCAACCAATATATTTGAAGTAAATAACCTGATTACCAAAACAATAAGATGCAAAGAAGTAATGTTCCTATGTTGTTATGTAATTTTTTTTGCTAAAAATGTAGGGAAGACAAAAGCACATTTTGCAAGGAACTTGATGAACTACCATCTGTTTATTTCCAAACAGTGTCACTCTGCTCACCAACACAGATGACCTTCCTGCATTTTAGATAATGAAGGTTGATGCTTGTTCAATAAGAACCATTTTTTGTTGTTGTTGTTCTTGCAGGACATCTTATGGAGTTTTGCATCATGTGGCACAATGTGTTGGGAGGGTAGCAGCAGATGTAGATGTCCCTTGTTCCTATTGTCTGCAATACTGTCTAGTGCTGAACTGATTAGAATGGTGAGTTTAAAGATGCTTATACATCCCAGGAGTGCCAAATGAATACTTTTTGCCAGTACTTTGTCTGATACCACAATGTCAAAAAAAGGACACAAAATCCTTGTGTGAGTTTTGCAACAGTCTACCAATGTTTTAAGGGTCTCACTCTAGTACCAAGTTACCAAGAGGAACTTAAAAAAATAAAAACGGGATTCATATTGGCTACACAGAGTTACTTAATCAAACACAAGCCCCCAGGCTTGAGAAATAAACAGAAATAAACTTTCTGGTTACCCTCTACATATTGCTATTTCACAAAGATAAATTTAATTGAAATCCATCTCCATCATGGCATCACGAGACAGTGGGATGTATGCATGTTGTGGCTGCTGAAGAAACAAACATTTTTAACAAAAGCTATGGAGAATCTTTTAAAACACAATCACAAAGTCTTGAACAAAAAGTATAAATAAAATAAAATAAAAATGCTTCATTGCAAAAACAAAATTAACATTACAAATAAAAAGGTAAAAGAAATAATAGTTCAATGTTGTTAAAAATAAATATAAATAATTGTAAGCTAAAAGCAAGGTTAAAAAAGTTGAAAATTAAGCCCTGAATCAGTAGTTGTTTGCACATACCGAGGGCAGTATTTTCCAAACTGTTGGTCACTACCCTCTGGTGGGTCGCCAGCTGATTTCTGCTAGGTTGCAAAAGAGAGATAAAGAAAGATGCCTTCACACTTTGTATTTATCTTGTCACATTTGCTGTGCTTCAATGACAGAGGTCAAATGTCAGACTATGTCTTCTGACAAATTGCTGTTTATTCTTTTAACACAAGGATTGGTGTTACTTTTCTTTTTCTGACTGTAATATGAAATAAGTTTATAAAGTGAAATATGTGACAACCTTTCTGGGGTGCAGAGATTGTGAAAGAAAAGATTTTCTGGTGTAATTTTTTGTAATCCATACCAAAATGTAAATACCCGTGAATGAACTGTACACATATTTCAGAATATATCAGCTGTTAGGAAAGCACACACAAAACACATTTTTTGTCATTCTAAAGTGTGATGGAATCAAATATTTTAATAGGTCAAAACAAATAATGGAACCTTTACTTGGTGATGTGCAAATGATAAATATTCCTTGAAACCTGTTTTCCTCATATCATACTTTTATTAGTAAAACTGTATTGTTATGAAAGTTTAGTTGTTAATCCAATTGAAAATGGGTTGTCTATCAGTCATAGTTCTGTACCCATTAATGATTTAGTAAGATATTTGCAACTGCACCACCAACTCCATCCTTTACCCTTACCATGCTCTTGTTGAATAATTTGCTGCACTTTGTGTGAAGCTAGGATTTTTCAGAATCCCTATGACTTCAGTGATGCAACATTGTTGTCACCAACACACTCCAGCATCACTGGTACAAAGATTCTGAAGTCTGTTCCTAAGTTCACTTTAGAAACAAACCCTTGCAACTCCACGTGAACCTTCTAGGGTTTTTTGCCACAGAAAATGTGCTCACTATACATGATCATACACATTCAACTCACTTGAGTATGAGTTTCACACATAAAGTAGGAAATATGGATGTGGCCTAATGGACAGAGCTATTGGCTTTTGATCTAGGGAACCAGTTTCCTGGCAATCACTCTGGGCAAATCACTCCAGGCCAGCTTCCCAAAGCATTTTGGAGGTCGCAAACAGCATGATTCACAGAATCAGGATGTTTGCGACTGCAAAAATGCTTTTTGGTATGTTCAATGACCAAGTTGTGATTCTACAGAATTGTGGAATGGTTTTTTAATCTGTTTATGGAAGGGGCACGTTTAGGGCGATCCTTACAAATACCAATTTGCAGTAGTATGTATTATTGTTCTGCAACCAAACTAATGTAACAAAACATACATGTTTACAAACTAGTTAAAGATAGTGGTAACCATTTGAAAATAGGAAGATGTCCCTCTGGGACCCATTACCCTTTGATAATTAAAAAAATATATACATTTTAGGAACAGGCAGTGGCCCACGGACACTGACTACTCTTAAATGATGAAAGTTAAATGTTTCTTTTTTTTCGTTTTTAAATGCATTCTATTCTCTTTTCCTGTAATGAAAATGTAATGTGATTCTAAGAAATAAAGAATGCAATATGTAATAGCAATCAGACACATTGTGGGCTGCTGACCCCAGTAGGCCTCCATCCCTGAGATGACTATCATTCCTAATGGGTCAAAACAGTGAACTACCTCATTAATATTCATGAAGTAGGTCGATTTGTGACCCACTAGGAATCTCTATTTTTATATTTAAAGTTTAGTACCTTAAAAATAGTGATTACCAAATAGTGATTTGGTACTAACCACTATTTTGAAATAGCAAGTCTCAATATTCAATGTGGCCTTTAATCTTATTTTCTTCAAACAAAATTAATCTGGCCTTATGTAATGTGATCCCGTGCTCATGTGAAGTGCTTTAATGCCCTTGGACAATGCTTGCACTACATAAAACAGCTGTATATATGCAGTCCCATATGCACTGCTGGATCTCCTTTTAACACCAAAATGGATTTGTGGCCCTACTTCATACTCTGCTGCAGAAGTTCTTTTTTTCAAATTTGCTAAAATCAATGGGATCAACACCATGATTTTTCAGAAGTCTACCACTGGACAGCACCGTACTCTGAAACACGTTTAATAACCATAAAAGTTCACCATCTCAAACTTTTACGGGCAGATAAATATGTTGACCACAGTGCAATAAAGACATATTGAAGGGTGTATTTAAGGTTGTAACACTTGCTGTTAGTGAGGAATGCAAAATAGAGCTATTTTGATATTTCAAAGCATTTTGAAAGCATGTCTACTGTTACGTGAAAAAATCACCCCATCTCATGCCTGTGAAACCTAGCTGTGGGTTGTGGTTATTAAACGTTTGGGAAGCACAGCACTAGAGACAATTTGCATGTGGGTAAGTTGTATTGCTAGTAGTGTTGGGCACCTGGCCTGGCAAGAGGCCTTGCCTTTCATACTAACCGTTACTAATCATTGTCACAGTCAATGTGCAGAGGGGTTGCAGGCCTGGAGTAGATTTTACACATTCTAAATTTAGAATATGATAAAAACGCTGTGGAATTCACTGAAAAAACAAATGTTAAAGTGACTTTATAGTTATGAATGATAAAACATTCTTGATATTAATTAAAAACGTAATTCACTGAAAAAACAAAGGTTAAAGTGATGTTGTAGTTTGGTGATGGAGTGAAACAGGAACTTAAGTTGCAAAACCCAGAAAACAATGATATTTCCCATTTACAGTTTAGTGACTAACTATAGCGTGCACCAACATGATCCAGTGTTAATGACCTTGCATACCACGTCGCTGATGATATGTTAAAAGACATGATAGATGACATCACTGATGACATAATCCAAGATACAGTTCCCTAAATTCTTCAATAAATCCTTACATCAATTTAAAAACATAAATTGGTAGCAAAGGTCCTACAATTTCTCGGTGTACACATGTCAGTGGCTAACATTGACAAAGGCTACACCCGATAGCCAAGCATCGCTATGGATTGGGCAAGTTATATGGTGCACAATTTACCTATCAGTAAAGATCAGTAGCTGCAAAGCAAGGTAAAGGTTAAACACAGCTGGCTTCGTTTTCAAAGGCATGATTCAAATTAGGCAAGGTTGTGCAACTCTTTCAGAGGCAGCCAATCCCCGATTCACAGGGCCTGTGACCGTGCACAGCAAGGACTGCTGTGGCCAGATCCTGCACCCAATATATGGAGGATGCCCAACTCCTTTGAAACCCAAATTCTTCACTGAGTGCTGCTATCAGCCCTCCAGGCAGACCACCAAAGGCAGGCAATCTCACTATATGGCTTACAGCCTACACAATGGCAGCTGGCCACCAGGCCCGGCAAACGACCAGGCCCTTTTAAGATTTTCTAAACATTATTTTGATACTACATTACCAGTATCACAGTACCACAGGGGCTGCTGCACTAGGTACTGCCATACCAGGTGCTGGTACTCAGAACCAGGAATCCAGAATAAACATTTTTCTTTTTAATTCGACATAAGGGAGGGACTCTTTGGAATCAACCAAAGAACATTAGAAGTCACAGTGAGCCCACCTGGACCATTTGTTTTGAGACCCAGAGTCCTGTTATGGGACTGCTGAACTTTGGTCAGGTCCAAAAATAGTTGAAAACTATTTTTCATCAACAACAGGTCTTTCTAAATACTTCTCAACGCCCATCAATAAAGTTCCATAGGAAGCAATTGATCATAGAAAGTTTTGCCAAGATCCAGCTACAGCATAATTGTTTCATGATTACCTAGCAAAGATGTTGTAAACCACAATGAGGTTATACTCAGATATCTATGGTGGTCACCAACTATCCAAATTATGTTTGAGTTCATGGCCTGTTTGGAATTATAGCTAGCTATGAGAAAACTGCAGTGCAGAGACTTCTTTGCACACGCACAGTTTCAGTCCAGAGAACACCCATTCTCGATAACAACTGCCAGCCTTTCATTACCGGAAAGAAACAGTGCATGTGATTTTCAAGTGTTGCTCCCTCCATGTTTGAGCTTAAGCAGAAAGTAGAAGTGGGAGAAATGTGTTTAATTACACTGATGAAACATGCGTAGTTCCTGAATTTTGCATTACATGAAATTATTTGAAATTTTGCCTTATTAATTTTTTTGCAAAATTGTTGTCATGTTTTTTGTATTAAACAGTCTCCTGCTGTTATTTCGACAGACTTTTTTTTACCTAAAGTGCATGATCATGAGTCAAAAATCACACCAGATTCCGGCAAACCACATCTCACCTTAAAAACGTAATTTCAAAATATTCTTATGCCATATAACGAAATTTTGCAGGACAAACATTTGTAAGATATTGCCCACCTTTGCTGTAAGATGTGCCTCCAACTCGCTTCTTGTCATTTTGTGCCTGTAAATTGACATGTAACCACTCGTCTGACTACTTACAGTTAGGTACTTTAACCTTATATATTAAACTATTCGTACAAAACATTGTGTTAGTTTGATATTTACTTCTGATTTAAAAATGTTAATGTAATACAGCAAAGTAAAATAGTTTTGTGATTACTTACCAAATGTTAAGGTGCTCGTAAATTAGTGACCGTATCAATCAATTAAAGTCTGCAAAATATTAATAATTGGTCAGACAAATATTGAAAAACATTGGCATGTATTTTGTTTCAATGATCAATCAATACACTTCACCTTATTGGATTCATTCAGTACTTGCACTGCTCGCGGCTGACTCGTGCCCAAGAAATACATGCGTCAGCAGAGTGCCCTTTAAATCCAGCAGACGCAATACTCGAAAAGAGGCTGGTGGCTGACGATAGGGTCATGATGGAGTAGTGGTTATTCTTTCATGGTCTAGTCCTTTTTTAGAGCGTAGCAGCAATACAAGTGTGCAACAAAGGTAAAAGTACAAAAGCAGCACTTGGAACACGTTGATCGATAAATGAGAGCGACACTACAGCTTATTCACAATGGTCCTCCTTTGCGGCGACAGATAACACTTCAGAAATGTATACCATCCTGCCTTCGGAATGTGCGGTTTAGGGCAAACCATGGAACGTGTGTTCTGTTGCTTTTCCAGATTGTGAAGGTTTATTCTGCTGCGCCACTACACAAAGAGTTAATGTTCGTAAATATAAATCATATTGCTAGTGTCTCCAACACCTCTTACTTATGGATGCAGTTCACAGAGAGTGAGGCTCCGAAGGCTGTTGATTCAGCAGCAGGAATTCACAGGTACACAAGGGAAGGAAGGTAGGCCGGGAAGATGAATAATGAATATGATTTACTCACATGGCACACTACAGGAGGTCGAGTCTGTTTTCAATTATTATTAATATAGTTGTGTTCAAAGCAGATCTGTATACCCTATATTCGTGCTACCCTGTCTGCTTATCTGGCAATTTAAGTTAAGGGATGTTTGTACTCAAGATGTGAAGAAAATATCTCAAGTAAACGTGGCGAAAGAAATAAGACTATAGACACACAATAGGTACATTAAAAAAATCAAAACAGTATGAATCATCTTGACAGTCAATATCACTACATCACGGGACGAAGGGAGTATTTTACATAAATTGTATATTTCTGAGGCCTCGTGGTCTGCTGATTTGTTACTATAGTGAACATCACCAATGGAGCTCTCCGTGTGTATGTGTTCTTCATTCTGTTATCATTTGCTACCAGCAATGTTATAAGCTATATGGGCGATTTACTCCATGAACGTGTTCTACAGTTACTGTAGTTTTTAATGACGTCACATGATTATTACTTGACATTATTTGAAAAAACTGACTTTCGCTTCAGTTCTTCATAAGCATTACTCGATTATATCTCAGAGAACCACAAAACTGTGCACGTAAAAACACACACATTTAGACCACTTAAAATACATTAGACATATAAATCAATTATTCTTACATGGAGTTCCTTAGCTAACAATAAATTTAAAAAAAGTACCAATTGCTTAACACATTTCATGCGCAATAATGATTGTAAAAACTGCAAAGCAGTTAAACAACTTTTCATATTACGAGACATTAAACACGGGAATAAAAACATTTTGGAATATAAAATATAAAATTGCAGAAAAATGTGCAACTTTTGTTTACAGGTCTCTTCACATGGGTGAAACATGACACTATCTGAGGCATACTGACCAAAAGGGAAGCATAATAGAGTGCGACTAAAGACTGTTCCAAACCTGCAAACAAAGCCCATGTCCAGTGAAATATTGTTTAATTCTGGGTTTTCGTAACTCTGTGGCATCCCTGGTGCTAGATCTTATAGCTATAAAGGACCAGGTGCGGCTCGCAGGATGGAAAAGGGATGGGGTGGGATGTGCGGGGGGGGGCTAAAAAAGTACATAGTAATAAAAAAAAGAAAACTGACCTTTTTTCTACTCCTCTCCATCTGTTTCGATCCGCTCCCTTTTGCATTGCAGGCACAGGCTTACAGCCTGCCCTGAGTCCAATACTCAGACAGCCGGCCAAAAATACATGCGCACAAAGGAGGAGTGGTGTGCATTCCCCTTCTGTCCCTGTCACGCCCATGGCCCCATCCCTTTTTTAATAAAAACATAATAAACAGAGTTTAATATGTTTGTACTGTAAAAAATTTGCAGCTGCTGCTGTGGCGGGGGCGATGCTCCTCCGCAGTAGCGGATGAGCCACCCCTGCAAAGGACTTCTTAGCCCAAATAATGTCCTTCTTGCAAATTACGGGCAGAATGATAAAGAACTCCCATCTGCCCATCAAATTATACGTCATTCTAATATAACTGAGTCATGGAATGATAGACTGCCAATTACAATTTAGGCAAACCTTGCTAACCTCTAGATTGAAAGAGACCAGCTCATTCGTCTAGACATCCAAAACAGCAAAGGTGCAGCCTTTAAAGAATCATCCAGGTAAGTGATGGCCTGTTACTTGTGACTTATGTTAGAAATTGAGTCTTTGGTTGACAGTCAGGTTACCCCCTGTTCAAGCAAGGACCCTCATTATAGTCAGGGTAAAAGAGAATAACCCTCAGCTAACCCCTGCTTACCTCCTTGGTAGCTTGGCAGAGCAGCAGGCTTAACTTAAGAGTGCTAGATGTAAAGTATTTGTACCACAACACAAAGTAACTTAATGAAAACACTACAAAATGACACAACACCAGTTTAGAAAAATAGGAAATATTTATCTAAACAAAATAAGACCAAAAAGACAAAAATGCAACATACACAAGTCAAGTTATGAATTTTTAAAGATTAAACTCAAAATAGCGCTTAGAAACACAAAATGCTTCGATGAGGTGTTAACACAGTGTCGTAATTGAGTCGTTCCCAACAATCTGACACCAGCAGCCCCGGACACGGAGTCACATAGACCACCAGGTACAGTACCTTGATGAAGAAATGAAAACAACCCGATGCGCAAAGTCGAGGATCGCAGCGTCTGTGCGAAACATTGAATCCGCGCACTTCGAGTGGCATCGGTCACGACGTGGTGCGGCGACTTCCAGGAGTCGCGGACTTCGGCAGGGCTGCAGCAATGCGGGGCCTGTGAAGGTCGCCGCATTCCAGCGAAGATCACGGAGTCAGCTGCAGGGGCGTCACCGGATTCAGCAGCGGCGTCGGTCCGAAGTCGCCGGAAGTCGATTTCGTTGAATTTCCATCAGCTTTCCTTCCAGCGACCCAGGGACTGGATAGGGCACCACTTGTCAGAGCAGGAGTCTGTCCAGAGACTCCAGGTGCTGTCAGAGAGAAGCCTTTGCTGTCCCTGAGACTTCAAACAACAGGAGGCAAGCTCTAAATCAAGCCCTTCACAAGATGAAGGCACACAGAGTCCAGTCTTTGCCCTCTCACTCTGGCAGAAGCAGCAACTGCAGGATAGTTCCAAAAAGCACAATCACAGGCAGGGCAGCTCTTCTTCCTCAGCTCTTCAGCTCTTCTCCAGGCAGAGGTTCCTGTTTTTTCCAGAAGTGTTCCTAAAGTCTGTGGTTTTGGGTGCCCTTCGTATACCAAATTTCTCCTTTGAAGTGGGCCTACTTCAAAGTAATGTCTCTTTTGAATGTAAAATCCTGCCTTGCCCAGGCCAGGCCCCAGACGCTCACCAGGGGGTTGGAGACTGCATTGTGTGAGGACAGGCACAACCCTTTCAGGTGTAAGTGACCACTCCTCCAATCCCTCCTAGCACACATGGCTCATCAGGAAATGCAGACTACACCCCAGCTCCCTTTGTGTCACTGTCTAATGAGAGGTGCAACCAGCCCAACTGTCAAACTGACCCAGACAGGGAATCGACAAACAGGCAGAGTCACAGAAATGGTATAAGCAAGAAAATCCTCCCTTTCTAAATGTGGCATTTTCAAACACACAATTTTAAAATCAACTTTACTAAAAGCTGTATTTTTAAATTGTGAGCTCAGAGACCCCAAACTCCACATGTCCATCCGATCCCAAAGGGAATCTACACTTTAAATAGATTTAAAGGTAGCCCCCATATTATCCTATAAGAAGGATAGACCTTGCAACAGTGAAAAACCAATTTAGCAATATTTCACTGTCAGGACAGATAAAACACATCACTATATGGCCTACCTTAACCATACACTACACCCTGCCCTTTGGGCTACCTAGGGCCTACCTTAGGGGTATCTGACATGTAAGAAAAGGGAAGGGTTAGGCCTGGCAAGTGAGTACACTTGCCAAGACAAATTTACAGTTAAAAACTGCACACACAGACACTGCAGTGGCAGGTCTGAGACATGACTATAGAGCTACTTATGTGGGTGGCACAACCAGTGCTGCAGGCCCACTAGTAGCATTTGATTTCCAGGCCCTAGGCACCTCTAGTGCACTTTACTAGGGACTTACTAGTAAATCAAATATGCCAATCATGGATAAACCAATCAACAGTACAATTTACACTGAGAGCATATGCACTTTAGCACTGGTTAGCAGTGGTAAAGTGCTCAGAGTTCAAAAGCCAACAGCAACAGGTCAGAAAAAAAGGAGGCAGGAGGCAAAAAGATTGGGGATGACCCTGCATAAGCAAAAAAGTCCAACACGACCCCCTACCAGCCTAAAGCCAGGAGTGAACTATCAATACCTTGATGTACTTCCCTGATTGGGGTGATAGAACAAGGACCCATGCCCACAACAGCAGGGGCATGTTCCAGTTCTATGCCTTCCTGACTCCAGTCGGATCCCTATGTCCAAACTCTCAGGGCCCACTAAGCTAACCTATGGGGAACCCTTCTCCTCATCTGCATATACCATCTGTGCATCACCTAACTTTACTTTGCTCACAGAGGTATCCCAAGGGGAAGATAGTACCACGACGGCCAACACAGAGGTGTTGCCACTCCACTCCCAGGGTGTGACTCTTGTCACCCCCCCAGGGGCAACTATGTCCACCAGGACAGCAAGCCACAGTGGCCACTGACAGCTGTCAGGGATGAGAGCCAGGCCCAGGCCTCTCAAGGCTCTCTAACTACTGTGACTGTGGAGAGTGGGGGGTGGTAGCCCCAGGTGCCTGGCACCCTTTGACCACTCTCTCATCCACAAGGCCAGAGATGACAACCTGACCCTGGTCCTCCCCTCTGGGGCTCTGTGCCCTCCCTCCAGGAGTGGCACCCCCAGAGTCAAACATTGTCACGGTGCCTGTAGAAGCAGTCCTGCACAATTCTTCCACCAGTGCAGGGATGTTAACCTGCAACTGGTCCTCCTACCTGGGGTCTGTACCTTCAGGTTGGACCTGGGCCAGGGGTGAGGCTTCCCTCCCCCTGCCCTCCCTTCTGGGTCCTGCACCCCCTAACTAGGAGTGGCCCCCTCAGAAGACAACATGGTAGGGGCACATTTAGCAGTAGCCCCATCCTCCAGGTCGGGGGGCACCCTGAACCTGGCCCTCCAGTCCAGGGTCTGTACCCACAGACTGGACCACCTTCTGGCAAACCAGGAATTCCTGGGGGGCATACATACCCCCCACCAGGTCAGAGTTTACCCTCTGAACCTGATTATCCAACCCAAAGTCACCACCCTGCGGTTGAACCACTGCATGGCGCACCAGGACTTCCTTGGGAGTGCACCTACCTCCCATCAGGTCACAGTTTACCCCCCTGAACCTGATCATTCACCTCAGAGTCACCACCCTGTGGTTTAACAATTGCCTGGACTTCCAGGGGGGCATCCTTACCCCCCTTAAGGGACACACCATCCCCAAGGGCCACATAAGAATCTGGCTGGCACAGGTCTCCTGACCTCTGCCCATCTGACAGAGTCTGGATTGCTCCAAACTGAGAAATGGTCTCACCAAGGTCATTCCTGGGGGGGTCTGCTCTCAGAGCTGACCCCAGACCCTCCAGGTTCTCCACTGGGGTCCGCAACTCCCCTCTCAACCCTCTGTGTGGACGTCTGCACCCCCTCACTAGGAGTGGTACTGCCAGACACCAGAACTGGTGGGACGCTGGCTACAGCCACCCTTCCAAGTTCTCCTGACACTGTGGGGTTCCCTCAACAGATGGCCCTACGGTACAGGCTAGGCTCTCCTCCTGGTGTTCCCTCATGGAACCCTCCAGGACCTGGGACTGGAACTCTGGAACCTTGGGCCACAACACAGCCCCATTCTCTCTCCTCTGAGATTATACATGGGGTCCCTCACCCATCTCACTACACTGGGACCTACCTGGGACACTACAATCCTTCCCTACCTCACCTGGTTGGGAAATACCTAGACCACTCCTCTCAGGAGCACCCCCAAATGCTTCTTCGGACTATCTGGTACTCACCCAGAAGTCAGCCTCCATTGTAAGCCCTCTGAGGTCAGAGAACTCACACTCCACCTGGTGATGGCGTAGCTCTGGAATATAAGGACTAGACATATGCTCTCCAACTTTTACATCACAGAGCGCCTCACATGAATTAACCAAACTACCCTTCACCTAACCATCCAGTGACTCTGCTTTGAAAAAGCGCCCCACATCACCCTCCTGAGACTGTTGAGATAGTACCTGACTGTCCCTGACACTCAACCCACACTCTTCTGGGATGTCTTCACACTCCATAACCAGGACTTCTACCTGGGGGGAACCCCTCTCCCTGTCACTCTCACCTAGAGTCAGTAGAGTGTCCCTCCCACCAGTAGGAATATGACTCCCCATGCCAGTTCCCCAATCCACTTCAGGGACCCTGTGCATCACTGGAGCTACCTCATACCCCTGAATCTCTTGGTGTGTGTTAACTCCCTCCTTCAAGTAAGGCACCACATCTCTGGGAATATGCACTTCTTCAGCAGTACTGGATACAAGATTTTAGCTGCCACCATCTGAACTGGACTTAGCCCTCATGGCTTCCAGCTTCAGCTCTTCACAGCTCAGCTCTTCAGCTGCAATCCTTTATTTTTCCAGGACTAAGGCTCTCTTCTCCTCAGCCCTCTCAAGCTCTGCTTCTAGCTCTTCCAGACTCCGGATTCGAGCTAGGAGCCAATCATCTCTTTCCGTTCCCTCCTCAGGGCCACTGCCCTCCTCCTCAGAGTAGTCCTCCTCCTCAGGCTCATCTGGTGGTGTTGCCTGACAATGTTTTCAACTCATACTGAAACAGGGCTGACTCAAGATCCTCCCTTCTGGATTTCTTATTCACAGCCAGTCCCCTTTCCTCGCAGAATGCTTTAAGCTGCCACTTTTTGTACATAAATAGGTGCCAGAAATTGACTTCTATTCTTCACAACCAAAAACCATAGTCCAATAATATTAGCAATATTTCCAGGAGGACATCAGAGAACAAAAAACAGAATTACAAGACAAGTAGTATGTGGTCACGTAGTGGTCTGAACTCAAACAGTAGTGTACACTTAATCACTGTATGTCAAGTACAAATACAAGTCCAAATCCCAACCGCTGCCACCAATGTTACAAATGGGGTCTTTGGTTGACAGTCAGGTTACCCCCTGTTCAAGCAAGGACCCTCACTCTAGTCAGGGTAAAAGAGAATCTCCCTCATCTAACCCCTGCTTACCCCCTTGATAGCTTGGCAGAGCAGTAGGCTTAACTTCAGAGTGATTGGTGGAAAGTATTTGTACCAACACACACAGTAACTTAATGAAAACACTACAAAATGACACAACACCAAATTAGAAAAATAGGAAATATTTATCTAACCAAAACAAGACCAACACAACAAAAACCCGACAGACAGAAGTTAAGTTATGAATTTTTAAAGATTAAACTCAAAAATAGCGCTTAGAAACACAGAATGCTTTGATGAGGTGTTAACACGGCGTCTACCGGAGTCGTTCCCAACAATCAGACACCAGCGGCGCCAGAAACGGAGTTGTGTAGACCCTCAGGTACAGTACCTTGGTGAAGAAATTAAAACGAGCCGATGCGTGAAGGCGGGGATAGCGATGTCTGTGCGAAACATTAAATCCACGCACTTCGAGCTGAGTCGGTCACGACGTGGTGCGGTGACTTCCACTGAATCGTGGACTTTGGCAGGGCTGCAGCGATGTCGGGCCTGCGAAAGTTGTCACATTCCAGCGAAGATCACGGAATTGGGTGCAGGCGGCGTCACCGGATTCAGCAGCGTCATCGGTCCGAAGTCGTCCGAAGTTGATTTCCTTGAATTTCCACCAGCTTTCCTTCCAGGGGCCCAGGGACTGGATAGAGCACCACTTGTGAGAGCAGGAGTCTCTCCAGAGACTCCAGGTGCTGGCAGAGAGAAGTATTTGCTGTCCCTGAGAATTCAAACAACAGGAGGCAAGCTCTTAATCAAGCCCTTGTAAATTTCTTCTCAAGATGGAAGGCACACAAAGTCCAGTCTTTTCCCTATTACTCTGGCAGAAGCAGCAACTGCAGGATAGCTCCACAAGACACAGTCACAGGCAGGGCAGCTCTTCTCCTCAGCTCTTCAGCTCTTCTCCAGGCAGAGGTTCCTCTTGTTTCCAGAAGTGTTTCTAAAGTCTGTGGTTTTGGGTGCCCTTCTTATACCCAATTTCTCCTTTGAAGTGGGCCTACTTCAAAGTAATGTCCCTTCTGAATGTGAAATCCTGCCTTGCCCAGGCCAGGCACCAGACACTCACCAGGGGTCCGAGACTGCATTGTGTGAGGACAGGCACAGCCCTTTCAGGTGTAAGGGACCACTCCACCCATCCCTCCTAGCACAGATGGCTCATCAGGAAATGCAGATTAAACTCAGCTCCCTTTGTGTCACTGTCTAGTGAGAGGTGCAACCAGCCCAACTGTCAAACTGACCCAGACAAAGAATCCACAAACAGGCAGAGTCACAGAAATGGTATAAGCAAGAAAATGCTCACTTTCTAAAAGTCGCATTTTCAAACACACAATCTTAAAATCAACTTTACTAAAAGATGTATTTTTAAATTGTGATCTCAGAGACCCCAAACTCCACAAGTCCATCCGCTCCCAAAGGGAATCTACACTTTAATCAGATTTAAAGGTAGCCCCCATATTAACTTATGAAAGGGACAGGCCTTGCAACAGTGAAAAACAAATTTAGCAAAACTTAATTGTCAGGACATATAAAACACATCACTATGGGGGTCATTCTGACCCTGGCGGTAAAATCCGCCAGGGCCAACAACCGCGGGAGCACCGCCAACAGGCTGGCGGTGCTCCCATGGGCATTCTGACGCCGCGGTCAGAAACGGAAAACCGGCGGTTTCCCGCTGCCCTGGGGAATCCTCCATGGCGGCGCAGCTTGCTGCGCCGCCATGGGGATTCCGACCCCCATACCGCCATCCTGTTCCTGGCGGTTTTGGCCGCCAGGAACAGGATGGCGGTAAGGGGTGTCGTGGGGCCCCTGGGGGCCCCTGCAGTGCCCATGCCAATGGCAAGGGCACTGCAGGGGCCCCCGTAACAGGGCCCCACATAGATTTTCAGTGTCTGCCATGCAGACACTGAAAATCGCGACGGGTGCAACTGCACCCGTCGCACCCCTTCCCTCCTCATGGAAGGGTGTTTCCCGCTGGGCTGGCGGGCGGCCTTCTGGCGGTCGCCCGCCAGCCCAGCGGGAAACCCAGAATTCCCGCGGCGGTCTTTTGACCGCGCTGCGGTATTCTGGCAGTTCCAGCCAGGCCGCCGGCTTCCGCCGCAGGCCGGGGTCAGAATGACCCCCTATATGTCCTACTTTAACCATACACTGCACCCTGCCCTTGGGGCTACTTAGGGCCACCCTTAGGGTTGTCTGACATGTAAGAAAAGGGAAGGTTTAGGCCTGGCAAGTGGGTACACTTGCCAAGTCGCATTTATAGCTAAAAACTGCACACACAGACACTGCAGTGGCAGGTCTGAGACAAGATTACAGAGCACTTATGTAGGTGGCACAATCAGTGCTGCAGGCCCACTAGTAGCATTTGATTTACAGGCCCTGGGCACCTCTAGTGCACTTTACTAGGGACTTACTAGTAAATCAAATATGCCAATCATGGATAAACCAATCAACAATACAATTTACACAGAGAGCATATGCACTTTAGCACTGGTTAGCAGTGGTAAAGTGCTCAGAGTTCAAAAGTCAACAGCAACAGGTCAGAAAAAAAGGAGGCAGGAGGCAAAAAGATTGGGGATGACTCTGCACAAGCCAAAAAGTCCAACAAGCTATGTAATGAGAACTTTGGTGGGGTGGGCTGATACTAAACACCAGCAAAGCGTGTTTTCCTCAGCTTTTGAGACTCTGTATTAGAATAATCCAATAAGCCCGCACCATACATGGCGATGAGAATACACTGAGCTTTGTAACTGTCGAGTAAAAGTGATAACACAGGGTGAGATTGAAAAAAAACTCACTTACTGGGTCAACCTTTGCCTCCTCATTGACGTATTAGTGTGTCAATGCTGAGAACTTTCAAAGCTAATGCCAAAAAAGGGAAAAAGGTGACCCTCATTACTTTGTTCCCTCTGATACAGATGGTACGCATATGGCTGCTGGGGTCTGTCCAATGCCCATAACCTGAGACTTGCTGTAATTAATAAAGAAATCTCAATCCATAATAAAGGGTTCAAAAGTGGAAAGCAGTTTCATAAAAATAATGCATGCATGTGTCAGTAACACAGTATCATTGGCGTACAACAGCATAGTACTGGCAACAGAATTCACTTTTGGGGCATTGAGTCCCTGCTCCACCAACACTGAGTTTAGAGACTTGATATACAATATAAATAACATAGGGGCCTAGATGCAGCTCTTACCTCCCCGTCTCTTCAAACTAATGGAATCTGAGCATTCTCCCTGAGGCCCAAACATGACCCTGGCAGACAAGTTGTTGTTTAAAACAGACAGGATTTTAACCATAAGAAGTTCCAGCCCCATTGGGAGAAGCATTATCCAAAACTTTGACCGATTAACATTGCTGAAGGCACATAACAGGTCCATGAAGGATAGGTACAGTTGACAGTGCTTAGTCAGAATATACTTACAAGTGATTGTATGCAAGTTATGACACTGTTCCAAAGTACTCAGCACTTCCCTGAGCCCCTATTGGCAGGCACTACGTAAGCTCTGCGCCTTGGCCCAAAGCTTGATCCTGTTAAAAATTGCCCCACTCACAACGTTCACTGTTGAATCAATCAAAGAAATTGGCATACAACAAGCATCCGAATGGTTACTTTCTCTCAGAACAAGTATGTTTATCTAACACATCCAAGAAACAGGTGAGTTAGAATTGCTTGAATTATAAAGAAACATTTATAAGCAGGTGTGCCTATATTAAGTGTCACATTTAATAAGGTCAATAGCTGTACTGTCTTGCCCGGTAGCCTAGTCAAAGGGGCATGGTGCAAGGGCAAAAATAACTTTATGCAGTGCAATCCTCAAATTAAACATGGTCTCATGAACTCTAAGTGTGATCCCTTGTGATGCTGCAGCAGTTGTAAAAGAATGTATTTTAGAGAAGTGCAATATATACTGATCAGATTTTAATGGGAGCTAATGCTAGATAACCAGGAATGTACGTTTCTGATCTTATTCACGATTTCCTAAAAGATCTTAGAATTTTTCTGCTTGGAGGTTTTAGTGAACTGGTTGTGATTCCTCTCAACAATTTCCCTGTTGCTATCATGAAAAGTATATTTATAGGCCAATCTTCAGCCAAACCCAAATTTGGGGCCTCTTGGTTTAGTTTTAGAAGCATGCATGAAGCCTCTATTTGCTGCAGAATATTTGGTTTAGGAATAAACATTCATTAAAATCACCAGGATTTAATTAATCTAAGGACTGCAGGAGAAGACTTGGGTTCCTCATTTTTCAAACAATATGAAAATTGTTTTGGGTGGGATGCAGGTTTGTTAGTACTTTAGAAAGACCAAACCTCTTTACATTAGGAGCATTCAGGATCGCCGTTAAAGGTTGGTGATCCCCATAATTCAGACTTACGACATCACAATAAATCCATCAACTTCAAAAACCCATGGAGAGAAATATATACTCAATAACTGATGCACATCCCCTACCACAAAAGTTAGGATGCAGTTATTACTAAGGGTAGCTGCCTCTTTAGATGAAGATGAAAGGAAATAGTGCATAGTGTTACCATATTCAGACAACTGGGCATTACAATCTTCACAAAAAGTCCAAATAGGGCATCTAAAGGTGATCATGATGATGAGGGCACATTCTCCATGAAATTTAGACAAACCTTTTAAAATTCTTAACATTGGACTTAAGAAAACAATTTCTGTAAAATTAAATGAGAAAAAGATGTAAGGTTCTTCCTAAATTCAGCATGAAAAGCTTGTATACAATATTACTGATATTCATATTGCTTGCCAGTTGAAAGCAAATTAAGCCCCACCGCTACTGGCTCTATCAAAACTTCCCTTGGAGGCTGGGATCAAGAAAAGTATAGCCATCACAAAACAACATATCAGCAAACCAAGTCACTGTTATGTAGGTCTTGTAGTCCACCAGTTAGGGTGCCTACTATTTAAAAGCGGAACATGTAAAAATGTAACCTTACCATGTCCCTACAGTGCCGAGGCCCCAAAGCTATTTTCACTGTGGAATTCTAAGGCTGATTTATGAGGAAAACTAGAGAACATATTAAAATATTAATTCTGCTATCTTGGGTTTGGAGAAGCTATACAAACAGTTCAACCAGTATTTTTAATACTTATTTTTTTTTTAAATCACTGGTAAAGATAGACTTTATTTAGATATCTAGAAAAAGTATGTTTTAGAAAGTTACCCCTTCCCTGCCTAAGGCTTTTGGGACTAATCTGCATTAACATGCTTACAACTAACCCCATTGGTGCTTGAACTTGATAAGTTCTGAAAACTGCTTCTAGAGCACAAAGAGTGGTCTTGGTGTGTGGATGTGTTTTTTCTCATTTTAGGAAGTTGCATTAGGGTGGACCCACAATCCTCATTAACATATGAGGGGTTAACCCACTCACAAGTAAATGCAGGGTAATACCTGGGGAAAGCAAACCATTGTTTCCCCATCCAGAATGGCATCAATCCCAGTAGAAAAGGGCTACAACCTACAACTGGATTTAAATGAACACACAGGAGAGGATTAAGCATTGTTTTGGACACACCTTTGTGTGGGCACATAGTCTCTGCATAAGGGAGAAAGAGTTCCCCCTTTTTGGATTTTGGGGGAGGGGTGCGCTGAGGAAGTATTCCAGTAGTCAAAGAGGAACTGCTGTAAAAGTTGCTAGGGTTGCTCATTAGAACTTTTATCCCATGGATTTGGGGAGAGCCAGGAATCAGACTCAACCACTACCCAGTGTGAACCATAAATGTGGTTCCCTAAAGCACCTTCCTCAAAACATGTTTTGGACCTATGGAAATATAGAAGAAGTGTTGTACCTGCTACTTTGTGAGGAGACTTGAATGACTAGTAATTCTCTCGCTTACACTCAGGACAAAGAAGTGGTCACTAAAGATCAGTTGGCTGACCTTATTTGGAGATACAGACACAACAAACTGCAAGAGCCCTTTTTCCTGAAGTGGCCCCCTGAGCAGTTGCAACTACTGTAGAAATGGGCTGAACCCTGCCAGTGGCATCTGCTGCTCTGCTGCTGTGAGTGCTAACCCCCAAGTGCTGTCCCTGAGGTCCTGAGACCCGCAACTGTGTTTAACTGGTCTTCTCCAACAATCTCTGAAAAGATCTGAGAGTAAGAAAAATGTTGATTTCCAGCCAATGGAGGACAGGGACCAACCACTGGAGATGATCTGCCCAAATGGCTCCTTTACTTTGCTGGGCTGAAGAAACCAGGTTCTTCAGTTGGAGCTTTTCTACACCAGAAAATTCATTTCATTTTGCCTTCAGCTAAAAGGTATCCTGCCTTGTGGACCTTGTGGATCTCTTTGTTTGCTATCGCCTGCAGCTTTGTCCACTGGAGGAGTCTCAGCCCTGCAAAAAAGTCTGTACATAGAAGTTTTGAATGAGTAGATGGGAAAAGTGTAGATTTTATGAAATGACTTCTCTGTGTGCAGAATTTGAACTTTTCCTGTATGGAATATTCCCACCATAACCAACAACTTCAGCTGGACCACTTCCAATGTCTATCCAGCTCTGAGAGGACTTCCTCGGATCTAGCCATCTACCTTGCCCCACTGGAGGATTTCAACTTCTGTTCAGAGAGTCCTAAGGTAGTATACTTGACTGGGATGAGCCTGCTTGGTAAATCAAAAACGTGTTCCATTGTATTTGACTCAAAATCATGCCTAGGTCCCAGTCACCTATGCACAGTGACTAAAGATGCTTTATTTTTTCTTGAGGCACACCCTTTTGTCAACATTTTGCCATTACCCACCCCCCGTTCTTCTGAATCCGTTTTTGTTGACTTTAAGACTCTGCACACTTTACCACTGCTAACCAGTGCTAAAGTGCATGTGCTCTTTCCTTTAAACATGGCTTACACCAAATTGGCACATTTCATTTTCTTGTAGGTCCCTAGTAAAGTTGTACTACAGGTACCCAGGACCTGTAAATACAATTTTAACTGTGGGCCTGCAGCACTTACTGGTGGGACCCATTCAAGTGGCCCTTTTAAACATGCTCAGGCCTACGTTTGCAACCTGTGTTTGCAGTTTTGAACTACCATTTCAATCTGACAACATAAACATTTTATTAGACCATAACATCCCTTTTTAATACATATGTCACTCCTAGGATAGGCTGTATATAGACCTTATGCAGGGTGCAGTGTATTTAAAAAGTTAGACATGTACTCTTATGTTTTACATGTTCTGCTAGTAAAAAACTCTCAATTCTGTTCTGAAAATAACACTTATAGAATGTTGACATTTTCTTGTCCTTACCATTTGGTTCCTAAAGCTTGTTTCTTGAGTGACATGTCTGGGTATACTTGGCAGTTGGCCTTTGTGTATTCCTTGCAGACATCCACACAATAGAGGGCCTGGGTTTTGGCAGGATGGGGGGGGGTTGAAGCGTGCACAACCCTAATTGCACTTCAAAAACACTGCCCCAGCTCATACACATTGCATTTCCTGCGAGTGTATTGTGACTGCACACAAACCGGGACCTAGACAGAGAGGCAGGAAATTTAAAATACCTATGTGTGGAAACAACCTTAGAAGCTTCTCTAATTTCAAAGCTATCACTAGGTATAAAAATAGGCCCCACAGACCCACTCTTAAGTGCACTCTGGACCTGTTGATACTTCTGAAGAAAGACTATCCTGCTGCCAGAGGACTGCCCTGCTGCTTCAGGCCTGCCTTGCTGTCTGAGTAGGAAGATCGGACCAGCACCCTTCATCCCAAGCTGAAGTGACTCCAAAGGTCAGCTGACTGACCTCCTGTTCTGAGCTACAGGGACACAACAAGCTCTAGAGGCCTCTCATACTGCAACTCTCCAGCTGACCTCTTGCACTGGACCTGTCTTTACCTGCAGCTGGATCTGCTTGAGCCCTGCTGACCTCTGTTGGAGTGAGTTCCTGACTGCCAAGAGGATCCTCCCAGGTCCCGAACCCTTGGTGTGGTATCAGTTGAGCTCCTCCTAGAAGAAAAGGAGAAATCCTGAAGTTTGGGATTTTCATGACCGCGAAATGGGTTCTTTCTCACCAAGGTTTTGCCACCCATGCAGACCATCAAAGCGAACCTCCGGTGAATTTGACTCTTCGAACCACAGCAACTGCCAGTAACATAACATCTGTACTTTGAACTACAGCATCAACAGCTTGAGGTGACCACCAATGTGAAGCTCCAGCCACAACTGCCCATAACACCCGACAGGATCTTCAAGCTACAAAAACAACAACAGTCTACGATGCTCGGTCTCTTCATTATGCTACATCGATGACCATCAGTGAAACACCCCTTGCTCCTCGTTGACTTCTCTACCACAAACTGAACACTTTGTATTTGACTTTAGAAGTCAACTTTGCTGTACACAGCCTGTGCTCCATCAACGTCAGCCTGAATTTTACTCGGATTTGCATGACCAGATAACCGTGACCGGTGCTTTGGGCTTTTAGGCACTATTCTTATCTTAAATCTTTAAAACCGCATATCTTTGGTTATACTGAATGGGTTTTTGCTATTTTGCTGTCAAATAAGTTATTCAATTGTACTCTATTTATCAAAATTAGTGTGGGATTTTTATTGTGTTGCTTTTCCCCTTTATTACTGTCTAAGTGCTGCATAAATGCTTTACACATTGCCTCTAAGTTAAGACCGACTGCTTTTGTGCCTAGCTATCAGAGGGTTAGGCACATGTTAATTTAGTGACTTGTCTTTGGTCCAGGCTATCATTCTCTGGCAATGTTGGGCAGGAGTGTATTGGGAAATTAGTCGTAGTCCTAGGGGTTCCAGTCAGAAGGGTAGGGTAGTTCCCAAGACATTTACTCAAAGTAGGTGTTCGAGAAAGGTCATGATTCTTGAGTGCCTAAAAGGTTATCTGAGGAGAAAGAAAGCTCTCTAATGGTGGGTCATGGTAGTGGGAGGCTGAGTGAGGGGAAGTTTCCAGAGATAGGCATAGTGGCTGCTCCTAGCGAGATAATGAATGGGTAGTAAGAGTCCTACTTTCCACAGGTGGCTTAAGACTAACCCTGTGGAGTTCTGAGAGGGGGCATGGAACTCCCTACATTCCCAGGATAAGTTATTAGTGACTGTGATGTCAGGGTAGGTTAAGCAACTGTCCAAGTACATTAAAGGATGCCATCCTAGAGACATTTTTGCCAAATCCTGAGCCCAGCCTCGTGTCCACTTAGGTAGGCCCTGTGGGATCAAAACCTAAGGATGAGGGATGAAGGGTATGTAGGCAAGAGAAGTGAGGAGATGAGGGCAGTCCACAGCAGCCTCACTAGGTGGCCATGTGATATCTACTTCAGATGGAGGGGACCGTCAGCATCAGTCTGTGTTGAGCAAACCACTTCTGAGTGTCATTGTGAGCTGTTGGAGAGGACTTGCCAGGCATTGACTCAGCTGGCTGAGACAATCCCTCAGCTGTGTGGTGTAGTGATCCTATCACGTTTTTCAAGTTCAAGATCATTCAGCTCAACCAGGCAGGATGATATAGCATAGGAGGTAGCCAAAATTTCAGATGTTTTATTTCAGTGGCCAGGCAATAGCCTCAAACCTACTGTAAAAAGCTCCAAGTGGGATAGATTGGAACTTCATTGTCATTGATGTCCTTTTAAGAAGCACTGGCAGCAGTTCTGTTCCTCCAGAAATTAAGTTAACATTTTTTAAGATGTTGGAAAACGTATTCCTCTTCACGTCTACAGTGTACCAACTACTGGAGGAGCACTGTTGGGTCCAATCCACAGGTCAGCAGGGGGAGGCAGGCTTAACCACTGTCTCCAGACAGGGCTCCAGCACAGTTTCTAGTTGCAACTGGTCTTCTTGTTCTTCTTCTAGATTTGGTTTCTTCAGCCTTTCATCTCCCCTAGAACAAAGGAGACCAGGTTTCCTGATGCTCATATTCAAGGATTGGGGAAAGGATGAAGTAGAATCCTGGCTTTAGTAATTCCCTAGACATATAGCAGACAGTTTCCCTTGTTATTCTTGTCTCTTCTATATCCAGTTTTGTTCTGAGGTGTCTTTGGTCAGAGGTTCTTTTTACAGGGGTTACCAGACAGAAATTATTGATCACCCTTACACTAAGCTGAGGAAAAATCCTACAGACCTCCTAGCTCTTGTTTACAGTGTTTCCCTCAGCTTGCTATAAAACAATCCAATAAACAGTGTGATCTGACTAGTCACAACAATTTATGGCATACCTAGATTTGTCTCAAGGCAACTTTATATCTTCATCAGCTACCCATTAGTTATTTGTTGGAAACATGAAATGTTCTAACATTTGCCACCTTCTAACAAAATCACAGCTGATCTGTTTTTTTTTTTCAGATTTCACATTTGTATATGTGTTGGCTTTTAGACAGTGGTGCTTAAAAAGATAAAGTTAGTCCATTCAACAAATCTAACTTAAATTATTATGCAAAAAGGAGAAGCTTCTTTTGCGTTAGTTTCCTTTCTTTTTTAGGGTCAGTTTAATTTAGCTTCAAAGATTAAACAAGTCTATGATCAGTGCATTTCACACACTTGCACTTCTTTAGGAAAGTGCTTTACTGTCAAATCTTTTGAAAGACCAAGAACAGTCCTGGTATAGAATATGAAAAATATACTTGTATAAGTTAAAACACCAGACATCTTTTAAACGAATACTACATTATTCATCAACCCACACCAAGGACCTAGGAACCATAGGCCTCTGACCCACTCAATTGTTACATATAAGTACATGTTCAAGTTTGGAGTTTCTCAACAGTTCTAGCAAGAACAAAGAAATATTCATCCAAATGAACTACTCCTGACATCATAATTATTTGTAATTCTTCTAAAGCCATACCTGAGGTATGGGAACAAACAAGACAGAGAAGCCTGTTAGCTTAGGATCAATAAGAGTGTGGTATTATGTGTCGTCCTTTATGTACAGCTTTTCACAATCATATATTTGCTGTTCTTATCTCTCTTGTGTTAGCAGCACAGGCCTCAATCCCTACCAGACTGGTGTGTGGTCAGCCTTTTTACACAGTTTGATTGTATTGTGGCTTACGGATGTGAACAGCTCTGCACTAGGCTACTACCAACCATATCAGTAACCCAATAAACAGATATGCTCAAGGAAACATCTTCACACATCAGCAGGAAGCCATTATCAACTTGGTATACATTAATTAACCCATAACCTTCACACTATTCACTCTTTCTTTATTGAAAAACAACTTTATTTTAAAATGTTCTTTAAATAAATGTTTTTACTCATAATACCAGTACATTTCATCCACAGTTTCTTCACAGTGAGAACCTTTTAACTGCGACTATATCAGAATATTAAGAACTGTTCATGGGACTTATACTTTGTTTTAAAATGTGATTAAAATGTTAGCATTGTAAATAAACTGTGGATGAAAAGAGGATGTGCAATAAAAGAAAAAGTGAAAAGAGTGAAGGTGCATAGGGTATGTGAAGGTGTATGGATTATTGGCTCCCCGCTGGTGGGTATATATACCTTTTCATATAGTTTGGTAAGGTTACAAGTGTCTCATGTCTGATGCATGTCTACATGTTCTTTGTGCACTGAAAGAATTTGAGTGATTCATTCCTCTATTACATTAGTTAATTTTTGTGCAAGATAACTGTCATATATGTTCTGCTGTTCACATTGTGTTAGCGAGAGACAAATTTTCCACTCTCTTCTTCAGTGTTTGTGGTGGCTCAAAACTTGCTTCCAGATTTGTGCACTTAAACCAATACAGGACTATGGCCTCTGTGTGCTTCCAAATAAACTATTATAGGCATTGTTTTCTGTCCTGTTCTGCATATGCACTGTTGGAAATGACCATCTTGTCCACTTTATTCTCCCAGGGTTTTGCCTTCTGTAAGTGAACCAATTTGTGTTGCCCATAGGACTGTGCATATGTTTACTCCTGCTAACCAATGGAAAAGTGCTTGTGATTTTCATTTAATCATGGTAAAATTGGCATACGCATGATTTGCACCTTTAATTTCCTTATATGTCCCTATTATATGATACTACAAGTACCAAGAGCCTGTAAAGTAAATGCTACCATGGTGATACCCACTATTGTATCACTGTAAATCATTTCTCAGCCATTTCAATGTGACAAAATAAACTTTTTTCCAGGTCTAAACATTACTTTTTAGTACTTATAAGTTCCCCTTAAGGTAGGCTGTAATGGCTGTTGGGTGGTGCAGGGTATTTAAAATTTAGGCTATGCATAGTTCATGTTTCACTGACAGTGAAAAATCCCCAAAGTTATTTTTCACTGTGGCAAGGCTGGACCTCTATAAGAGAACACTGCTTTACATTATAACAACTTATAATGTTGAATTTCAGTTTGGGACCAGCTGGTAAAATGATTCAAAGACTCATTTAAATAGTACTTTAAGATCCAGCTATCGGCAGAATTAGATTATATATTACTATTTTGAAAAAGACACTTTAAAAAGATGCCATTTTCATGTCTAAAACCAAAAGGCTTTACTGCCAGTGTCCAGTGTCACCTGTCCCATGATGGCTCCCCTGGAGTGTTGTGAGTATTGCCCAGACAGTGAATTAAGGGCCCCATGGCTGACAGTGGTGTTCCTCTCCTGAGCAAGATGGCCTGGAGGAATGCACCCAGCCCCTTCCTGGGGTTCAAACACAGGGCACCAACCGCCCTGCCCGTTCCTAGCTTCCAAGGCTGACTGCCCTGTCACTGTCTGATACAGTGCACTCCTAAAACTGCCTTCCCTTTGTCTCTCTAGGTATGATGGCTCCCAAAATGAAGGGGTAGAGGAACTGTCCAGAAGGGAGTGGACAAAGGATTGCCCTCCATCCACCTGCTGTCACTTGCATAAAAGAGGACATCACAAACCTCTTCTTCAGAACACTAGTGGACCTCAGAAGAACCAGAAAAAGGAGTGTAGTGTCTTGCTGGCTGAAGAGCCTGAAGTAAGACTGGACCTCCATGCCTTGAACCCAGGACCACTGTAGTGACTCAAAGAGTCCATAGGCTGACCTAATGTTTGAGCTGCAGGAACGCAGAAAGCTTCCAGAAGCCTTTTCCTGCTTTTCAGCTTACCAGTCGCACCTGGACATAACATATTCCCCTTTGCTGGCCTGTTTGGGAGTGGGTCCTGACTCCCAAAGTACTGTTCCCATGGTCCTGGACCTTTGGCTGTGCTCCAGGTGTACTCCCCCTGCCTAAATGCAACCTTCACCAGATTTGATGCTGAGCAGCACCTGATAAATTGCTGTGCTGAGCATCTACGCTGAGTAGTACCCCATCAGCATTTTTTCCAAGCATCAACTCTGAACAGCCTCTGAATAATGATGTGGCTTTCCTGGGTGTGGAGTTCAGGCTTGACTGTTTGGAACCTTTCTGCCTTCGTTGATGATTGCAACGGGACTCCATTGTTCAGCAATCCACCATCGCCGTACAGACTTGATCCAGATGTGGCTTGCCCCTCTGACGAATCGTTGGCAACTACTGTTTTTTCATAAATGTTTCTAAGTCATGAGATACACTTTCCACTGCGATGAACCTGATCCCTGTATCCACTCATTCTTCGACACATCTGGCGCTATTTTTAGTTTGAACTTTAGAAATTCATATCTCTGTTTCTACTGAGTGGATATTTGTTGTTTTGATACCATTGTATTTATTAAATGATTTTCTATTTCTCTAAATTGGTTTCAGAATTTTCTTGTGCTGATGCCTTAATGTAAATATGGGTATAAAGGTCCCTTAGAACTGGGGTGTGCCTAGCAGATCAACCAGCTGCTATCAAATGAAAAACGATTTGAGGCCAACTGGCATCTAGGCACATCAAAGCTTTCACATGACTCAGTACATTTTATAAACTAATATGTGAAGCAGCAAGGCAGCTTAACATACAACATTTAGGGATCTTAGACTAGTAGTCCAGGAATGTGTGATATTTTATTTAGCTTTTCCTGTTGTTTTATTTTAAATTGCTGAGGTGTGTATTATTATGTTGACCATTCTTACCTATCTGATTTGCAAAAGAAGAGCGCCCAATAAAATTTAAGTCATTGTAAAATACCAACATTTGTGTGTGTACTGCTTTTGGAAGGTCAGAATGAATCTCCTCCACATTGCCTGCTGGAATAGGTTAACTAACAGGATTGTCTAATTCCAAACATCTCTACATCATAGAAACATAATCGAGTAGAAGGTGTTTTACATTTGCTGCCTTGGTTAGCCCTACTATAGCTCTGCAAACTGGGCCAAGTACAACTACATGCACTTAGGTCTCAATGGTAGTGTAGAGTGAGTAGTTACAGGCCTCTCAAGCAGATTAGTGTGGGGGTTTCTCAGACATAAGAATCAATATCACCCCCTTCCCTCAGCAGTGCAATAAATGCAGCATCCAGCCCGGTGCTTCTCTTTGTAGGAAAAGGCAAGTACGTTTACTGTACAAAAATATAGAAGGACATATTCAATTATGCAAGAGCAACCGATTCCTGGTTGAGGGGTTTGGTGATCTTAGGGGCCTCCTCTCATTAGACTCACCTTGCTCTAGTGAGTCCCCCCTCTGGCACTGGGTTCCACCCCTCATAGCAGACTCAGGGCCAATTACGTGAACTAGTGGGTACAGCTTTTCCTTCTTTCCCCCCTTTGTATCCAGAAAAGCACACAGACTCTGCAATATTGCAGGGTCAGAGCAGGAGCAACAGCTTCTCACATTGGCCTTGTTCTGGGTTGCAACTGTAAATCTCAACATACTCCCAATGTTACACCTGTCAGCATTAGGGTGGTCTTCCCCTCAACTTTGTGCCTTCCTCCTCCACTTTATCTGACCTCATTTTGGTGGTATTAGGACAACTCTACACACTGCACCACCGTAACCCAGTGTTAAAGTGTTTGTGCTCTCTCTTTTAAACATAGTAATATTGGCTCATCCCCAATTGGTGTATTTCATTTACTTATAAGTCCCCAGTAAAGGGTCTTTATTGGTGCCCGAACCTATAAATCAAATGCTACTAGTGGGTCTGCAGCACGGATTGTGTCACCCAGTCAAGTAGCCCTTTAAAATGTCTCAGCCCTGCCATTGTAGAGCATTTGTGTGCATTTTTAAACTGCCATTTTGACCTGGCAAAATAAACCTTTTGCCAAGCCGCCAAAACCTTCCTTTTAATACATATGTTACCTCAAGGCGATGCCCTGGACAGCCCAGTTGGCAGGATGCAATGTATTTAAAAAGTGGGACATGTACTTTTAATGTTTGCATGCGTAAAAGCGAAAAACTCTCACATTTGTTTCTAACTTCTGCAAGGCCTATCTCTCCTATAGGATAATATTGGAGTTATTTTATTACATTTTATAGGTGCAATTTCCAAATTGGTAAGAGATAATTGGGTCGGGAATTGCTTTAGCAAAAATACTACTTTTAGAAAGTTGGCATTTTCCTGCCTTAGTCATGTGGGGCCTGCAGTCTATATTTGGGCACATGACTGGGTATAGTTGGAAGTTGGGAAGTGTGTATTCCTCCTAGACAGCCACACACAATGGGAGCTTAGGTGTTACAGGATGGGAGGGAGAAGCTGGACACAGCCTCACGTACATCTCAATAGGGTGTGTCCTGTCTCTACATAAATGACCTAATGACCCTGCACTGTCATTTTAGCCAATTTGGAGCCAGGTCATGGGGAGGCAGGGCATTCCTTACACTCCAAAGCCACTATCTAGAAGCTTCTGCCACCTCCCAGAACCATGGCACCAAAGTATAAAGGATGGAATTCAGACACCACAACTTCAGTAGAGTTCTGGACCTATGGATACTCTGCCAGGACGCAGGACTGCTGTGCCTGTGAAGGACTGCCACACTGGAGGGCTGCACCCTGCTGGACTCCTGCTTTGTTGTGTTTAACTCCTGCATGCTGCCTTCTTGCCTGGGTGAGAAGGACTGGACCTGCATCTCTTGAACAAAGAACCCAGAGTGACTCCTAATTGGCTAATTGGCTCGCATCCTGATCTGAGGTCTCAGACACATGACAGGCTTCCAACAACCTTTTATCTGTGCCTGGATCCTGCCATCTGTGTGCCTACCCTGCCAAATGGTGCCACCCCACTTCTCGACCCTTGGAAGGAGACCTAAGGTGATCTGCCAGCCTATGGATCAAGCACAATCAATACATATACTATTCTGTGCAGGACAAGCCTTAACAGAATGGTAACATGACAGCTGCTATGTAGATTAGAACCATTGTAAAAGACTTGCATTGCCACCATAGCCTGCATTGCCTTTGGAACCACCAATGTGTGAAGAAATCCCACCTCTCATTGACGGCAGCCTAGACCATAATGCTGGACTTCTCAAAGCAGCCTCACAGCTCTTCCGAACCAACGCATAACCAAGCCCTTGCATCACTTCTCAGATACCGGACTTTGCATTGCAAGCCCAGGTGACAGGATCCTCACATAAGTGCAACAGAACTTCACACTGAAGCCTGGCCACATCTTGGAACCAGTGCATTGCCTCAGCTGTGCAATGCTTCTTAAGCGCAGATCAAAGCAACACTCCACAAAACAGGATTGTAGCTACTTTTGTTCTGATGGCTTAAATGGGTACCTGTACTCGGACCGCAACCCAACATGGCTGGCCTGAATTTGTGAATTTGTCCCGGTCTGGCACAACCAGATACCCACAGTTGGTACTTCGTGCCTTTTGGTGCTATCTTCTTGGAAAACTTTAAAATGTATATCTCCGGTTCTACTAATTGGATTTTTGTTGTTTTGGTTTTGCTCTATTTATTAAAAATACTCTATTTTTCTAAATATAGTGGGCTCTTTTTGTGCTGTGTTTTCACTGAGTTAGTATTTGTAGCTTTGCAGAAATACTTTACACATTGCCTCTAAATTAAGCCTAACTGCTCTGTGATAAGCTACCAGGTTGTTGGACATAGGTTAATTTAGGGTATGCTTCTGCCTTATCCTGAAAAGGACTGTGATTGCTGCTTGACTAGGGCTCATACCCCAATCAACTAACATCCCAATTTCTTACACTTAACCTTTGGTGAGTTCTTGATGATTCTTCTTGGGTGTGCCAGCCACCTTTCCACAGATGACAGTTCTTTAATGCAGTAGGCTGCCAGGAACTATCTTAAGCACACAGTGCCTCAAAGTGTCAACTTCAATTCTTCACAAGACACCCCTGAGAGTACAACCATGGTCACTTAGGACCAGATTTAAGAAAACTGGAGATGCACCCAGTGCAGCACCCCTTTTCTTGTCCCCCTTACTGCCATCCTATCGCCACCATGTGTGCACCGTATCTAAGATACAGTGCACCATGGCGGTAGTGAGGGAACTAGCGTCAACATTTTTGATGCTAGTAAAAGCTTTGCAGGAATAGCGTAAACATTTTTTACGCTAATCCTGCAAAGCTCAATGAGGCCTACTGAAAACAATGGTGTGCCTCTTTTTAACGCCTGCTCTGAGCAGGCGTTAACAGTGCTGAAGAAAATGATGCAAAGAAATCTCTTAGATCTCTTTGCACCATTATTTCGCCCCCCACACCAACGAGGGAACACCCCCTTTGCATACATTATGCCTGTCGCAGGCATAATGTGGTGCAAGGGGTTACAAAGTGGCGCAATGCATACACTGTGCCACTTAGTAAATTTGTCGCATCGATTTCGACCTCGCTGGGCCACATTAGCATTAAAAAAATGATGCTAATGTGGTGCAAGGAGGTTGTAGGAAGCATTAAGGACCATATTTATACTTTTTGACGCAAAACTGCGGTAACGCAGTTTTGCGTCAAAAACATTTGCGCCGGCTAACGCCATTCTGAAGCGCCATGCGGGCGCCGTATTTATTCAATGAGGTTAGCCGGCGTTAGCCGCCGGCGCTGCCTGGTATGCGTGAAAAAAAACGACGTACACCAGGCAGCGCCGGCATAGGGGGATATGGAGCTTGGGCGCCAAAAAATGGGGCAAGTCAGGCTGAGGCAAATTTTTCGCCTCAACCCGATTTGCGCCATTTTTTTCGACTCTCAACCCCCATTGAAATGACTCCTGTCTTAGCAAAGACAGGAGTCATTCCCCCTTGCCCAATGGCCATGCCCAGGGGACTCCTGTCCCCTGGGCATGGTCATTGGGCATAGTGGCATGTAGGGGGGCACAAATCAGGCCCCCCTATGCCACAAAAAAAAAAAAAAAAACTTACCTGAACTTACCTTAATGTCCCTGGGATGGGTCCCTCCA